>NC_134109.1:23055000-23362500 GCF_040939455.1 Microcebus murinus
TTGAAGATCTCCCAACTAAGAGGGCTGGAGTGGCAGGAAACTGTCACCAGGATATCAGTAAAGTACCACAGGAGAACAGAAGGCAGAACATCTGACTTTGCTCAGGGACATCTGGGAAAGCATATCACAGCAGATGACATTTCTATTAGGTCTTAAAGGACTCGTCTAAATTTGCCAGGTGAAGGAGGAAAAAAGGGCATTCCTGGCCAAGAAGCAGCATGTGTTGAAGCGGGGAGTGTGAAAGAGTTCCGTTAGCTCACTTGGTAATAAGGTCAGTCGACATGGAAGTTAGGATGAGTTGGGGAGAATAGAGAGAGTGGAGTCCAGAGATTTGCTTCAAGAAGATCTGTAAATGCTATTTATCTTGTGCCAAGGAGGTTTTAGAATTTGTTTCCAAGTAGTATTATCAATTAATTTATAGGCAAATGGGATCTATTATCTTTGGAAACTCATCTCCCTCCCATGTACATCCAGAAACAAGATACACGAAACAAAAGTCAACAGGGGAGAAATTAAACTGGATATCTTAAAACACAGAGGAAAAAATCAGAGAGAGATAACTATTAAATATTACAGAAGAAATTTAAGCACTGTCACGTGATAAACAAATCACTTAAAGTCTAAAGAATTGTTGCTGCAAATATGCAAACTTAAACAAATGGCCCAGCCACCATAACCTCCAAATGTCATGTCACTTGGCTGAGCAGGTTCTGTTATCATTGCTGATGGGGAAAGAGAAAGAAAGTGACTCCACTCAGCTTACATAGCTGCTCCCACCTGATCTATTCTTTTATGCCACAAGCCAGTTAGTCTACCATCTGGTGACAAATGAGGAATGGGCAGGTGAGAGTTTGCAGTGAAAAGAGCTGAGTGAGCAAAGGTGAGAAGGATGGTGGCAGTGTGCAGAGAAGCTCTGAGAACCAGGACTGCTGTCTTGATGGGGCAGGGACACAAAGATATAGTTAGTCCCTTTTTGGGTAAAACATTGGAAACTAAAATTAGGAGAAAGGATACAGATACAGACTGAGGTCTCTTCTACTTGAGCCTTGACCAAAACAGAAGAGAGCTCAAGCCAACTGCAGAGAACATTAAGAAAGCCTAGGCTTTCTTAGATACTGATGGGGAGATGGGGAGGGAGAGAGGGAGAGAGGGGGACAGAAACTTCTCCCAGTTTCTCTTGTGTTTTCTTATGGACAAAAATTTCTTTCTTAGAGCTGTCACTGTTCCCAGAACTCTACAGAGGAGCGTCAAAGTCTCCCTAAATGCAGAGCAGGCTCAAACAAGAAAAAGGATGCTTCACTCTGAGACCTTGCCCTCTCTCTGCACTTGTTAGAAAAGCAGAGAACAGCATGCACAATACTACTGCCTAAGGAGCAATAGCAATGTCACCTTTCCATTTTAGGGAAAAATTGTGAACATTTTGGCCTTTTAAAGAGGATTAGAAAAGATAGCTTGCTTCCAAAGAGTTTCTCTTCCCACTGTTCTCTCACTTTCAAAGTGCCATTTCCTTGAGTAGATCAAGCCACACTTGCAGTTGATCAATGAGTATCATTCATTGAATACACAAGAATTATGTTTTATGAGCCATGACAAAAAAGACAGACAAGGTACTTGCCTTCACAGACCTCTTTTCTCAGCATCCCCAACTATTAGAATTAGATACGTATTTGAAGATTACTGACTGACTAGTCCTGTGCCTCTACAATTTTTTTTAAGTAACAGAATTGGTTTTTCTAAACAAATTCTTAACGCAACTTCAATATACCAATCAGCTAAAAGCAGAACTCGGGGAAGGCTGAGCCACACCATCCCCCATCATGGTGGCTATCCCATCATTTCACCTGAAACCAGGAGTTCAGAACACATAGTTTTAGAGTCACTGACCTCGTGTGATAGTCTGATGTGCTTTTTTTCAAGAGAAAAATTTGAGGCTTGGAGAGGAGGCTGATCGGGTATAGCAATCAGGGGATGGTATCAGAGAGAGAATATTAGGCTTCCAATCTGGAGATTCGATCCAAACTTCCCCTCTAATTGACCATTTGACTTTGGCAAGTCCCAAAAGGGCCTCATTTTTTAAGCTATCAAGCTGTAAATGAGTGATCTCCAATGGCCCTTCCATCTGTAATATTTTAGAAATTGGTTACTTTTCCTAATCCTCAGTTTCTATCAAAGTGAGTTTCATCAAGGGAAACATTCCAATGCTTCAGAAGTAAGGTTGGCTGAGCTTAGCTGGTGAGTCAGCTTTGTCGACAAATGCCACAAGGCCAACAGACATTGTCATGATATCAACAAAGGAGGGGACTGACTGGAAGCCTCATTCATCCAACGTAATCATACAAACGGAATGAGATCTTCGTCACAGAATGCCCCATGTGGGTCTCCGTCTCTCAAAATACAGGCCTTGGGCATTGGGAAACTTCAATATGGGATTTACTCTGAGCATTTTAATCAAAGTTTAATCAAAGAAAGAGACCCAGGCATTAACCCAATCTGGAAAGCATCAGACAGACACACAGATTCATTGAGCATTATTAGTAGCAGGTTTCTTAGACTTCGACTGATGATCAGATCACCTAGAGTGCTTGTTATAAATATATGGATCTCTAGGCCTGTTAGGTCTGGGGCATGTTTTTGTCAGGTCCCACAGCTGATTCTAATGATCAGGCAAGTCTGGGGAACACCGTGTTAGTAGAAACACTCTCTATCTCTTGCTATTTAATGAAAAAACAAAACAAAACAAAAAAGACCAACATAACTCCTGAATCGGTCAGGCTGTTAATCAGAGTTATAGTGATTGCTGACAGATACAGGAAAATTGCCAATGGCTTTATCTAAGGTTATATTAAGAAAAGTTTCCCTTTGTAACTGAAGTTCAGAGATGGTGTATATTTAGTTCTAGGATATATGTATTTTTAATATCTTCTCTGCCATTTAACTGAATCTGATTGACCTCACTGCAACCCACAGAGGAGGCAGATTTAGAAGCAAACCAGTATGACAGGGAAATAGCCCAATTATGCTGAGCCTTGATGTTCTCTTAGCAAAGCAGATACATGCACCATACTAAGACACAAAGGAAAGTGGGAGGCACTGGGAGAGCATTGTTAAGACGGAGAAGATGAAAGGACAGCAATTATTCTAATCATTTATGGAGAGGGCATGGTAATGCTTCCTATAATTGCCAAGTGATGCATGAAGTCAATAATGTTACTGGTCTTTAAAAATTTGGGGGGGAATGGAAACTAATTTTGCTTTTTATCCCTTGGGCTAGTAAAAAGTATTAATCATTCCCAATTAAACAGTAGCCAGCCCGGCCAGTTTCGGCATTCCTCAGTCAAGATCAAGGCAAAGACTAGAGATTACCAGAGGCCCAAAGTCCAATTTTAAATGCTATCTCTTTTAGTATGATCATCAGTCTCTGTATTGATTCCTGTGGGGTTTTTTCCCTCCTTTTTCTCCAAATCTCTTATCTCTTAAAACTATTTAGGAAAACTAACCATAAGAAATTAATTTATAATAACTTAAAGGTAAATATCTATAAAGTAACTTCTATAAGCAGAAACAGGAGTAACTTTGTATTCTCAAAACAATATGCACATAAGTCTAGATATACAACCTCTACTAAAAAAAATATACTTTTTGCATTGTATCAGTCAGTCATTTACTTACCTGACTCTCCCTTCAATACACACACACACACACACACACACACACACACACACACACATGCAAGCCACTAAAATAACTGCCATAGAGCCAAGTATAGGGCCTGACATAGAGAAAATTTTCAATAAATGCCAGATGAGTGAATAATGATGAATGAATCAATGATTCAATCAATAGTCTGGCAATACCTTGTTCCTAGAAGCAAATTTTCTTTGGTGTTTGTCTCCTAGATCAGGGAGACTGGTATGATGTGAGATAAATGATCAGAATTGCACTGATTATTATCCCTAATCTCTATCAACATGTCATGGAAACATTCATTCTTTCCATCCTTGATTCCTTCATTTGGTGACTATTTATTAACTATCTACTATGAACCAGGTATTATTATGGATGCTGAAGTTAGAGCAGTGATCTAAACAGTCACATTTGCATTCCTCCTAGGACTTTCATTTAAGGGTGAGGCAGATATTAAACATGTGAATAGATAATTATAGACTAATACTGCACAGAATGAAGAAGTGTGGGACATAGTTATTGATGGGGAGGGAGGAGGGAGATTTCCAAGTTAGGATGATCAAACAGGCCAGTCTGAGGAGGTGATATCTGAGCTGACATGTCACTATATATAAAAATAAGAAAAAGCCAGCAATGGTGCTGCGGGAAGAAGTGTTGTAGACAAGGGGAAAGCCCAAGGCTGGAACAAACCAGGCATGATTGACAAACAGCCCAGGGTGTGTTAGTTGTGGAGGACAGTGGCAGAGGATAAGGTCTTAGGGATATTGAGGGGTCAGATCATGCAGGGTCTTCAAGACCACAGTACTCAGTAGGTTTTATTGGCGGTGTGATATGAAGCTTCATGAGGATATCAGGAGAGTGTGTATGTAGGGGTGAGACAGGTTGATTACATTTTTTAAAGGATCATTCTGGCTGCCTTGGGGAGAAAAGACAGGCAGGGATTGGAGGTGTCAAACCACAGTGGAAACAAAGACACTGGTTTGAAAGTGTCTGCAAGGATTCAGGTGAGAGATGGCTTAGGCAGCTTCAGGTAGCACAGACTGAATGAGTAGCACAGTGGTGAGTAGTAGTAGTAGGAGTGGTCTGATTTGAGATGCATTGGGGATGTTGACTCAGCAGGATTACTGACAGACAAGCTGTGGGAACGAGGAAAGGGAGGCACGAAGCCTACATTTCTGGCTTTGACAACTGAGTGGATGTTGGTTGGGTTTTTCCAGACATGGATCACTGTGTAAAGAGCAGATTGGAAACCAAGAGATTCATCTAGGATCGGATGCTTTTCAGATGTCTCCCAAGCATCAGTGGGAGCCGTTCACCCAGCCAGTCCTGCATGTGAATCTCCCACTCAGGTGAGTGGTCGGGGCTGGCACTCTCAATCTGGAGTAAGCAGGAACAAAATATCATTTTATAGATGAAGCTTTTCCAAAGGACCCTCCATAATAGCATTGAACTATGCATAAAAGCCTAATGTATATTAATAACACAGAATGAATCAATATTAAATAATTACTCAGAATAGGTTTATGAGAAGAATTAGTGATTAATTTTTTTTAACCTTAGTCTATTCTTAGCTTTCTTCTGATAGAAAAGTAACACAGGCTCATTATAGGAAACTTGGTAAGTGCATATTTTTAATAAAATATCATAATTCCAACATTCAGATATAACCATTATAACATTTTGGTATTTTTTCTTTCTGTCTTTTTAATTCATTGCATGAAAGTTCATATTGAAACCTGTATGTGCACTTGAAATTCAGTGACAAACAATATTAAAGAAGTCACTGACCTGTTGGAACCTACATTCTAGTGTGGGGTAGCAGATAAACAAACCAAAAAACCCAAGTGAAAATATAGTATGTCAGATGTTACAATCTGTGGAGAAAAGTGAGGCAGAGTAAAAGAGTAGATTACGGGGAGGTGGGATGGGGAACAAGGCTGATAAAATTTGATGGCTAGGAAAGTTTTCGTTCATAAGGCAACATTTGGAGAGAGGTGGGAAAAGATTGAGTGAAGAGTCATAAAATGATATCTGGGAGGTCACATCTCAGGTTGATGTAACAAGTAAAAGGCCTTAAGCAAGAAACAAAATCTACGGACCTGTTTGAAGAATAGTAGAGAGGCCAGAATGGTCTTAGTAGAGTCAGCAAAAAAGGTAGGACAGTACTGTTTATGCTCTGGCTTCCTCACCTCCTGCAGCAGGGGTAATACGGGCAATTGTACCTCTTCTTGGTCCCAGGACATTCCATCATAAAGTAACACTATCACAGTAAAACCTTCTCTAGAATACTAAGGTGAAAGTTAAAAACCCAAGTTCTGAACTGAGTTTACTCTGTTACTTGCCACATGCATGGCCTTGGATAAATTACTTAAGCCACCTAAGCCTGTTTTCTCACCTATCCTATCACCCCTACTTTGTGGGGTTATGGTGGTAAGTAGGTAAATGATTAATACACACAAAGTGTTTAAAACACTGTCTAGTACCTAGCAAGGGCTCAATTAATAGCAGCTATTATTATTATTATTATTATTGCCCTCTTATTAACATTAAATCTCCCTCTCCCACAGTGGGCTGCAACTCCTTGAGGATTTCATCCACTTTTGGATCTCCAGGACCTACCCCAAGGCCTGACGAGGGTTTGGTACTTAAGGAATATGAGTTGAACTAATCTAAATTCTACTTGGTGCCACATAGTCAATCCAGTAAACAAATTTACTAACACAGTTCTACCCTAATTTTAACTCACTCCAAAATCAACATTTACATTAAGAAACACTGCTCATTAGACCCATCCGTCTAACCACGGTATAATTATAGTAAAAAGGCTGTTTGATCCGGTGTTTTGTAATTGGGACTTTCCTATTCACTAGCATTTTCCCAAATTCTCACAATGATCGCTGATGTTCATAATGATAGCCCTGAGGCAAAATCCTTTCAAATCACCAAGAAGGAATACACAGTGTTCTAGCTAGCTGAGGACATTTCACTGTATTCTTGGCTTTTGAAAAGATGTAAACCCTGGGTGATATCCAAGGGGGAATCTCTTTTTACCAGAGGTCAGATGTTTTATAGTGTGTCACCCTTTGATCACATCAGAAAATTACATCTACTGGACTAGAAACAGGATGACCAAGGAATGATAGCTCACCTATGCTCACAGGTATGTGATACATAATTAAGTCAAATTAGGTCTTTAAGGGGAATAATTACCTGATTTGTTTCCTTTCCTTTTCTTTTTTCAGTAGAAAACTTTGTCAATTAGCCTACCAAAAAAGCACCCCTCCTCCCAGACCACTGGATTATGGATATCATTTCTTTTGCCTCATAAACTCCAAATTAGCACAAGGTAACAAAACCCCAGGATTGCTCAATGTTTTTCCTCCAGCATTTAAACTTCAGTTTGCAGTTAATTTCTTTCATTTTACTATTTGACTGATTGATGGAGATGACACCATTTAAAGATAAAGTACATACCAACAGCCTCTATCACTGTCTTTGCAGCTCGTTTTCCACATACTTATTTAATTTGGGGTAGGGAGAGAATAACACCATCATTGTAAAAGGTCTTTATAAATTATCTTATTCATCCAAAATACTATTATCTAAATAAGAAAAGCTTTTGGAAAAGAACTCTGAATTACTAGCTGTGTAATTTTGGACAATTTTCTTATCTACTATATGTTTCAGTTTTCTCATCTATAAAGTGGTATTAATAACCAGTCCTACTTCACAGGGTTTTAAGGATTCAATGTAAAATGGTTAGAACAGTGCCTGCCATATTATAAGCACTCAAGAAATTTTAACGGTTATTCTTATAATTTGCCCCACAATTTGCATAATTTAATAGGGATGATGGGTCTTTTGAAGGCTCGTTATGCTATTATATAATTAATTCTGGATTGCTAGAAGATGTGGAGTTTCAAGAAAAGAAAAACAGAAAGAAATTTAGATAGATTAGAAAAAAAAAAGAAAGGAGTTTCCAATTGCAGCTACTTCATCTGCCCTGCCTGCTCCTACACTAAGAACCTGAATTCAGAACTCTGACACACCATCTTTGTTTCTAAGGGATAAAAGGAGTTAAGTTGCTCATTCTGTTCTTTTTCAACACATTCCTCTTTGAAGTGGAGAAGGTGTTTCTTTGTTTCTTTTTCTCTAGTGGGAGCAAGCTCAGTTGCTTGGTAACAAAGCAGAAAATCAACAGGCAAGTCTAGCCTTGGCAACCCGAGCACATGCTACACCTTGGCCTCCATCCTCAGGAATGGTCTTTGGCTACTGTGTCAGCTGGCGTGTTCTTAAAATGGTAAGCCTAGGATGGCAAAATATTCAATGCATAAATTGGAATTAATATCCAAAGAAGTGACTGATACCCAAGTTCAGCGGAGTAAGGAAAGGTAGGGAGGATGTTATCGATGTAATAAATATACTTTCAGAAAATTCTTTCAAACAAAATGTATTTGTGGACTGTTGCAGGTTAGAAGAAACTAAGGAGACATGAGACTACACAAAATGTGATATCGCAGGTTGGATCCTAGAACATAAAAGGAACGTTAGTGGAAAAAATGGGACTATGTAAGTAAAGTCTATAGTTAATAGTCTCGGAAAAATGTTAATTTCTTAGTTTCAAAAAATATACTATAGTTATGCAAAATTTTAACATTGGGGAAGCTGAGTGATGTGTATAAAGGAGCTCTCTGTACAATATTTGCAATTTTTCTATAAATCTAAAATTATTTTAAAATAAAAAGTTAAAAAATTATTTGTGGGTGAAGTGTATTTCAGACTACATGTGTGAACTGACCCCCAATGAATGGATAACTTCATCCTTGTTTTTCTCTATATCTTTCAAATATCTTGTTTCCCCGAAAATAAGATAGGGTCTTATATTTATTTTTCCTCAAGAAGACACCCTGGGGCTTATTTTCAGGGGATGTGTTATTTTCCCCTCAAAGCCTCAGCTTGCAGCATGCACAGGATGGCCAGGACCTGACAGGAGGAGCTGGCCTTGTTGGTGGGGCTGCTCGCACCTTTCCGGTCACCTCTGGGATAGTAGCTGTCATGATGGGGCAGATGAGAAGGGCTGCTCATCTTCTTTATCACTCCTCGAGGAAATGCATGGGTTGTGCAGATACGCTGCGTAGCCACGCCCATCATTAGGTCTTATTTTTGGGGTAGCGTTTATATTGTACAAATGCTTAGAAATCCTGCTTGGACTTATTTTACGGGTAGGTCTTATTTTTGGGGAAACACAGTATTACCATTTTTGGTCCCTTGCATGAAAGATGCCTCTTAATGATGTTTCATTCAAGGCCTCTAAGAAAAAAAGGCCTTGGAGGATAATTATGTTTAATGAAACTGCAACTCACTTTTCACTTATCTTGCTCTCTCTCTATAATAAGTTTTCAAGCTCCTGGGAGATTATTTGAAATTCTGATATAATATAAATAGTCCTTGCAGAGTTCCTGACCCCTTTCAGGAGTCAGAGTTCCTGGAATGTAGCCATTTCTCAGATGAAACAGGAGGATGAGAGAATCCATTAGGGAAGAGAGTGATTATTAATTTTTATCTCAAGACACAAATCTCTTGATGGTATAAAGAAAGAGAGTTAGTACAAGGCACCAAGTATACATTTAATACATACTTGGTTAAGTTTTTAATTAGATTACACTTTATATGCATTTATTCAAGAAATGTTTATTAAGCACCTGCTTTGTGTACCAGGATGGACAGGACTAGCACACTGTATATAAGGGCTTGTAGTCTGACAAATGGATTTGGATAAGTAAGTAAATTCTGACACCTGGACACTGCCTCTAGTATGACTGGCCTTTTTCATGCAGTATAGAGAAGAACTTTTTAAAAGTTAACGTAGACCTTGCGAAAAACTTTGTTCAAACACAATCTCAACACTTGCCTTATAAAAGCTGAGTAATGATAAACTCTGTGTAACCAAATTCCACTGGAAATTTCAATGAATAAAGAGGCTCTGGGTTTACATCCTAAATCAACTTCTGATAAATTATTAAGGGATTGAGTAGCCACTTTTTACAGTCCAAGAAAGCACGATACCCACTCACCCCATGATAGAGTGTATTTCAGGCTTCATTTGTAAACCAGCTTTAAGTCAACTTCAAACATTATGATTTTTCTGAATATTTGACTCTTTTCTATGTACACAGTTATGCTGGAAGGCATACCTCCATTTTTTCAAATTGTTTTGGATATTTGCCCAATAGAAGATTCCAGCATATGTCTCTCAAGGAGACATCATCACCACTGTAGCCCTGTCCACTTCTGTAGTCACCGTTCTGGACTAAAGCTCTTCTGTAAATCCCTGAACACATTCTGAATGTATGGCTTTCAAGCTTTCAGATTCTATTCTCCTGCCTTGAATTGTCTGTTGTACTCATTAATTACCTTTTTGTGGAGAGAAAAAGAAATCGCTATCAATTTCCCTAAAGCCCCAGCCCTTTCTTAGGATTCACCAAGAAAAGCAATTATCTTTTTGTGTGCTATTGATCTGTCCGGACATTGCCTCCCAGTAGACCATCCATTTAGTCCTGGAATTTTAAAATCTTCACAATGCCAACCTCTGTGTCACCACCTGAATTAATGCCCATTCCTCATCTGTGGGCACCCCCGCTGATCAAGTTGACCACCACATTGAGCTGTCTCACATTGGGATTTTACCCATGAAGAAAAATACTTTGGTGTTCACACTGGGCATGTTTTTGGCATTTCTTCATTTAGCACCATGTAAGACCCTAACCATTTATTAGCCAATAGATCTCCAAAATCAAAAGCAAGCTCTTTGGGAGGAAATACATGAAATCATTCAGCAAAGCATGGCAGAATGGACTATGTGACAGTATTCCCAATGTATGATTGATAAAAGTAAGCCAGGAGTATCAGGCCATGGAGAGCCAGAAATAATCCCCTGAGACTTTACCTAATTCAACATACCAGTAAGATTCTTTGAAAGTTTCATTAATAAGTATATTTCAGAAAATGATACATTAGCAATAAATTTGAATATCTGGCCAAATCACTTTGAAAACACACATAGCACTGGAGAACAGGGACCTATGGACAAATCCAAATGTTTTTTTCCTTGACTTATTGATGCATAGAATTATATTTAGAGTGACTTCTCTAGCTGATCAACTATTTTTTCTCAGTATTAAAATTCAAACTACAATTTTAATTGATTCTTTTGTACTTTGGGGACACAGAGACTCAAAAGCTGAGAATTCTGTACATTTATTCTGAGTTGACCAAGCCAGTTCAACAGCAAGAAAAAACCCAAAAAGTGGTACCTTCTGATGTGGGCTCTCTAATTCAGTGTGTGTCCTAACAAGTTACAGGAATTCATTCATAAAATGGTAGGGAGATGCTCACATTACTGGTCTGGGTCACAGTTATTACGATCTATAATTGCCAGTTGGTTATGTCTACCAGACAATTGATTGTCTCCTTAAATAGAGACATTTGTAACCTTAAAATGATATAAAAATGGTAAAAAATTTTGGCATAAATGGTATTTAAACAGAATAAGATTCTTCTTAGTGCTTAAATATATAGTAACTGAATTTACTCTTTATTTAGGACAAAATAGATCACTCTTCCTAAAGTACATATTTCCATATGCTATGGAAAATCTTGCCACTTGTCTATCATGCTACTAGCATTTGGAGATAGATACACACACACACACACACACACACACACACACACACACACACCTCTCTTTTTTTAAGGTGAGAAAAGTCATTTCTTTACAGAGCATATTAGTGCCCCTTTGAGAAAACTGTGAGATTCTGATTGTAAGGAATGTCTTAAGATTTTACCATGTAAATACCAATGGTCTCCCCAGACTGCAACTGGCTTTCTCTCTTGTTAACAAAGGTAGGAACCATTCAGATACATGCATGGAAACGCTGATAAGACAATCTCTGAGTTTCATATTATCACCTTCCACTCTAGTGGCCAGTATGATGCATTTGTGCCATAGAAGAGAAGAATGTGGAGGCTGAGGGATTCAGTGAGTATACTGTGTAGGCATCATACAATTCCAGGAAGGAGAAAGAATGTGGGGTTTGGCTCTAGGCATACCTGAATTTAAATCTGGCCTCAGCTATGTGGAAGTGGCAGGAACCTTGGCAAAATCACTTAACTTTGGGAAAATGAGGATAATAGTTCCTACCTTTTAGATCACTGAAGGGATTACAGGGGGGAAAAGACACACACATTCCTAAACATACACACCCCTGAAACTCAGTCAATGCTTAATAAATAATAGTTGTTTTTATTGAGAAAAATAGTCATTCGGTTTGGAGGATGATTTTATTATTATAAAATATTTAAACTGGGTTTGTATCTTACTTGGGGCTTTCTCAGGAAAGGCAAGTTACTAGTGAGTTGAAGAGGTATCTACTTGCTTTGTGAAAAGGGTCTTCTCCCCATCCAGGTTAATTCCCACCTATACTCCAACTCATTTCCATAAATGTTCACATTTGTAGTCATCTACAATTAATCATGTACAATGTAATAAAGAGGAAATCATACAGGCCATTAGTAAAACAGAACTCTAAAAGAATATTTTTCATGTTTATTCTTGGGCTATCTTTTCAGGGAAATGAGCCACAACTCTTTTATAGGTGGTTCAAGACCAATGCAAATGCTCAGGTACATGGTCTACCTGGGTAAAGTGCACAAATATATCTTCCTTATCAATCAGAAGGGAAGTATGTCTTGTGGTCTACCGGATTAGACTGATGAGCCACTGACACCTATTCAAGAGCTCAGGAAACACATCACACAGTACAGAACCACTTTCTCTGTCCACTCCCTAATGTAAGATGTGAGCATGCAGAAAAGCATGAGAAGAGAAATGTGAGCCCTGAGGAGCATTGAGGCTGAAGACATGCCTTTGATAAAAAAGGGTATACACACCTGTAAAGAGTATTATTTAATCCTGGTACAAGCAGGTAGGCCAACGCAACCCAGCTTCTAAAATGACCACAATCATTTAGCAATCAAAGATGTTCTATGCATTCTCTTTTATTATGCCCACTTTTCCAAAATAATGACAAGCTGTTATGTGATGAGCATGGTGTTATACACCTTACATATGTGATCACATTTAATTGTCATAACAGGCCTATAAGATATAGATTATAACCTTAAAGTACAGGTGAGTAAGTGATGGGCCTGTATCTGCATAGGACTATCCTAGGAGGAAAGTGTACAGCTAGCCTCAATCCCAGGTTGTTCTGACTGTGTGATCAAAACATCATTGAAAAGATGCCTTGTGGGCTTATACTTTCTTCAAGTGCCTAAATATACCTCTGCTCCTGTTGCTTGATGACCTTAGAATGTTATTTACTGAGAGTTTAAGAATATCAGATGTGCATTTTCTTGACTTTCCTCCTCAGAGTTTCTGTGCAATCACCCAATCCCTACACTTGCCCTTGCTCTATAGAAGGATGACCAAGATTAAGCCCCCCACTGCTGATTTTCTCCTGCCCTTCCCTGCCTTCTCCTACCCCAGCTTGGCCAATTTGGTCCATCTCTGCTCTCATGCATTGGCAATTTCAGCCTTTGTATTGGCTTCTTCTCTTCTGCCTAAAAACATCCTTGTGTCTCCTTTATCCTCAAAAGACATACACATCCTTTTTGCCACCCTACTACCTTGAAAAAAGGTAATATTTGAGTTGCATCTCTTGAGATAAGTAAGGTATATATAGTTCCTGTTTATCTCATATCAAAAAAAACTGTCACAAGTTGAAAAGGACTCTTCATTAAGACTCTATAGCTCTACAGTGGCAGAACTAGGAATGAAATTCAAGTCTTCTGTCCTCAGCCCAGAGCTCTCTCTCCATTCAATAACAATTGTCAATCAGTGCTCATAGGTGACAGTTTTTGAGATGACCTCTTTCAAGTAAGGTCACCACAAAACAAATTCCACTTTACTTTTGTCTCTGGAGTATAGAGTTTGCCTCATATACATAGCAGAGCTGCTAGCCCGGGGTGCTGGGGCCCTGCTTATGATAAGTGGCATATCTCTAATTATCACATTGCCCAGACCTGGTAATCTGTCCTCCCAGGTATGAAAGCCCATTAATAACCCTCTGGGGAAGGGAGGCAGCCTCCCAGGGGCAGTGCTGTCACATGATCTGCTCTGTGATACAGAGTTCCCATAATCGGGGCTAACATGCCATCTAATGTGTTGCAACACTCATTGTTTCTCAGCCTCTCACAATATACCACCAGCCAGCAAATCCCTTATCATTTAATAACACTCCCCGATACCGAAAGCTGGAGAAAATGGAAACACTCCAAGGGAGTGGGAAAAGCGAGTTAGGTGCAGAAGCTATTAAGGTTCTAACACAGGCACTCACACAACCGAGGGTTCGGATGGATGAACAGATACCGCTTTAACCCTGCAGCTGCCATCGTCCTCGGGCTGGGTGGACTTCCAGTATGGTAGAAGCCCCCATGCACAGAGAGATGTTTGGGGAGAATAGGAAGTAAAAGGAAACTATGGAGTCTGTGCTCCTGCTCAGCTGCGTGGGGGTTTGAGTCATTGTTTTCATGTCAAAACGAAATGCAGTTTGATATGGAATACTGGATTGGTGGTCTGTCCTGGAATTCAGGACTGATTTTGGTCCTAAACATGGGTCTCAGCGTATGTGTTTGCAAAGTGAGTGAGAAAATGCCTTTCTCTGTACAGCAAAGGGTCACACTACAAATGAAATGCAATGATACTGAGGACTGTGCTTTAAGCTTTTAGGACGAATTATAATAAAATGCTAACAATTATAATAGCTAATATTTAGAGGGCCCTTACGGTGGGGTCCAGGCAGTGTGCTGAGGGCTGTGCAGGTATCATCTCCTTTAATATTCACATCAACCCATATGGAACTTTATCATCCCAGATTTCAACAGAGGAGGAAACTGAGGTATAAAGATGCTAAGTAATTTGTCTAAGGCCACAGAGCTATGAACTGGCACTGTGAAGTGACCCAGTTAGGATTTGAACCCAGGAGATCTGGCTTCAGAGACTGTGCTCTTTTTGTTAAGAGGTTTGCTATTAAATTAGAGGCTTTTAATTTTAAGTTGGGGTGTGCTGGGGCGAGAGGGAGAGACTGTAAAGAGAGTTTAACAGAAGGGAGCATGAGAGCAGAGACTGGTTAACCAAACCAAAGCTCGCCTTTAAAACAACCTATCTACCCTTCCTCCTCTCACCCTCTCCTTCATCTTCAAGAGCTCAGTTCCCTCAGATTGCAGCTAAAACAGTTCACCTGGTCTTTTCTTTCTTTCTGATACTTTTTTTTAAATTTCAAAGTATTACAGGGGTACAAATGTTTTTGGTTATGTAGATCGTTTTTATAATGCTCCAGTCAAGGTTAAAAGTGTGCCTGTCACCCAGATAGTGTTCATTGTACCTGTTAGGTAGTTTTTTACCCACTCCTTTCTCCTCACTCCCCCCTGCTTGATTTCCTTTGAGTTTTACATCCCTCTATGCAAATACCATGGGATACTCCTCAGCCATGAGGAAGAATGACTTCATGCCTTTGGGGACAATTTGGATGGAGCTGGAGACCATTATAACCTGGTCTTTTCTGTGTGTGTTGGAATCTAAGAATTAGGAGGCTGGAGTTCCACCTCCAGTTTTCTTTTTTTTTCTTTCATCATATTATGGGGGTACAAATGTTAAGGTTATGTATATTGCCCATGCTCCCCCTCTCCCCTCCCACCCGCCTGATAAATGTTATTCCCATATGTCCACTTAAGTGTTGATCTGTTAATACCAATTTGCTGGTGAGTACATGTGGTGCTTGTTTTTCCATTCTTGAGATACATCACTTAGTAGAATGGGTTCCAGTTTCTTATTATCCAACTCTGTAACATTTGGTAGGTAGGTAAGTCTCTGGGCCTCCACATCTTCCTATCTAAAATGAAGGTCTGGATGTGCTCTGAGGTGCTCTCTAGCACTTCACAGACTATGCTGCACGTTCTACTAGAAACTGCTGAGAAGGGCAGCTCAGCCTACCACCACGGCGTTCCCACCAGAGCAGTGTTCTCCAAAGGGTAGTGGGCTTCCCCAGGGGCTGCCAAGGTTGGTTCACAAGGGTTTTGGGAGAAAATATTGAGACATCCATTTATATAACCTTATCTTTAAAAATCTCTGTTTCTGCATATTATACAATGTAAACAACATGTGTATACTACATGCATACATACATATACATGTTTTTTAAGTGGTGCATGTTTAATTTTTTTTTCTAGTATGTATAGACAATCAAAAGTGTCTGGAGACCATGGCACTAGAGAGTTAACCTGGGCCTTGGCTTTTTGCAGTGAGGTTGTACTCAATTGACCCCAGTGACAAAATACTGGAAGATAGGAAATGGGACTTAAAGGTAGTTCCAAGGTGGTTTACAATGCAATTTGATATTTCCTTCATAAAATTTCATGTTTAATGCTGTTTCCTAATTTTAAATCACAGAGAAATAATAATGTTAATAATATATAGTATAGGTTTAACAGCCTGTAGAGTATGAGAAAAAAATCCATCTTATTACATAACTGTATTTGAAGCCTGGATTTTTAAAAAAAAAATTCTACTCTACAGGACATGTTCAAGTATCTAGTGGAAGCAAAAATGCTTTCAGATAAATGATCATTTCCCCCTTAAGCTTCCAGGATTGTTCTAACAGTATGTTAAAATATACGGAAACATATTGTGAGTGCCCTGTGAGCTCTTCCTACCATCTTGTCTATTTTTCTGAGTCACGAAATAGATTAAGTTCTATTTTGAAGTAATCTTCTCTCTCTTGATTTCTCTCTCTAAAATCAGATCCTCACTGTGATACGTGGGATATGATGTGCCATTCTGACCTCCCTAGTTTTGGAAGGATATTAAAATATCAGAGAAGCTACACAGATAGGCACAGACACACACAAAGCAGTGCTACAAAGGCTAGAAGATAAAACAGAGTAGGAGAGGGGGTGAGAGCTAAATTTATAAAGTCTGGCAAAGCAATGACTCCAGGGGACTTGATCACAGCCTATAAATACCTTCAAGGTAGCAATATAATTGAAGGGGAAGAATTATTCACAGTCTCAGAAGATGATATAACTTGAAGCAATGGCCTAAAGCAATGGAAGAAAAAAATTAGGTAAAATTGTCAGGAGGGGAGAGGGTATTCCTCACTATTTGAGCAAAGGAACAGACAAAGCTATCCCCAGAGAAAGCATTTGAAGCATTTTGGTACAGACAGCTGAAAACCCTTGAGTAGGAAACAGAGATTAGCAATCGTGTTCCTCAATATTCTTGTCAGAACTCAGGGCTCTCAAATGCACCCCTGAAAGACTGCTCCCTTTAGAAAAGTGCTAAGTGATCAGAGATTTGCATGGAGACTCCCGATGAAAGAACAGTCAAGGAAACCACAACACACCAATATCGTAAAATTATAAATTAAAATATAGAGAACATATTCTTTTATGCATATTACACTGAATGCCATATTTTAGGAATAATACCCAACTATTCTCAGAAAAAGTAATAAAATGTTCACCAATAAATTATAATTCTGTGTTCACTATGAAGGTTCTGCAAAGAACACAAATAAGTTGAGCCACCGAGTTAAAAGCATTCAATGTGTTATGCTACATAGTAAATTATATATATTAAAGATCTGGATATGTGAGCCCCAAAGATTTCTGAGGAGGAAAACATACCTTTCGGATAGTAATGTAAAGGTCAACTTCTAAGTTCTTCTAAACTAAGTACCAAAAACAGATATGATTTTGAAAATGTTTGCGGGTGAAAATGTTTGTTTATATATAAGATGCCAAGGTATGACCCAAAACTGTTAACACAACTTCTGGGTGGATGGAATCACAAGGTATCTACCTACAGAGGGCAGGTTGGCAAGAAGATGGATGAAGAAACAGCATATGTGACAGGAAGTGGGTGGAGACTGGGGGAGTCTTGAAAGGATATTGCATAAAAACATAAAAATGGCCATGACTCCTCAACTCCAGTTGACTGACGCTATGTAGGGACACTGGCCCAGTAGAGTTAAACTTTCCAACCACAACAAGTAAGATGTGCAACGTTTGGGGGATGGACACTCTTGAAGCTCTTACTCGAGGGGGGAGGGAAGCATGGGCAATATATGTAACCTTAACACTTGTATCCCCCATAATACGCTAAAATAAAAATAAGATAAAATAAAATAAAATTTCTAATTTTTAAAAAGAAACTAGAAATATCAACTTGCATATGAAATATCAGAATTTTAAAATATATTGGTGTTGGAAGAGGCACAGAGGACACGAGCTGGGCACATTCTCTAACTCTCTCATATTGATAAGTGGGAGATAAGAGTTACTCTATACTCTAAGATTAGGGGCCAGGAAGGGCATGATTGAACTAAGTGGAAGAAGTGAGCTTCTGTATGCATGTCCTCAAACACCAGGGAGAGAGAAGGAAGAAGAGCCTTGGTTTTTGCATTTTCATTCAAGGAATCCAGGAGGGTGTTCTAGGGCAGTTGGAATAGCTCTATTTCAGATGCTCTCACGTAACTGCCCTGTGTATGCCCAGGAACCTACGTGTGCCAATGTGGTTCAGGACCACTGGGGATAGCATAGTTGGCTCACTGTGAACAGCAGAAAATCTCCCTAGGAGGAAATCAAATCTTGAACTCCCCTAATGACAGAAGAGAGCAGAATGGTGACTTCCAGGTGGATACCCCCAGTGACTAAGGTGGAGTTCATTTCCAGAAGATGGTCTGTGAATTACGGTGGCTAGGTTTGCAAATCCTAGCAAGTCTATGTCCAAATTTGCAGGATGGCTCTTGGTGGTTAGCAGTAGAGTTTGAGTTCACAGAAGAGCGTTATTCTTTTTTGACATTTTAGAACACAAACACACACATGTGTTTCCTACTGTGTGAAATGAACTGTTCTGTGTGGATCCTGTGATCTTGGCCTC
Source organism: Microcebus murinus (assembly GCF_040939455.1). Lineage (NCBI taxonomy): Eukaryota > Metazoa > Chordata > Mammalia > Primates > Cheirogaleidae > Microcebus > Microcebus murinus. Next base: position 23,073,683 of record NC_134109.1, read on the forward strand.
TGTAGAGCAAAGATGTCACAGTGCAAAAAAAGCCTTCTGACCAGCTCACATCATGGGGAACCATGTGCATAGCCTTTGGAGTCAGCCCTCACTATTTGGCAACATCAGTCGTTCCCTTGCAGAGAGACATCAGAGCCCAGTCTGCATGCCTCAAAGAGCAGTTTGGTCTTCCTGCTAGGGTTGGGGTGTATACCACAGGAGAATTCTTTGTTCGTAGACTATTTAAACCAAACATTTTTTAACAAAGAAGCAGTTTATAGAAACACAGGAAAAAACACTCCTTTCGTACATTCTATGTTATCTCACATCTGTTATGTAAAGCAGCTGTTTTTTTTTTATTTTGTTGTTCTCTTTATCAAAAATTGATAGTCATTTCTAAGAAGAGAGCTAATGTTAAGTTCCCGGTTCCAGAGCAGGGTCTGTTATGATATGCTGAATACCCAAATTTGGGTGAAACACATCAAACTGCTTTTTGGAGAAACCACTGTAAAATATCGTTCCTTGAATCTCTACAAAGACCTAGCTTAAATAAAAGGTGGAGATTTAGAGAAACAAAATAAAATGGCTTTTATGATTTTCCCCTAGAGCTGACTTACTGTGTCTGCATTTCAGTCCAATGTTTGCATGTATTTAACACGTACACACAGCTTGAAGGAGGAAGCAAATACTCTGTGTTTTGCAGTGTTTGGGTATGAATCAAGGGGAACATGTGGTTTCATTCTGTTTCTTCTAGCATTCATTTAAGTAAAGGAAAAATCCTAATTTCTACTAATATTGTCACCACAAGGGATGGTGATCTTGTAAATGTCTGGAGGTAGGGAGGGAAAGTATTCGGTCAACATATCAACATATATACATCCAGTCCGGACAAGCTTGCAAAGTATACCAGAAATGATGTAGTCTATTCCCCAGGGAAGTGGGTTTTCATTTGGCTGATTTGGGGTTTAGTCTTTTTTTCCTCAGTTAATGCTATTGGGATGCCTCTAGTAATTTGCTGTCTGTAAAATATAGATGGATGTTCTAAAAGAATTTTGTGCAATTACAAAATGTAACAATAGAAATAGCCATAGTCATTTCAAAGAAAAAAGAACTAGAATTGAGGGTAAAGGTGTTATTCCTTTTTGTATCATTTTGGTGCTGAAAACAAACTAGGTTGGTAGGGTGGGAGCAGAGAAAAAGTCCTTTTTCTCTTTTTTGATTACAGTCATGTACCTTATATTGATAGTTCAGTCAACCATGGACTGTATATACCACCAGTGGTCCTATAAGATTATAATACCATATTTTCCTTGTACCTGTTCTATTTTTAGAACACAAATACTTGCCACTGTGTTATAATTGCCTATGCTATTCAGTACAGTAACATGCTGCATAGGTTTATAGCCTAGGAGCATTAGGCTTTACCATATAGCTTAGATATGTAGTAGGCTATACCATCCAGGCCTGTGTAAGTACAGTCTATATGATGTCTGCACAATGATGAAATCACCTAGCAATGTATATCTCAGAACATGTCCTCCTCATTAAGTGAGGCATGGCTGTATAAGAATAAAAGAGACTCATATAAAAATTCAGGAAATAAAGAAAAATACAAAGACGGAAATAAAATTCTGATGGAGGATTCTCCCAGTCTGTTAACTAGTTAATTAATGAAATATATATGATATCACACCATCACAAAGTTCTACAAGCCCAAGCTCTAAATGCTTATATCCACTGACAACTCCCCTGCTAGAATGTAAGCTCCATGAGGACAGGGAGCTCATCTTACTCATTTTTGTATCCCAAGTACTTAAAACTCCACTTGACAAATAATGAGAGTTGGTTGAATAAATGAATACATACATTGTTGTCACTAAAGTAGTTTACTAATCTCTGCTGGCTTGGCTAACATTGACTTGAGAATTCTATTCCTCCCACCTGCATATTCCCTAAGGCTAAGTTTGTCACCTTACATTCCATGCTATGTGCTCCTGTATCTATCCTGAACTAAACCTCAGGGAGATTTTTGTCTTAAGGAGTAGCTACACTTTGGGGATCACTGAGCATTCACAGTGTTCTGGAAAACTGCATCATTTTGCACATCACTCCAAAACTCATTTTCTTCTTTCATGCTTTAGTATTGAATTGAAGCTTTGCTGTTTAGCCATGCAAGGGAACCAGCTCCAGTATTGCTGATCTAAGTAGCAAACATGAAAGCCTGTTAACCTTGGAATTAGGCAACAAGTAGGGGGCAAATTAAATGGAATCTGCTCCCACTTCAATAAATGTGATTTCTCATGTGAAGGTCTACCTTTCAAGTGTGTACTATACTCTGCCACTAGACATTAGAAGCTAACAGACCAGGGGATGACAGGCTGGGTTGATGTGAAGACACTCATATCTGGATTTAAATTACAAATATAGAAAATTAAATACTGACTGCAGAGGGATTAAATGTGTTTCTGTATTATTTGAGATCATTTAGGGTTTTCAACAAGCATATCTGAAGACTTCTAATATGGCAAATTATCACATACTGAAATATGAGAATGCATTTATTCAATAATTGCTGCTCTGATACACTAAATTTAAAAGGATTTTTGTTGAAATTTGGGAACTAAAGCTACCCCTGGAACTCTTGATCTAGCATATTGCATTCAAAACTTCAGATGAGTTTCCAAATCAAGACTTTCATTTTCTATACAGGTATTTTAAAAACTGGCTTGAGAGTAATTGGGTGCCTTAATGTCATTGAGAAAAAAAAAAAAGCTGGAAGCAAATAAATGTTATGTAAAAGGAAGAGTTTCTTTGAATCAAAAAATAAAGTGATTTAGTTCCAATTGTGTATTCTGCTTTTGCCAAAACACTATGCTCTCTCCCTCTATTCCTGTTTGCTGCACTCCAGGGATCCTCAAACTTTGTAAACGGGGTTTGGGGGGCAGTTAGTTCACTGTCCCTCAGACCATTGGAGGGCTGAGACATTCCACACATGCGCACTGTGGGCTACTAAGCAGGACAGCCATCGGTGGCAAAAACACCCGGCAGGCCGGATAAATGTCCTCCGCAGGCCTCATGTGGCACACGGGCCATAGTTTGAAGACCCCTGCTCTTAACTTTGTGGATTTAAAACAGTATCACAGGTTGTGATAAATTCACCACACCCAACCTATATTACCTACATACTATATTATGTTGAATAGGTAATTATCAAAAGCAATATATCTATCTCTCTATATGTCTATCTATGACATTAGAATCAAACATACCAATATTTAAGTACTTTCCTTAATATAGTATCTTTAACAAATAGTTACTTAATCCTCTGAAGCTTAATTTCTTAATCTATAAGAGAGAAGTAATGCCATCAGTTTAATAGTCTTGTGAAGGTTAAATGAGCCAATATACAAAGTGGTTAGCACACTGCCTGGACAGTTAATTAAACAGCAAATGCAGAAATGATAACAAAAATACGCATACCATCAGATAAGAATATAGAAGTTTAGCCACAAAAAGTCAGCCAGTGGAGTTATTTCTGAAAGGGTTTAGTAACCTAATACTGAAATTTGCATTTAATAAAGGACTGGAAAATTCCATAGCCATTAGTAACATTTGTAGTTCTCTAAGCTAAGATAATGATAAGGGTAATCAGATTCCATGCCTCACTGCATATGATCATTGGGATCAAGAGATTTGCTCTTCAGGAAACTGCAGCATGATCTTAAATCCAAACTGCTCTCCCTGAAGTGAAGCTCCAGGGGTGAGACACAAAGCCATAGAGATGGACCACATAAGGACATCATTTGAGAACCACAGTAGCTTATGGGGTCCAGCAATTGGGCCATCCACATTTTGTCTCTGATCTGCTAGTTGCCTGGTTGCTAACCTTCCTGTTAAAAACTACAATCATCTCTACATATTTTGACACTCATTTTGACACTCATTTCTCCAATCACAATCTGTTAGGCACCCAGAGCTTTGCTGGACGGCAGTCGTACCAGCATTGTTATAAAAAGCAATCTTATTTACATTGCAGGTATTCTTAATGGTGACAGGGCACAGTCACATGCATTCTGTCATCTGATCTTTCCCACAATACTATAAGGATGGCAAAATACTATCTATACCTCTACTATTTATACAGGATAACTAACTGCTAGTTGGTGGCAGCACCAGAGCTAGACTGGGTCCTCTGGCTCTAAATTAGTAATGCCCATTACAACCATCAAAGAAAGAAATGCAGAATCCTGGTGAGAGGACTGGAATGACAAAGATTATATGCTGTAATAAATACCAATAAGGATGAAGACGGCAACTTCATAAACTGATTATGGATGAAAGTGAGGCATGACTAACAGTTATGGAAAATATAGCTCTAGAATTACTTATGTTTGAAAACCTCTTCCAATACTTTTTGATTTCCATAAAACTTTACTATCTAGGCTATGCCCTACCCTCTAGCCTTTCCTTTTTAGTTCTCTTCCTTTTCCTCTTTCATCTTGCAATTTATGTAGATATCTACAAAGTTTCTACCATTTATCTCCCTGGAGATCTTAGCAAACTTCCACTGTCTTGCTAGGCTGTGAATTCTCCAGGATCTACCCCTAGTCTTTATCTCTCATCTGAAATCATCATACATCTTCAATTGGAAATTGCAATAGGCTGGCTCTTGGTTTATGTTTTGCATCACCAAAGTCAAACTCTTACCTTATCCTAAAATCTGTTTTTCTTATATGTCCCAGTTATGTTGTTGTTGAAATCACAACCTTCTTAATCTAGACGTTCCTCACTTCTCTCCTTTTGCATCCAACCAGTTGACACCACCAGTTGATTCTACCTTTCAATTGGCCTTTGGTTTCATCCTCATTACCTTCCTATGACCATCATCATATCATAAGTCCTAAAAATTGTTTTTGTTGGGCCACTTAAATAATAGCCTGCTAGTGGTTATTCTTGAACCCACTGAAAAACATTCTTTAAACAAAGCCAAAACAGTTTCCCTAAAAATTAAGCTTTGGACATTTCACCTTTTACTCAAAAACTTTCAATGTCTTCCCATTGCTTTCAAAAGCAATCTATCATCAGTGTGGCATTCCAATCCTTTACACTATATCCCTAAAGTATCTGGAAGGTAAGTAAAACAAAACACAAAAACATGGCTATCATTAATTGAGCATCTATGCTGAACCAGAGACTCACTAGGCAGCTCCCCATATATTATTATAAATCTTTACATAGACCTGCAACTTGGCATTATTATAACCATCTACATTACAGAGCAGTCAAATTCACCCAAGGCCACAGAACTCATTGGAGACAGAGCTGGATCTTGAGTCATAGACCACTTGCTTCTAAAACACGTGCTCTTTGTGCTATTCCACAGCTTCTGCCTTTTCTTTCTTGCCATTTATTCTGGTCAAACTGAACTCCTCACTAATTTGAGAATACATCTTGCATTTCATTCCTTTGATGTTATACACACGCTTATATCTTCACCCGGCATAGTCCTTCTTCAGGTTCCACCAGTCAAAATGTGACCCGCCGTATCTATGTACAATTTAAAAATCTCTACAACCAGCAATATTCCTACCTTCCTTTCTATAGAGCTGATTCTGCTCTAAAACAGATCCGTATATATGATTTTCATTTCCTCCCTAGATGTTAACCTTCTTCACATCTCTAACAATCCCAAATAAATTACTGTTTCACAGTTATGTGTTGAATTAAAATTATCATCACTACGTTTTCTACTCTGAAACTTTCATTAGGAGTATAACAGTAATTAAGACTCAGAACTGGATTTGAAAGGCCATTCAGCCATTTATTAGCAGTGCTACTGTGGGAAAACTCTTTAGCTTCTTTAAACATTAGCTGCCTCAATTAGGACATGAGGATATTAATAATGACTAGCTCATTGAGCGGTTGTGAGCTCATAAGATAGTATAAATAAAGTTATTACACAGAGTCTGGCACCTAGTACTTTGTCAATCAATATTAGTGGTAAATGATATGTAAAGGTAGTGATGTAAGATGATCTTTGAAAGATAGGGTCCTAAGTAAACGTAGGAAGTAATAATCTATACTGTTAAACTACCTGCCATTTTACAGAAGATGGAATAGAAAAAATAAACTGAAGTACAAGAGGTTAACTGAGGAGTCAAAAATAGAATATGAGACTTAATTGCCAATCATTTCCTGCCATCCGGAGAACTAACTGACTTCAGGATGAAGGTTAGCCTGGTGGGATCAACAGGCCTTATCTAAATGTCTTTAAGTGATTCTACCCTCCAAAGGTGTCATCTCAGGCCAGGAAACGACAGGTCTGGCTGTCAGTGCTATCTTTGAGGCTAATCTAGTTATACAGTTCCTTCTGCCATCTATCTGTGAAACACTAACAAGTTGCAACAGCAGCAGTGACAGCACTAAAATCTAAGCATATGATTCTGTGGAGCGGGTGGCTAATGAATTCCCCCATCAATACGCTGAGCTTCCATGCCTTCTGAATACAGCCAGGGATCTAAAATCCATCATCTGTAGCTTCAGGGAGTCAATGAGTTATTTCTTGCCCTGTTGCACTGAACAATACCCCAGGAGTAATGACTAGTAGCAGTGTAAGCAGTGGCTCAATGAGATAATTCACCCAATGGACAATGTTAAGGGAGGATTGCCATTAAGTCCTATGAACCCCAACACTCAACTGATAATGCCTAGAGTTTGCCTTGCTTGTTGCATGTTAGATTCATGTGTCTACAAAACCTCTGCTATTCAGAACTTATTCAGCTAGCTTTATAACTGCAGGAATCTAGGGCGTATGCCACCAAGCTGGCTTTAAGTTAGTAACATCCTAACTCCTTAGAATTTTATATTACTTAAGTTGAAATCTCAGAGGGCTTTTTAAGCAATTATTCATCATTTAAAAAATAAAATATATAGTGTTTTATCTGAATTAAAAAAAGTTAATTGGAGAAAAATCTAAAAGTACTAAGAATATTTAAATCTATCCCAGACTGAAAGTTCACTATATGCCAGGAGTTGTATAAGAGTTTCATAGATGTCACCTCATAATGAATAGAAAACTTAATTTCTTGTTTTTTAATTGCTGTGGACTTCCGAGGCTGTTCAGGCTAAGCATGCCAAGGTTGACCACAGTAACCCCAGCATGCAGCACTTTGTCTAGTACATAATAAGTATTCAATTTACATACAATGAACAATGCTTGTGAACTAAATTTTCTTAATCCTAATTTTTCAAAATTCATATTATGTATCCATTGAGGATTCTGAAACATAACTGTCATCAATGAATGGTGCAAGGGACACTAGTATGAATGATAAATGAGAAAGATTGGCCATTTGGCCTTTGCTTCTCATAATTGCCTACCAGCTATAAAATATTTTCTACACACTGTCGACTTGACTTTTACGACCGTATTATTGAACATTCCATCTGCACACTAAATTTGTAATTCGTTTTTCTTTCATGTTTTTGGGGAATCAAAATCTATGAAGTGTGTTTATTTGTATTTATGCTTTTAGGTTTCCATTTGCCTTGATGGCAGCAGCTACTCGTCTCTGCACAGCCAGCTGTAGCCGCATTAGGATCTTGGTTCTAACAATGGTGCTTTTTGGTCTCTATTAATCCCCAAGTATAGGGCCAAGCCCTTTGTGTCTTTATCTGGTGCTCATAAAGCCAGTTTCATACTAGCCTTATCTTGAAGGGCTTTACTTTCCTATTTCTGCTGCTCGGTGGTGGTGGTCATGGTTATTGTCAGCTGTTCCTTGTTCTCTTTTTTCCTTTTCTTTTCTTTCTTCTCCTCTTCTTCCCCCTCCTGCTTCTGCTTCACCTCCTCTTCCTCCTCCTTATCGACTTTCTACCTGTTCCTCATTTGCAGGCAAAGTGGTATATTCCCATTTCCCATGATTAATACAAATAAAGAAGAAAATTCAGGGCAAGGCAGGTTACCCTTTTACTGTTGAGTGTAGAGCCCTTTGGGACATTACACTAAAGGACAATAGAAGCACAGTGCATCACCTCAGAACATAGCATCGAGACAAAATGCAGTATTTGTGAGATACCAAGGGAGCTACAGGGCTTTACTCATCCTATTGGCCTAACCCAGGCCTCTCTCAGAGGTAATTAGGTTCTTCACTTTATGCTGAAGGACACTCTAAAAGTCTCAATTGTGGATCTTGTTAATTCATAAAATTTGCTTTTGATCAGATAAGATAGAATTGTATTTAACTTGTGCTAAAATAATCCCAACAGATTTATACAAATACTTACAACTTTACTCTGAATTGGAAAACATTCTTCCTCTGGCTAACGTGTGTGTGTGTGTGTGTGTGTGTGTGTGTGTGTGTGTGTGTTTATTCCTCCAATGCAGTGATCACCTACTGGATATTTCATCAAGAGAACTACCATTCTATATCTGTATAGTCCTTTGCTGATAACAAACAGTTTCTAAATACTTTATTTCGTCTGATCTTTAGGAAAACCCTACAACATAATATTTTTATGTGCATTTAAAAGAAGAGGAGGCTGAAGCTCCAAGTGGTGGAGTGACTTGCTTAGAGTCTGATATCTCACTTGGTACTGACACACATGGTATTCAACTCCAAATCTTTTGGTTTCAAATTAAGTGCATCTTCCTACTATGGCATGCTGCCCCCTCAAAACCATGTGTAGAATCAGAGTAAACAGACTTAGATGGAACTATCACAAAAATAATGCAGACCTGAGCAAACACACCCCAACTTCCATGCACATAGCTGCTTTTGGTCCAGCAGACATAAGCAGTCATTTTATCTGATCCTCACTTCCACTCCCTTCTCTCACCTTCTTCTCTAGCTCTGCTGGGATGGCACAGCTAAGCTGCCAGCTTCAGAGAGGATGCCCAGTATGTCCTCTCCATACACATGGCTAATGATCTGGAAAAGCTCCTAAGCCCAGAAAACCCAAAGAGGCCTTTTTCCCTAAGAACAAATAGCAATGAAAGGAAATACAGAGCCACCCTGCAGTGCACAGAGCTCTATGGAAAACAAAATCACATCTGTTGGACACCTTTGTTGTTTTCTTGTTCTTTCCCTCTTTACTTGTGTTACCAGTCTCAGAAACACCTACATTCCTCTGCACTTCATTGGAGATTCACCCAAATACAGCTCCTGAATCAAATCTAGTTCTGCCACTGGCCAAATCCAGGGATAAATCTAAGCTAACAGCCACCTAACCTCACAGAGGACTAACCAAGCAGATGTTGATGGTTTACTGCAAATATCCTGCATAGAGACAGCCAAAATGAAGCAGCCGGGCTGGCAATTTATAGATGCAATAGGCGTAAGGAACAGGTCATTTATCATAATTCAGATCTGCTCCCATTTATTCTCCAGGAGGTTCTTTGAATGCTATAAATTATGGAAAAACTATACTATACAAACCAAACTTAATAAATACCCAATTTCCCCAAATATGACACGAAGAAAATATTACCAGTCTGTTTTTGGAGAGTCCAGTTTTTGGAAGGAGAACACTTTGCCATTATGAGATGCGGGTCAGTCTAGGCAATGGTCCTTTATCTTCTCCTACTTTGTTTTGTGGAAGTATCCACATTTTAAGTCAAGGAGGGAAATAGTTAGGGAAGGTTATAGATTCTTGTCAAACAAAACAGATGCCTTGACACATAAATTTTCACTGTTCTTGAAAGGCTCATAATTAAAAAATGAATCCGAGAGGATTTATTGTAAATTACACACATGGAGAAGGAAATTAATAGGATGTCTTTTTTTCCACCTAGCATTTACTATATAAATAGAGAAGCTAATTGTTGCCCAGTTTTCCTTGACCTTCTATTTTGTGGGTGGTGAAAGGAGATTGTCAAGAGTTTCATGATAGCAATAAGAAGCATTTCATACTAATCCTTCAATTTTTTCCCTATTGTATAAACATAGGTGAGTGTAACATGACACAGTTCCAGAAAGCCTAGCTATGGGGTCAATAGGCAGATGGCACTTGCCAGTGACAGCAGCTTCCTACTAAGTACTGAGCAGATTAAGTCCTCAACAATAGATTTCAATGGACGGAAACTTATAGTTGAAATAATGATTTTTAAAAATCCTTCTACCATAAGGCATCCTCCCTTCACAGAATCTCATTTCATGAAGAGATACTTCAACAAAGTTTCTTTGTCTTTTTCGAACACATTCACCCAAGTGATAACTGACACAGAAAATACTGCCTCATGGAAGTGTGAACCAAAACTCAAGAAATGTTAGCTAATTTTGGACAAACAATTCCTGAATTATTTTAATCTCTTGACTGGTTATTTTTTTTTTTTTTAATAATTCACTAATTGTCAAAACCTATTTAAACCTCATGGGGCCAAGATGAGTAGGAAGACTTTAGGTTTAAAAGAAAGCAGCAAAAGAAAGAAGAGCCTCCACTTTCTTGATCAAAACAGCAGATAGTCTAAGCATATTGTGAAATAAACAAGCAACACGCTCAATATCTACTCAGCTCTGTCTTGGTGCCCCTTACTTTCCCTACCTCAATTATCCACTCTATGGCACAGATGTCTTCCTTTTGTCCAAGCTTTCTCTACCCATCCCTGCCATCCCACACAGAAGAACCATACCCACTTACCCTCTTTCTCTCCAACTCTCTAATCAAAACGCAAATTCTGTCACAAGAGCTGACCTTAACCTGGTGTAAGAAGGACCACAATAACACTGACTACTTTAAATTAATTAGTAATCGATTCAAGGACTTGCAGCAGAGTATGAGTTTAAGAAGATATCTGTTTCCTAAGGAGTTTTTAAAGTGTGGGGATTTCAGGATGACACAGGAACACAAATGGGAAAGTTTAAGCATCTGAGGAGGGATAGCATGAAGCTAAGAGCAGTGGGATAAATGTGCAGTGTAGTTCCACAGAATCCCACTTCTGCACATATGGCAGACGTGACTGAGGGAAGCCATATCTCCTACATACTGGGTGTGCCCACTGCCCTCTCAGACGTTTCCAGTGTAAACCTGGAAGTGAGAGGCACTGAGAGCTGGCAGGCAAGATGCAGCCTGCTTGCCCCTCCTGCTCTGGGGACTATTCTAGAGATGGCACTCCCCTCAGGCTCTGACTCCTTGGCGTTCTTGGAAGAGCATTTTTTTCTTCCCTCAAATAAGCTAACTTGGGGCTAAAAAAGACTTATTCCAATGACAGTGTTGATGGTGCTCAAAGCACTTCAAGAATTTGAGGGTTTACATTCAGCACCAAACATTCTCTCTTTGTCTCTGCTCCTACACCCCGCCTCCACCGCACACTGGCTAATTTTGACTTTACACTTTGTTTCTGACCAGCTTTACTAGCTTGATTACCCCCATGTAACCCCTTCCTGAAGCAAATCTGTAGTCACATCCCTGTCCTGGAATTTATTCCACTGCTATGGTCTGAATGTGTCTCCTAAAATTCATGTGCTGGAAATTTAATCCCCAATGCAAAAGTGTTGGGCCTTTGGGGAGGCGTTTAGGTCATGAGGACTCTGCCCTAACGAGTGGATTAATGACATCCTAAAAAGGGCTTGGAGGATTGGGTTTGCTCCCTTCTGCCCTTCTGCGATGTGAAGACGTGGGGTTCCTCCCCTCCCAAAGACGCAGCACTCATCTGAGCAGTAGAGACAGGGCCCTCACCAGACACCAAACCTGCCCATGCCTTGATGTCTGACTTTCCAGCCTCCAGAACTGTGACAAATACATTTCTGTTCTTTATGAATTACCCACTCTCAAGTATTCTGTTCTAGCAACGCAAAACAGAGTAAGCCATTGCCTTTTCATGTCTGCCATCACTTTTCTTTTTTTCCCCAGTGGGTTTCTCTTCTCCTAGGCAAACTGCAAAGTGGAAATGAAATCTTTTGCCTCCTGCTCAATCCCTTCCACTTTCACTAATTGCCCCTGAGCTCTTTTCTTTTTGAATAATTTTCTTTAATACAAGAAAACAAACCGTGCAACAAACAAAAACACCTTTTACAGGTTATAAGAGTCTTACAAAGTATTTTAATAGGTATGTATGGCTTCCTGATACACCTACTTAAATGTCCAAAACATGAGGCTAGTTTTGTAATCAAGCCTTTCAGTCTTCTCCTTGGATTCCTTTATTCCGAGTGTAGTACGGAGCCTGCTCTCTTACGTGTAGACAAAGAAATAATCCACTAGGAAGGAAAAATCATTTCAAATGACTATAACAAAGAGGGATTCTATGCTCAAGAGGACCATGAACATGTCAGTTTCACTATAGAATCATGTGGATTTTCCACGTTATTGGGCCCCTTTTTTCTGAAAAGATCAGGTGATATCATTTCCTAACCCAAGTTTTAAAGAAAAATCTATTGGGATTTCACAGAATGTTTAAGCAATTGGCAGCATCACTGGAATAGATCTACAGACCCCAATGAGGCTCTATATTTTATACTTATATTATGATACAAAATTTTTGATATTTTTGCTCATATAAAGAAATAAATTTAATACTATGTCAAATTTAATGTGCATGGTTATACAGAGTATGCACACTAATGAATACAAGCAAATACACATTACTTGAACCCCAAAGTATGTTTAGAGACATTCTCTTTTCAAAGACACCAAAGAAATGACAGAACTTTATAATACCATAATATACTGGAATGTTCTGGTTCCTCCTAGAAATTCCCAGTACCTGCATATTAATGTTATAAAAGCACTGCCAATTTCAAGTAAATAGAAAATAAGTAAAGTTCTTTCTTAAAAGTAGAGATGCTCTACAAATCACAAGTGGAGAGAGGAATGGATAAACTAGTAACACATTATCTCACTCAAAACGATGCTCATGGCTGTGCCAAATCATATTTTTCTTAGCAAGTCACACTGAACAAAAAAAGAAGATAAAGCACTGTGCAAATGCAAGTGAGCTGGTAATAATAGCCTACTTATAGCTGCCATGAAATAGTCATTAAGTTATACGCAGCATAAATCTCACAGAGTTTTGTAAATTATGGTGGTTCTTAGAGGCCAAATAAAGACAAAGTGTACTAACTATGGCTGCCTTTTTCTCTTTGCTCCTTGGCATTGCTTTTTAAAATGTTTTAGCTCAGACTCATCGCACCAGATGGTTCTTGAAGCATCTCAGGAAAAATTGAAAGTTCAGAACTCTGTTTAAGACCTCTGTTCTACATTTTGAAGATAAGCATTTTTAATCAGTCCTTCTCTGGGATCCTAAGTAGAGGCTTGCCCTGATTTGGCTCATACTGGAGCCAGAGAGGCTTCCAGTGCAGGCCTGGTCCTTAAGCTGCTCCATTTCCAAGGCACGCTGGCCTAGCAGGTGCTGGAGGCAGGCAGGGCTGCGGGAGCCCAGCTTGCTGCTTGCGACTCCCGCCAGCCTCCTCCAACTCCAGAGACCAGCAATGAAATTGTACCCTCTGCTTCTCTCTATAGACCTGCACATTAGCAACACTCAGATTCAAAGATTCCCAGTCAATGCTCCTTTTCCTCCTTTTTTAGGAGGCTGGTAGCAGTAATCCCCAGTTGATCTTTTCCTTAACTGCTTTTTCCCCCTGCTATTTTAACCGAATTCTTATTGCTCCAAATTAAATCCATTCTTTCTAGCCTTGTCATTGCTAACTAATGAGAACAATTCCTCTCTTTGCTCTTGGTGGCTGCACTTTGGGTACTAATGGATGAGAATCATATCTTTCTTTAGCCTACTTTCTTAACTGCAGACTGCACAGGTGATAAAATGGGCTAATTGTTGCTATAAAAATATTTTCTATCCTCATAACGAAGTAATTTTTTCTTCCAAATCATTTTAATTTCTTAGACTTGCACTGTGTTCTTATGATCTAAGGGGACTAGGGGTACAGTTCCTATTGGGCTCATGTGTACAAGGCCTAAAGCAAAATGTTGACTGCACAATATGGATGAATTACTCAATTCTTGCTCATTGTGTTGTTTCCCTTTTGCCCCACCCAATTTGATGCTCTGGTCTCAGTTTTTTTTTTTTTTTTTGAGACAGAGTCTCGCTTTGTTGCCCAGGCTAGAGTGAGTGCCGTGGCGTCAGCCTAGCTCACAGCAACCTCAAACTCCTGGGCTCGAGTGATCCTTCTGCCTCAGCCTCCCGGGTAGCTGGGACTACAGGCATGCGCCACCATGCCCGGCTAATTTTTTTTTATATATATATATCAGTTGGTCAATTAATTTCTTTCTATTTATAGTAGAGACGGGGTCTCGCTCTTGCTCAGGCTGGTTTCGAACTCCTGACCTTGAGCAATCCGCCCGCCTCGGCCTCCCAAGAGCTAGGATTACAGGCGTGAGCCACAGCGCCCGGCCTTGGTCTCAGTTTTTATCGTATGTTCTTTACATCTCTACAGTGATGTTTGTAGCCTAGGACAGGGTCACCAAAGTGCATCCTGCAGCCTATTTTTGTAACTAAATTTTTATTGGAATACAGTCACATGCATTTAAAAATATATATTGTCTCTGTGTACTTTCCCATTACAAAAGCAGAAATGAGTATCTCTGACAGAGACTATATGACCTACAAAGCCCAAAATATTTACTATTTGTCCCTTTACAGAAAGTTTGCCAAATACCAGCCTAGGAGACCTTTACATTCCGCTTGATTTTACTCCTTATGCCAGGTAGGATCCACATCAGGTAATTCACACCCAAGCAGTCTGCTAAATGTTTTGCTATCAGCCAAGCCGCACAGTTGGGAAGGGAGTCTGGAAGGACAGAATTTCTTTTTCTCTTTACATACATGGGGCAGAAGACAGAGTTTTTAATACCCCCTCTCTCCCTGCAAGGCACTCTGTGAACATGATGGTTCACATCTGAAAGCAATTTTTATAAGCATGTGCACCCTTGTCATGCCTATCTAGAATATTCTGCCGCATTTATCTGACTCACCAACTCAGACCACCAGGAAGACAAGAGAATCCGGGCCAAGGCCCGGTACTCACTATGTGAAGCTGGAGGAAGTCGCCAAGTCCTGGAGCGCTGTCAATGCGTACCAAGATCCCATCCTTCACAGTGGTGCTGAAGCCCACAGCAAGGCGGTCGGAGCGTGTGCTGGGCCTGTCATTGGCTGGCCAGGTGTAGAGGATGAGGCCACCGCTTTTCCCAAAGATGTACGTAGCGCCAGCTGCAAAAGCAAGGAGAGGAAGGCATCAGGGCACTGTATCATATACAGCCAGCTGCAGGCACACTGTTGAGACTGTACAGAACAGCTGCAGAGAGCAAATGTCCCCCATGTGACAGTAGTTGGTTACTGAGAGGGATGGCATCCATAACCTCAGAAGGCAACTATCACACCTTATCAAAGACTCAGGCAAAATGAATGAAGGACAAAATAAATATTAGTGAGAGTTGTTCTTCTTCTGTTCCGGCTGTAATGGTAGAGGGCAAACAGCATGCTGTGTTTGAGAGCTTTGGTACGTTGTGACAAACTACTTTTTGGTTGTCCTTAACAGCAGGATTAATTTACCATCTCAGCTAGGACAGGCACAAGATAGAAAACTAGTTCTCCACCTCTCAGCTATCAGAACATTCTGCTCACTGGAGCCAGGAGCAGTGTCAGGGTTGCCCCACAAATTGACGGTAACAGGGAAGTCCAAAGACATCGTTTCTCTCATGCCTGTACCTCCTCCCATCCCTGTGGAAAAGAGAACAGTGGCCTGAGAAAACCAACTTATGTAACTAAAAGCATTTGCCTATTTTACTATTGTGTTGCTATAAATATGGTGACAAAAATTATTCCCAGAAGTCTTTTAAAAATGAGCTTTTTTTCCCCTTTCCCTAGTGGTGGTATTTATCTGGCATTAAATAACAGTTTCCATTTTCTTTTCCAAACTAAATCTCAAAAAGAAGAAGATATAGGGAGATATAGAAATAAACCCCAGGATAATGAATTTTGAGCCTGAAACGTGACAAATGGTATCGTCAGTTATGACTAGTGAGTTTATCAGTACAGCTACTATTTATTTGTGCTTTTTCTATTATCAGTATGAACTCAGGGTTACTACAAATATGTTAATTTAAAACCACTTAAAAAGCAAAGAGGAAGAAAAATAAAGAAAATATTTTATTTTGCATTGCAGAAATTTTAAACAGTATATTTTAGGAAACAAGTTTTTAGATCTGAATTGGGGAAAATCACGTAGATTCGGTAGCTAGAATAAACTACACCATTGCAGCCTCTATGGTTTTATGCATGCTACTCATAGCGAATGCTTCCATATGTTATTCCTCTCAAAATTCAGAGAACATTTGGCATCAGATTTTCTTGTGTGTTTTCCAGTGAACATATTCCAGCCCTTGAAACTATTTAAAATCAACATTGGACAGCCATTCAGATATCCTTAGCATTGACTAAAAGTCTCAAGCACTGGTCCACATGTATTCTCAGAGCTAGTTTACAGAGAATATTGGGTGGAATTATGTTGAATGAAGAAGAAATGAGTTATTCATCTTGCTTAGAAATAATAAAGTAAACTCCTGGAAGGCTAGAATTAGGAGTATATGTCATATGTCATCCTTTCTAAAGCACTGAGCCACATTAAATTCTGTGGCATATAGAATCTAATTTGTGCTCTTTGAAAGGTCACTATGCTGGTTGCTCCAATTTGCTCAGTTTGTATATTGCATGTAGCATAACATTATTTTTCTTTTATGAATTTCTCAATCCTTAGGGGAAGCCCTCTGGAAAGTCCTCTACACTTATTAGGAGAATTTGGGATTGTGGGATGCAAAGTTTATGATTAATTCTATGTGCAAAACAATGTTTACTTCTCACTATCCACAAACACCCTCAAAGCTTCTTAAAATTGGAAATGTAGATCTAATGATTTACCCTTGATATCTCTCCATCTGTGAAGAATTTAAATAATTCCTCCATAGATGATTACAAATGTCATCACCGCTCCCTTTATTCTTTATTTGGAAATCTGAAGGTTATTCAGTGATTAATGTATAGAATCACCAAAAATGCAAACCAGCCTGTGTGGGACATTTTGTAGCAAGTTATAAAATCTTACACCATCCTATCCTAAATATATAATGGATTCTTTACAGAGACAAATTCATATCTATCAGGAAATAATTTTGTCACTACAAAAATAACAAGTCAAAAGTTGGTTGCAGCATATGCATGTTGATTTATAGTTTGCAAAGTATTTTTAAACTCATTAGCTGAATCTTTGCAATGCATATGGGATATTTTATTTGTTGACACTATTTTAAAGATTTGGAAACAGAGGCTCAAATATCTGAAATAAGTGTCACCACCTCCCAAAGCCTTTTTCACTACATACCAATGTCATTCATTGCACCATAAACTATACTATTACACTCTACCAATAGGGCAAACTTGTTTGTCCTGAGATCTTTTTACATCTTCTCATAATACCAAAGCAAAATATAAATAAAGCCACAGCCCCAAATCTGGTATGTTTTCAAATGCCTGGCTGGCCATCTCACCATACAAATAATTTTATAAACTCTCCCCTCTACTTCTAGCTCTCTCACCCACTGCCCTGTCCAGTAATTTTCAGTGCTCCAATACAAAAGGGAAGAATATTTTATAAGAAAAAATATAACTTCTTACATACAGTAGTTAGAAGGTCACAGTAGCTTTAATTAAACAAAGAACAAAATCTTACTGTGACAAGATGGAATAAATAGATACAAAAATCCACTTTTAAAATTATTTTTATTGCTTCTGTTGTTGTAAATTTACAATGTTACTATGTTAAGTAATTCTAACTCTTTGGGTGAAAAGGGCATAAAAGACATAAAGTGCCTAATATATTGCTTATTCTTCTATACAGAAGAAAAATATTAAAATATATGTTACTGGTAAAGAATTTGCTGGCAAGAGTAAGTAAAGACCCAAAATGCTCCCATAAACCAATGCTATGGTGCTTTAGAAGAAGTTCATTAATGATTATAATTTTCTACTCTGATAATGTCATTTTTTTCTCTTTACTTTCCATGCTTTGCCATCTTACATGGTTTTTAGAGGTAACTCCACATTTTCTGTTAATTTTAATATAAAATGCCTAGAGTCCCAAAGGGAACATGGAATTTTTTTTCTTTATATTTTCATATAAAAAAGTTAATTTTGTTATTTTAAATGTAGATTATAAATCAACTTTCTGGGAACATCCTAGGAACTACAAGGACCCTCATTTACTTCATTTCTGAGCCATGTCATCAAACCCCACATGCTTTCTCTCCTGAGCCTATCTTTTCTGATTGCTGGTTTCTCATTGAGTTCAGTATGCTGGTATTAAGATCATATCTCTTATATTAATAATCAGAACCATGTAAATTTCTTCTTTGCTAGCAAAAATCTGATCAATTCCACTGAAGAAAAAAATTCAATTGTATCATACTGGCCATTTAACACACAGGATTTGCAAGTTTGCAAGCAGCTAAGCTTGCTTTGCTGAGCTCCAGCCAACACAGTATTTAAGAAATGAAATCTCCACACAGTCACCACTCACAGAGTTTAAGTAGATACACCTCAACTTCAAATAGTCAACGAGTATGATGTTTTTAAAACTCACAACCCACAAATAATGAATTTGGCTTATTGTTTTCATAACAATAAGCTACTTACTGTGGTGGGACTGATGGTGATAATGGCAGAGCTAGATCTAAGGGTACAAATAGGTATGTTAGGATTTGTGTTTTCTGTGTGTGTGTGTGTGTTGGGGGGAGTAGGTTGGCAGGATTCAAAAGGGTCAAATAGGCTTCAATGCAGTCATAAAGGAGTCCTTATGAGCAGTTTAATGTACTCAGACAATAAGGTGATTAAGGAGATGATCTATGATTTCTCCAAGAGAATCAATGAAGGATAGAAATTTTTCTAGTTCATATTTCTCCAGGATTCTTAAAGTTTGGGTGCATTTTACTGCTTATTTCACTAGAATATAATTGCTGATGGCAGTTCAACTTTTCCTTATCTAAGATCACTTGGATAATTATTGTTATTGGTATTGTTGTTTTGACTTATAAGCCCTGTGACCTTGCCTTTGTGGCATTATTTCTATTCCCAGTCCCATAACCAAATAGCGTATTACTGTTTTGGGAGATTGCCAACAGGAAAAGAATTATGATCTTGTTTAAGATTCATCTTAGATATAAAAATAATATATCTACATATGCATATGTATCTATACATACAAATGTATATATGTGTGTGTATGTGCATGTGTGAAAAATAAGGAGAGTTTAATTAGAAAATACAACAGACTACCTGGAATTCATTTATTATTTTCCTCATCAACTAATTATAGATAAAATGGTTTAAGTACTGAAATACAATGTGGGTTGCATATACCTGTTTTTTTTTTTTTTTTTTAAAAAGCAAACCAGTCTCCCCTGAAATAATTTTCTATTGGCGTTAAAATGGAACATGTTTTGGAAGCATCTCCCAGGGGAAGTCTGAGAGCATTAAGTTTAAAGAGAACTGGATAACTTACTCATGGACAAATGTAGCAGGCAGAATAATAGATTAAATAATAAAATAAGAATAATACTTAATGTGTAAACCACATGGTAGGGATGAGAAACAAGATATCATACTTTTAGTCTGGTGCTATCTGAACATTGCCTGAGAACTTAGAATAAAATCTCATAATAGTAAGGTATATGTCTGCCTTCCTTTATTATTTCAAGTTTCTTTTCCATATTTCTATTTTATTACTCTTTCATCAAGCTTATCCACATTTGTGTTATTATTATAAATTGGCAAATCCTTTTAGAAAATAAATGGACTATCAATGACATAAAATATCTTCTATAGTAGATATGGTTATTGTTATTCAATTAAATCTATCTTTTATTCTCATCAATTACCATATAGCTAATAAAACCAAAATGGAAAGACTTGTGGTTTTGAAAATGACTAATATCTCTTCTAGCAAACAGACTTATAAATTTAGCTCAAGGATCTTATAATGACTGATGGCCCGAAGAACAGTTTTTTAGTTTCTTTTACTCAGTTTGTTCCTTGGTTTTCCTCCATCCCCATCTCCCTGGCAGTTTGGGGAGTACATCATTTTTAATTTTTCATAACAGTAAGACCTTATGTTTCCATAGCATTGAATGGTTTTCACGTTGCTTTCTTTGGGAGCGTCTCATTTTATTCCTCTTCCTTCAAACACTCACTGAAGTGTTAATGGAAAATATTTTTGTTACTATTTTAAGAAAAAGTAAATGGAAGCAAAAGAGTTTAAATGACTTGATCTGTTCCTAAGTGGCGGAGCTGAGAATAGAATCTGATCCTTCCTTTCTCAACTCTGCTCTCTTCTCCCCAAATCAGGCTGTCCTTTTGTCTAACTCAAATATATATATATATATATATATATATATATATATATATATATATATGTGTGTGTGTGTGTGTGTATATGTGTATGTATATATATATGAATATATACATTTATATTACAAATATTTGAATATATATATTTCCATTATACCAATGGTATTTCTAATACTCTCACTTTTTACATTTACCTGTATATCTGAGAAGGCATGGGGATGATGATAGAAAGAAATAAAATAGCTTTCTAACACATGGCCAAAATAAAAAACAAAAAGCAAGTTGGAAACCCAATCCTCTTATAATGGAAGTGGCAGTATAGGGGTACTCATTTTGTCTTACTTAAATGACAGTGGTTTTATATGAGGTTGTTCTCTTATGAAGTGTATAAAGCAAAGTCAGATGATATTCTGCTCATGATTAATTATACCACACTCAGACAACTCTAAATTCTGAAGGGGGAACTCCACAATGAGGTGTATGTCACAGATTACCTCACAGGCAATTTAACTTTCATAATCATACTAGTTTCGTACATAACAAAATGAAGTAAGTTCTAGGAAATTGCACAGTATTCATGTTTAAGAAAAGAAATATTGATTGGCAAATAAAATAAAAAACCCTTCTGTACTATGAGCTAGAGGACAGAGCTATTTAATTTTTCTATCAACACTGTGAATGCTTAGGAAATAAGTATTGTCGAGTTACTCAATGAAACCTGGTTCACCTGTACTTAACATATCTCCATTCAGGCATGGAGTAAAATGGGAATAAAGAAATAAGAAACTACAATGCCCGTTAATCCATCTCAGCTTTTTGTCATTTCATCTCAGTGTGGAAATATTTTATAAATGTTCATCAATTAGAGTTCACAACATCTCTTATGATAGAACACAGCTTTCAATTTATAAAAGAAACCTAACCACCGAGATATTTGAATGATTTTTCCTTGGTGAATTTTTGGCAGGCTCAGATAAGAATATCACACCCATTTTTAGTCAAATTGTTTTATGTTACCTCCCAGTTCCTAAATCACACTGAAAATTGGTTTTGTAAAAATAAATAAATAAATACATCTCAGATTCAACCTAACAGGGATATACAGTAGAAAACCAGTATGACATATTTAAGAATAGCGCACGTTATTCTATTTTACAGGGCTTCAACCAAAAGCAAAGACCATCTGTACATTTATCCTTAGGCAAAATATAAGAATAAAAAGAAAAGTGATCATTTGATAACTACTCATCAGCTTTTTCTGTAGCACTTTTATTTTCTAACCACATTCCTTCTGATGACGCTCATGGGACATGGTTAGAAGAAAGTGAAAGTTCGAAACATATTCATCGGCCTTCTTTTCCTCTTTTTATTCTGCAGCTTTGAAAGACCCTTTCTAATAAGAGCAATCAAGGGATTTCTAAGTACTGAATATTCTCTAGAAAAAAATACAGATTAAAAAAGTAGTTGCTTATTTACAGGGCTTTGATTTAAATTCCCAATTTATAAGGAATTTTACACCTCCAAGCTGCCAGGGGCTATTAACAGATGACTTTGGTGTATGTGTGGCTCTAAACATAAAACATGATTTTTCTGGAAAAGCTGGCTAATTTTTTTGAAGTGTAGTGATTTGATTCTTTGAGACATATAATTCTTAATCACAGAATACTCTTCAAAGTTAGAACAAACCTCAACTATTATGATCCATGCTCCTATTCCGTAACAATCATTTATCTTCACTGAGCCTCAGTTTCCTCATGCTTAAGAAAGTGATACTATGTCTTCTACCTAACCATCTTAAAGAATTGTAATAAGGATCAAAATCAGTCAAAATAAGAGCTTTAGAAATAGTTTAGTATTGCCATTTTATAGTGAGTACCTCAATGTGAAGTAGCTCCCCCACATTTTTATAACTGTAAGGGACTTTCATTATTCTATCTGCCCAGCACATTTTCTGTCTTTATCTTGAAACATAATGTCATGTAGACATTATTATTTTCCTCCATACTAGTCATGTGATTGGAACGGAAATTGTCAAGTCCCTAGAAGATTCTGCGTTTTAGATATGACTGACAGGCTAAGGTATAGTAAATTAACTCAAGTTGGACTAATCATAGAACTTAAATACAAAAAAATTAATGTAGAACCAAAGAAACACTTCATCAGTGCCTCTCTGATGACAAAACTGACATAAGAGATTCACAGCTGCCATGACCACATATCCTACCATGGGGAGAGTCATGAAAAATCAACCCTGACTTAAAGAGTGGAGACAAACTGTTGAATCAAGAGTTGGTGAGGATGTGGACAAAGGGGAATCCTGATACTCAAAAAAATTAGAAAACAGAACTACATATGACCCAGGAATCCCACTCCTGGGTATATATCCAAAAGAAAGGAAAATAGTATATATAAGGGATATCGCATGCCCATGTTTATTAAAACACTATTCACAATGCAAAAATTTGGAATCAACCTAAGTGTCTATCAGTGGATTCATAGATAAAGAAAATGTGGAACATATACACAATGGAATATTATTCAGCCATAAAAAAGAATGAAATACTGTCCTTTGCAACAACATGTATAAAACTGGAGAACATCGTTAAGTGAAATTAGCCAGGCACGTAAAGACAAATTTATTATGTTCTCACTTACATGTGAGAGGAAAAATTAAAACAGTTGAACTCATGGAGATGGAGAGTAGAATGATGGTTACTTAGAGGCTGGGAAGGGTGGCAGGGAGAGCATAATAAAGTGGATATGGTTAATGGGTGTAAAAATACAGTTAGAGTGAATAAGATTTGGTATTTGCTAATACAATAGGGTGACTATAGTCAACAATAATTTATTGTATATTTCAAAATAACAACTAGTGTGGAATTAGAATGTTTCAAACCCAAAGGAATGATAAATGCTTGAGGTGATGGGTACCACAATTACCTTGATTTGATCATTATACATTGTATGTCTGTATCAAAACATAATATGTACCCCATTCCTATACACACCTATTTATATGCATAATAATTAAAAATTAAAAATAAAGAAAAAGACTTGGACCCACAGAGAAAATCTTGTAATTTCTCAAGTACTTGGTTTTAATGGTCCATATTGTGAAGTTGTGCCTATCATTCTTATAAAATTTTCAATAGCTAACTCATTTAGTCTAAGCTAGTTCAAGTTTCGTTTCTTTCACAACTAAAAGAGTCTTGGATACTAAAGAACCCCTGGTAACTATCACAGTGCCTGGAACACACAGGAGCACAATAAGTGCTCAATAGCTTGTCATCATCCCATAAATGATAAAATTATTTGACAAATATGCCAAGGTCACTTAATAGGAAAAGAACCATCTTTTCAGTAAATAGTGCTAGAAAACTAAATACCTGTATGGAAAAGAATGAAGTTGGACACTTAACTTATACCATATACAAAAATCAACTCAAAATCGATCAAAGACTTAAACAAAGGTAAAACTATGAAAGCCTTGGCAGAAAACATAGGTTAAAAAGGTTTATGATATTAAATTTGACAATGATTTTTTTTTAGATACAACACCAAAAGCACACCTAACAGAGAAAAAATAGAGAAATTAGATTTCAAAATTAAAGGCTTTTGTGCAGCAAAGAACACTATCAACAGAATAGAAAGGTAACACACAGAATGGTAGAAAACATTTGCCAATAATATTATTTGATAAGAAATTAATATCTAGAAAATGAAAAGCAGAAGTTGTATGAGTACTCAAAGTATGGTTTTGCTTTAGCACCATCATAAAGTTGAAAAATCCTAAGTGTAAACATCTTAAGATAGGGATTATCTGTACACACAATGGAATATTATTCAGCTTTAAGAAGAATAAAATTATGACACATGCTACAACATGGATAAACCTTGAAGACATTATGCTAAGAAATAAGCAACACACAAAAGGACAAATGTACAACTCTATTTACATAAGGTACCTAAAGAGGTAAATTTATAGAGACAGAAAGTAGAATAATGGTTAATAGGGGCTGGTGGTAAAGTGGAGTAGGCAAAGACTTTCATCTTGGGATGATGAAAAAAGTCTGAGGGTAGATAGTGGTGGTGGTTACACAACATTAATGCCACTAGCAGGTGAGAGGGGGGAGGAGGGGATGGGAGGAGGGGATGGGTATATACAAACACAATGATTGAGATGTGCAACGTTTGGGGGATGGTAACACTTAAAGCTCTGACTCGAGGGGGGAGGGGGGCATGGGCAATATATGTAACCTTAACACTTATACCCCCATAATTCGCTAAAATAAAAAAAATAAAGAATACTATAACCCAAATTAAAAAAAAGAAAAAAATAGTTAAAATGGTAGTTTTTGTTATGTAAATTTTACCACAATGAAAAAAAAAATCAACAGCCTGTTTTAAAAATGTAGTCACCAGGTTGAAATTAAAGGGGAAATCTCAACCATAATTACAAAAATCTATAAAATATCTTGAGATAAATTCAGCAATAAAGCTATATAAAATAAATTTATATAAAGAAAACTATGCTTTTTGAAGGACATAAAACATATGGATATTAGATAGGGAAATATGAATATATATTGAATAGGGAAAATATGAATATATAATCTTTAAGGCAACTCTAAACATAATCTCAAAGTTTTTAAGTTCATAAAGAAAAATAATGTATAAGACTTGCCAAAGAAATTTAAAATGAAGATAAAAAAAGAAGACTTGCTTTAGTAGAGATTAAAATATACTAAAACAGTGACTATAACCTAAATAATCTGTTATTGGGGAAAAGAATAGACCAATCAGTATGACTTAAAGGCAAGCTGGGAGCAGTGGCTCATGCCTATAATCCTAGCACTCTAGGAGGTCAAGTCAGGAGGATCACTTGAGCTCAGGAGTTCCAGACCAGCCTGAGCAAGAATGAGACCCTGTGTCCCTGTGTCTACTAAACATACAAATAGCCAGGCATCTTGGCATGTGCCTGTAGTCCCAGCTACTTGGGAGGCTAAGGCAGGAGGATCACTTGAGCCCAGAAGTTAGAGGTTGCTGTGAGCTAGGCTGATGCCATTGCACTCCAGCCTGGGTTACAGAGTGAGACCCTACCTCAAAAAAAAAAAAAAAAAAAAAAAAAAGCAATGCTATGTAAATGTAAAAAAAGCACTTGTTGAGTACTACCATATATTAAGAAGTATATTGCATGTATAATATAATGTGATAAGCGCTTACTTATACTAAATCTTAAGGGTGAAGGAGTGTTTGACAGATTTTAAAGCAGGAAAGGACATTCTACTTGGAGGCCATGAGCAAAGATGCGAAAAACATAATGTGTTTGGGGCACACAGCATAATCTCTTGTGGGTAGTGTGGAGACTAAAGAGCAAAGAATAGCAAAGACAGTTTGGAAAATAGGATAGTGAGAGTACTAAATACCATATTAAGATATTTGGATGTTATTAGACAAGCTAGTACCCAGTACGTTAGTAGACAAGCCAGTGCTTTCCTTGCATTGTTTTTTTGTTTGTTCATTTTAATCACAGAAATACTTTAAGGATCACACCTAAAATTTCCACCAAATGTTTTTTAACTTCTAATTTAATACATAGATTAGAGTGTCATATCAAATTTTAAAGAACAATTTTAGGGTATAAATAATTGGAAAATTATACTTTGATCAGTGGGAAAACTTACTATGTTTGAGAAAAATAACTTTGGCTGCAGAATGCAAGATGGAAGAAGGAGAAAGTGTTTATGTGTATCTAGTGGAAAGCCAATGCAACAGCCCATACACGAGAGATGAGAGGTGGGACTGAGTCACTGAGCATGAGAAATAAGAGAAAGAAGTAGATACTAAAGACATCATGAATAAAAGGACTTGGTGATCCATTCAATATTCAGGGAAGAAAAAAAAAAAAAGGAGGGCTGAGGTCCAATCCAGAGTTTTTAAATTTGAACAAACAAAATAGTAAATAGAAAAGGAAGCACAGATTAGAGTGTGAAGGTGATAGGTTTAATTTGGGGCTTACTGAATTTTGTGTTCCTGTAGGACAGTCATTGAGGGGTTTGGTTAGAACTCCATGACTATGTTGATTGACTCCATGATTTTAAGCCCTCGTGAGGCTGTGCTACTGGATGAGTACACTCAGATTCTGCTCAGCTATTTTCCAAATACTTATTATTTGGTATTTGGAAGACCTGAAAGATTATGTAAATCGGTTTGCCCAAATAACACCCATTGAACACATAGCTATTTCTCTTTCTCGGTGGCCTTCATCTGTAGAAAAAAACATAGTCTTCCTATGGTTGTAATCATAATGATTACATAATCTTGAGTTTTCTGTTACTGTACTTGAACCTCTCCCTACACTGTCATATTATAATTGTCATTTTAAGTGGTTAAATAATATTCCATGAGATGATGGGCTTTAACTCAGCACTCCTCTCCTGTTGAGCCCTTAGGTTGTTTGTTTTGTCTGTGAGTATATCTTTGGGGAGGGGGAGGCTACCGGATATTATAATTCAGTCTGCTTAATATATATAGCATTTTCATTATTTTGAATAAAATAAATCTCCAGGAATATAAGGCCAAATGGTTTTGCTCTTCTTAAAACAAAGACAGTCAACAGTCAAGAGTCACACAGGAGATAAAAATGATCAAAATCAACTCGTGATTGTCAAAGCCATTTTTCATTATTTATTAAACAAATCTTTATTCCTCACCTCCTATCAACTGATGAGTGCATCACTGTATTATTATATAATATATTGGTAATTAGTTTGCAGTTTACTTTTTAAAATGGGTTTTCTCTAAATACATAAGCTCCTAATTTTCTAAATATTTTATCTTCTTCCAAGCCTCAGTTTATAGCTTCTATTTTCCTTCCTTCATTATTTTTAGCAAGACAATTGCTTTTGCTGATGTTTGGTGATTCTCATCTCTCCTGACTAATTACATATATTTCAAATACATCTTTCATCACAATCTCTCTGTCTCCCCTCAGTCCCTCTTCCTCCCTTGAAAGTGTGCCAGTTCCCCAGAAAATAGCAGTTTTCGTATTGATTTTTCCTCCTGAACTTTGTGAGAGGTAATTGCATAGTCCCTACACTTAAAAACTGCCCTCAAGCCCCTCAGGCCTTGGAGTGAGGCACTTTCTCCACCTGGTCCTGGCCTTATGCTTTTATTCACAAAGTCACGCCGCAAATCTATAAAAACTCATTTTCCAGGCCCTCGTCTTAGTTCTAATATGATAACATTAGCATTGATTCAACAGTACAGATATGACATGCTGCAAATAAACAGCAGTCACTTCCATCAAAGCTAGGAGATTTGTTATGATGGATATATTCAGACACACCAGTCTCTTTTTAGAAAATGCAATTTTATGGAAAAATACAAGATAATTGGTCTTTAGCTCTTGCAATAAACTTAGATAGCACCTGCCATATTTAAATTAATACAGTGCTTCTGCCTGTTAGATTAGGCCTTCTGATTAAGTCAATCATGTGGAAAGATTTCAACATAGCCCATGTGCACTTGGATTGGAAGCTGTTTTTTGATGTGGCTATTTTTTTTAATGGTGTGATACTTGTCCATCTACTAAGAAAAGGAAATTGAAAGTTCTTTATTCAGCCATATATCCTGTCTGTCCTTATCTCTCAGGCTCAGCTTTTGCCTCACATTGTGCCACATAGGTGGCAGGTTTTATTGGGCGCTAGAAGATTCTCCAAAGCAATGACCTAGTATTTGAAGGGTCCACGTGCACACTGGGTCTGCTTCCCCGAGATCACATACACATCACTCTCGAGGATTTATTCCCTTTCCCATTGTCCCCATTTCCTCTGACTCTGGCTGCCACAGTGCACATCAAGAAACTCAGAGAACAGCTTTTCTCCTTTTAATCTCTCTTAAACCAGCAGCAAGAATGAATCAGACTCACGTGGCTAGAACAGCAGAAGGCAAAGTGCCAAGGCTGGCATTTCCGTCGGCCCTACCACTTCTAGAGAAAGCCTGGACCACTAGGAATGGAGTGGTTCCTTCCAGGGGACAAATTAAAGCTCAAAGGGTCCACGTACATTAAAGCCACTGGTGACCCAAAGGCATGGCTGGTAAGACTTCTTCAGTGAGAAGTGAACACATTTTCTCTAAGGGAGTCCTCTTACTGGTCACAACCAGTGCTGGCCAATTTCCATAATCTACCCATTTAACTTGATCCCTTAACATGTGTCCAAAGTCTTACTCTAAAGAGAAGACTCCTCCTAAAGTCACAAACCTTTGAGAGAAGCCTACAAACAACAATGGCATAAAGACGTTATGAGTTTACCATGAAGAAATCACAGTCACAGATCACATCACCATTTTAAAAATCATCTATCTTGCCCAAAGATGCCACTACAGAGGCCAGCATAAAGATGCCAGCACCCATGTTATGCTATGCTTAAGTGTGTTTCCCAGCAGAGGTTAGGGGTTGCAAAGTTGTGAGTAGATAAAAGTTCCTCTAAGGTGGTGGTGGTGGTGTCATGGGCTTCTTTCTGCTCCCTGTGATGGCTACATCCTATCCTGGACCCTTAGAACCATGAGCCATAAGAGTGTAAAGAGAATTTTGGGGCCACTATCTGTGTCTTCATTTACAGATGAAAATACTGAGGCCCTGAGAGGTTACAGAATTTGCCCCAGGTCACAGTAGATGACTGGCAGGACCAAATGAGGACTCCTCTCTCCTGATTATAGTACAATGTCATCTATATTCTTTCTGTTGCCCCTAAAGTAGATGCTTAAGAAAAATTTATTTGTTGTTCCATTTTATTTTCATTTTTATTTGACAGATTATAATTGTTTATAGGGCATAACAATACATGTATATAATGTGGAATGATTAAGCCAAGCTAATTAACATATCTGTTGTCTTGCATGCTTATTATATTTTATGGTGAGTACTTAAAAGTTATTCTTAGCCATTATGAAATATGCAATACATTATTATTAACTATAGTCACCATGTTATACAATAGATCTCAAAAACACATTCCTCCTAACTGTAACTCTTTACCATTTGATCAACACCTTCCATTCCATGCCAGATACCCTGAAGCCTCTGGTAATCACTATTCCACCTATACTTCTATGAGTGCAACTGATTTAGCCTCTATATATATGTGAGTTGATCAATTTTAATTCATTCCTTTATACTCTGTCACTTAAGGATGCTGTTCAGGTAGTAAGAGTCACTTTGGAGCAGTTTGTGTGTGTGTGAGAGAGAGAGAAAATGAGAATATGTGTATGTGACAAGAAATGGGTACGGGGGAGAGGACAGAAGTGAGATCTCATGTCTGATACTCTAACATCAGTATTTACTCTGCATGTATATGCTTTATTGGGTACAAAATGATGTGAAGCCTTGTATCTGAATACATAAAATAACGAATCATACATAAAGGAGTTGTGTTCTGATTCATTATTTTTTGTCCACAAGGAAGTGAAAATATCTAAAAAAAAAGTTACAGCTCAATCCATGCAGAATCTAAGCTAAAATAGCAATTTCCATACTCCCTGGGAAAAGGATATGATTTGAGCTTTGTGGCATTTTTTCTCCCCAAATCCCAAGGTCTCTGTTACAGGAGAATAAGCAAAATGAAGTGCCAGCCCACTGGAACTGTCCAGTCCCAATAAGCACGAGGCTGACAAGTGCACAGTGCCTCTTCCGCTGATGCCAGAGACCTCGGGAGGCAGGAAACGAGAAGGGATTGGAAGGGGTATACTACAGCCTAAATGGGATTCCTTTAAAAGCACCGTGCAGCAGAAAAGACAAGTATAATGGCTATTTAATCATCTTCGCTATGAAGTGCCAATTCTTCAGACTCTTATGACATTCATGAATGATGCAGGAGGCGAGCATGATGAATGCGGAGCAATTCCCTGCGACAGACACTTTCAGGGGATTTATGCCCCCACCCCCCCAGAACAAAAGGGCTCCTGGGCTCAGTTATCATTTGTTCTGGGAGAGAATTTACAGTCTTGCCAGCAACTCCTTTTACCCTACTCAATAAAGCGCTTATTTTGATATACTGACTGTGATTGTTCAAGAACAACTGTATCCTTGGAAATTCATGCGCAGTGAGCAGTCCTGCTGGCTCACTTTTCTTCACTCCGTGCACTTTTGTCACTTCCAGCTTCTGTCATCGAGAAGGCTTGGACACTGGCCTCCAAATCACATGTCCACCTCTTTGGTCAGAGACCTACACGTATATTCATATACATATATGTATGTGAGTGTGTGAATATTTGTGTGCAGGTGTGTGTGTACACGTGTATATACACACATACATACATACATGTACACAGGTTGCTCTTTAACATACAGAAGCTCAAATGCTGTTTAGGGTTGTTACGAGTGAGAATTCTTCAGTGTATGGCTACATGTACTACTAAATGCGTACCACAAAAATCTTATTCTGTATCCTTTGCCTACAGATAATCTGCTTGTGGATAATAAATTAGCAAATACATTCACAAATATTTATTAAGCTCTTACTATATGCTAGGCCCTTTTCTGGTGTTGAAGAGATAGTAGTGAATGTAAAAAAGTCCTTGACTTTTTTTAAGAGAGATGATACTCTAATACTGATAGCTGACAATAAACAAACAGGTAGAGGACAACATCATGTCTGGGAGTAAGGGCTAATAAAGCATGACAAGGAGCAATCTTATTGGCCAGCGCAGGCCCCTCCAAGGTGACAGCAACAGCACCTGAGTGCAGGGAATGAAAATGCTATTTGTCTTCTGAGGGAAGAGGGTTCAAAGCAGATGGAACGAGGGCAAAGGACGGAAGTCAGAAGTTTGTGCCTTACTTGAGGAACAGCAAGGAAACCAGTATGGCTGGAGTGGAGGGTACAAAAAAGAGAGTGGGAGAAAAAATTATTGCAGAAGAGAGACTGGATTAAGTAGGGTCTCACAGGAATTACTTCATAGGAGGGAGGTCCATGTCTGACTCTATTCTGAGATGACTGCATAGCTTTCTAAGTAGCTCTGTTCATAACATTTAAGTAGGACACTGAAAATCAGAATTGAGAAGAAGGTGACCAGCATGGAGAGAGGTCTCAAAGTGCTGTTGTAAGAGGAACAAATGAATGAGCTCAGGATGTTTAGCCAGAAGCCCTTGGAAGCCCATGGCAGCATCTCCAAATACATACAGGATGTTGGGTGGAGAAGGCAGAACCAGGATCAACAGTTGAAAATTACTGGGCTTGAGATCAGAGCTCAAAAAGGGTAAAGCGTTTTCTAGAGCTATCCAAGGACAGAATGGGACCTCCAAAAGTATAACAAAAATGTTATCACCAGATATGTGACATGACTAGCAGAGGCTGAATGGTTACCATTCAGGGATGTCTGAAAGTCCTTTCTAGATAGTTCCAAAGGAAGTTTTATAAGAAAAGAAGGATATATGAAAATAGATATAAATAGAAGGATATATGAAAATAGATAGGATACTGACTCTGGTAGAACAAACACACTTATCTAAATGAGTCACCTTATTTCTCCTGATTTTTTTAAAAGTCAGTTTTCTTTTTCAGCAAATTGTTGCTACCTTTTTAAGAAAATCAGTAACCACCCGGGAAACCTGAATATTCTATAAAGACATATTTTTCCTACAAATACCTTAATACAATTGACAGAAACATCCTTCAGGATTATATTCTCAAGGATATTTTTGGTATATAGTCTGTCTTCTAGAAAAATTTTACTAATAAAATAATCCATTTAAAAATGTGTTTTCAATTACTGGAATAGCAGCTGGCCACGGAAACTTTATTCTTATTATGAAAACCCCAGGAGAGATGGTGGGAAAGCAACAGGTTAAAATTGGTCCTTCTACATTTTTGTGGACTGGCAAAACCATTTCCTCACTACTAATTTTCCACAATGTCTAAGATTTTCTTTCTTAATGAAACTTAATCCTGACACAGCAATAACACCCAGGGTTATAGCTCACAGATAGGGTAAGCCATTACTTAAGAAATCTTTCTTCAAAAGATTCTTTGGTTGTCAATCAACAGTACAAAATTTTAGTAATGCACGATGAATAATTTCTAGCGATCTGCTGTATGATGGACGTAATGTCTATAGTTAACAATACTGTATTGTACATGTAGAAATCTGTTAAGAGGGTAGAGCTCATGTTAAGTGTTCTTATCACAATTTCTTTTTAAAGGATTTTCAAAAACAGTTTGTTTCTATTGCCTCAGGGCTTCTTAACAGGAAAAGATATGCGTATATGTATACGCTAGAGTTCATTATAAAGAAGCTGTCTTTAAGGTATTTTAAAAGAGAGAAAGTATGTAATTAGTATTTTGGTATAAAGAAAGAAGGAAAGAAGAAAAGGAGGAAAAAGAAACAGGGAGAGATGGAAGGAAAGATTAGTAGGTGCCTTATAAGAATCATAAAATAATTCCTCTGCTATTATTCTGCTTTAAATATGTCTGAATTAATATTTTTTTCCAGGATAAGTTTCTATACTTTTTTGTGAAGAACAAGAAAAATATTGAAAGGGATGAGTAAATAGAACAAATATGGAAAAGTTTAGGAAATCAGAGTTTCTAGAAAATAAAGCAAAAGAGTAAATTACTTACTGTTTGAAGAGATAAAGTGTTTTCTTTAGATAAGACTTTCAGAAAAATTGGCGGCATACTACATATGTGGATAACAGGAAAAAAAAAAAGCAATAGATAGAAAGGAATGCAGGCAAAACAAGGAAGAATTTCTTGACCATCAAAGATTGAGAAAACAACAACAACAACTGGTCCCAAAACTGAAACTAGTTACTGATGAAGCCCAACTGGTTTCCATCCAGCCAGATGTCCAAAACCCCCACCTTGTTAATTTTCTTCACAGTCCTTATTAGTTTTTCTTCAAGAGAATGTAAGCTCAATAAAGGTCGAAATCTTCCCTACTCTTTGCTAAAACTCTAGAACATTGCATGGCATGTAGTAAACCTTCATTTAATATTGTTAAATCAATAAATGGATCTTTAAAGAGGCCTGTCTGTAAAAATAGGAGCACAGATCAGATTATCTCCCATTGCACATTGGCCGTCAGTCCCTACCACTCTCCTGCTTATGATTCTCAAATGGATTCAAATTGCCTTAGAATAAAATCAAACTCCTTAAAGTGGCCCCAAGGCCCTCCATGATCTGGCCTTTGCCAACCTCTCCTACTTCATCTGGCATCATACTCCCCTTTGTTCACCATATTCCAGACATTGGGACTTCTTCTGCTTAACAGGTAAACATCACTGTGGCTTTAGGGCATTTGCACTTCTTCTTTCCTCTTCTCCCAGATGTTTGCACGACCTGCTCCTCCTTATCGTTCAGGTCTCAAGTCAAGAATAACTTTCTGGGAAATCTTCCTTGACCAAACAACCAAAGGAAACCATTTCCCCTCATCCTGCTAATCACTCTATTACATAACCAGTAATATTTTGTCTGCAGCAGTTACCACATCTCTTTATCTACTTCTACTAGAATTCAAGTCCATGAGAACGAGTACATGTCTGTCTTGCTCACAGCCATACCTTCAGTGATCCAAATGATACCTGGCCCAGAATAGGCACTCAACAATATTTTGGGGACAAGTGAACACATCTTTAAGAAAACTTGTTCTTAAAAATAAGACCCAGTGATTTCCTAAAGTCCCTTGAAACTATCAACGCCATATATTCGTTAGTGTTACTTGGATTTATATTAAACCCAAGTCATGTAAAACAATGCTTATTTTCACAATCCCCATCATATATGTGTCTGTACTTTATCCACTTGTAAAATGAAAAGGATGGTAGTAGCTTCTATTTTGTCTGTTATCAGAGGAGTTAATTCATGTGCACAAAATCATATTGAGCTTATCCAAGGAGAGAAGCACCACTCATCAAAAGCACTGGCATGACTATTATTAGTTTGTGAACCCTCTGTAAGAGAAGTTTTTACCAATAATTTCTCCACCTAGTAGAGTGTCAGAAGTAGGTCACTCAAAACACAAGGGAAGGACATGACTGTTTGGATATGACTGTCTGGATTGGCACTCTCTCCAAAGGAATGGTAATGAAAGGGTCAATTTAAACGAAATCAACATTCTCAACCCAATAGTTCACATAGGTATTTTTCAGAGGAGCTGGATAAATAAGTTCTGAAAATCCTTTTCTTTCTTTTTCTCTGCTGCAAATGCAGTATATTGATTCAGGTCCCACTATTTCATGGCATTCACATGCTTCAGTAATACAGAGGATTTATTTTCATCCCTTCATCTCAAGGAGCTGAGGCTGCTCTTAACCCCCAGTGCCAAGAACTGCTTTCCTTCTCCTCCTCCTTTCCCTCCATACCCAGTACCCTGACTGTCAGATAATGGGGTTAACAAGATGACTATGACATAAAACACCCTATTTCCATGTATTTTAATCTTTTCCACTTTTCCAAGGCCAATGGGGAAAAACTCTAAGGAGGAAATTTGATGAACTAGGGTGAATGCACAGTAGTTAATCCAGTTGTTTATTTCATACTGGGAAATCGTTAATGTTGAGGATTTTTCTTGCCCTAAAGATTTCTCATTCAGAACACCATGAGGAAATTCTTCTTTAGTAAATAATTTAAAATGCTTTAGAACATTTACTTTTGGAAAGTGAGCCTGTTGGTTTAAACATAAAGACTTTGAGACCAAGATCAGTATTTTAGTTCAATCTTTGCTGTTGGCTGGACTAAAACATTGGTTAATTTTCCTAATCTCTCTTTGACACTACTCACTTGCTAACTCCCCTTCATCCTACAAGATGAACTACAGGCAGTTCCTTCTATGGGAAGTTTTTTTATCTATCCAATCAGCCGTCTGGGTAACATTTATTAAGCACCTCCTATTTCTTCAATGCTTATTCAAACCTACTATGGACCATACCTAATACAGGTACTAGTGACACGGGAAAAAAAGAAAAAGAAAAAAAATAATAAGTTAACCTTTCCAACCCACCAACCCTATATTATTTTGTGTCCTTTTATCTTTCTTCTGCATGAAATAGGAGCTCAACAAATTTTGTAGAACAAAGAAGCTAAACACATGCATTTCATAATGAGGAAATCAAGTACATGAACTCTGAGGGTCTCTGCTGTTATAACACCATATATGGCAAATGATTTTCAATTATCTACTACAGTTGTACCAAAGATAACGTTGAGTAGTTGACAAGCCCAATCTGCAATGGGTAGACTATCACCAAGCTGCCTGGGAACTCTTTGAAGTGGTAATTATGCTCAGGAAGCCAGCCCATCCTGGCAAGTCACAGATGCTGCTTTTGGCCTCACCTGCTCACTTCTCTCCCCACGGGAGGATTGCCACAAACACTAAACTTCACTGGCAAGTGTGGTGCAGGGACACAGACCTTTCAGGGAAGACACTGATCACATGAAACAGCTGAAGGTCTAGGGCATCCCTGCTCAATCATCTACCAGAAGATAAAACATAAAAGGGAAAAAAAGTTAAGTCCATGTTTACAGGACACTAAAATAACTGAACAAAAGAAAAAAAATCAGCAAATCAGACTTTGTGTGGAGACCCAACAGTAGTGTCTTTTTCTCTCAGTTGAAGTTGGGTACTTTTCAAATGCCTGCTTTTTGTGAACGAAATGAAAAATAATCAGGGTTTATACACGTTCCTTCTGGTACCTATATTTGCTGACTATCCTCCCCAGTTGTCAACCAGGTCCTGTCCCTGCTGTGTGGCAGAAATCCTATTTTCTCCGAATAATCAAGGCTACAGCAAAAATTCTATGTTGCCGAGTGGCAAGAGAAGCTCAAAATAGCCAGGTGATAAATTTAGTATCCGGTTCAGTGGAAGCATTATTATTATGAGCCCTGGTAGATGCAGCTCTTTCTGACAAATCACATTCACAAACTCATCATGAACATTACTTAAAGAATCTTATCTTGGTTTTGTGTCCTCAAATGAAAGCAAACTTTGCTCCATTTTCATAAGACTCTGCTTGTCATGCTCAGTGTGCAAGGCTATTAAGAACACTAGACAGGATGATCTGAGCACATGACACGATGCTTAGATCATCATAAGTACTCTGTACGTGTGGGCTATTTTTATCAGCATTAGTATTGTTGTGTTTTCCTTGCTCTTAGTCATTATACAGGGAATCCTTAAATTGGTAGAAAAAATAATAAATAAAGTATCAATGATTCTCTGTCTTCCTCATTGCAATGCCCTTGAACACAGACAGGCCTTTTATGGCCACAGCCTTGACACTGATTATATTCACCTACAATGAGGAGAAGAAATGAGGAAAGCATGAGAGAGGAAAGGAGATAGAATAATAACAAATAGATAAATAGCATGTGGGCTGGAAAAACATGTATCCTGGATTTGGAGGAAGAGGAGCACAGTTTCCTTTAAACATTATGTCCATCTCCAATACTATTTAACAGGTCATTTTAATGTTTGCTTTGGCTGAAGATTCCTGTATCCCCTTCTTCATATTCCCAGGTTCCATCCATATGATTTGCTTTGATGCTTCTCTAAGGCTTCCTATCACCCTAGGGCTCTCCTTTCAGCATTTCATTTGAACAGTTGTGTATTTCCCTCAAAACTTTTGCAACTGGAAACGAGAGATCAGGCCATTACAGAAAGATCCATTTCTATTTGCTGCTCTTTGCTAGCTACTCAAGGGTGGGGTTTCTATTTAAAAAAGAAGAAGAAGAAGAAGAAAATCTTTGCTGTTTGTTCAAAAACCCTATGAAGTTACTTAAAAGGTGATTTTGCTAACAAGGAAAATTTTGAAATCCATAACCCATCACAGCATTCCTTCAGTACTGATCACACTGTTGATTATTTTTGGAACAGAGCTGCCCTTGCCACACTGGTCAATTATCAGAGTTGTTGAGTTAACCTAAGCATTTCTTCCACTTCAATTCATTTTCTTGCGCTACTTGATCCTGTAGCAAGGTCACCATAGACTAAATTTGTCTCCTGAATAGCATATGGATCCAGCAACCTATTACCCTGGAGCCCTATATACCTATTAATAAAGAACTAGAGCCCTGTAAGCTAGCACACCATATGGTGTCTAACCTACCTAATAAATATATTTAAATACTCATATGATTATTCCTATTAATGATGCTGGTCTCTTGTATAAAAAAAATTATTTGAACACAATCGTTTTAAAAATCGGAATCTTGTTTTGGCGTATGTTTTTATCCTATTACAATTAAAATAATAACAAATATTTATTAATAACTTTTATGTGTTTTAGCCATTGGGTTAAGTCTGGACTTACTGAAATTTATAAAATCTGAATGCCACTGCTCTAAAAACATTAGGGGGTTACTCAACTCATCAGAAAGGATATCATAAACATAAAAATTACAAATGTGACATGGTAATTTATGCTGAGATAGAAAGAGACTAATATTTTATTTGTATCAGTAATATCAATAAGTAAATAACTACCAGTTAAGGAGTATATATTATTTGCTAGGCATGACATTCATACATCTTGTCATCAATCTTTACAGAAAAACCAGTGACAACACTATTAGGTAAATATTAGCATCTCTATTTTAAAGATGAAAAAACTTAAGTATAGAGGAAAGTGGCCTTTATAAGTTATACAGCTAAAAAGGGGCCAAACTAGAATTCAAGTCAATTTCTTCCTTTCTATAATCCTCAGGCTCTTAATCATAATACCAAACTGCCATCTTATACTAATTTTATCTTGCCATCCAGACTATACGTTTCAAAAAGGACAAAGGCTAAAACCATGCACTTCGTTCCCAATGACCCTTACTTTTCTGCTGGGCTGATACCCAAATAATATTTTATGAAAGGTTTGTCTTTAACAGTAAATGCACAGCTCATTTCTCTAAGGAACCATGAACTTTGCAGTGCTCAATACTTGCTTTGTACAATTTATACTGCTCTACTTTCTCACCTTATAAAAATGGCATATATCATCTCTGAACCAGCATGAGAGCTCAAAAAAAGAAAAGCTGAATGGACTTGGAAAGCTACTCCTTTGGGGTTTACGTATGGATTAGTGATCCTTATTATTGGTGATACATTGATTACTCAGTTATACCTATTTACACATACACTGGGCAAGTGGCTTATAACATTAAAACCCATTTTAAGAGAAATAAGATTAATGAGAAAGAAAGTATAGAAATGGACAAAAACTTGACAATTTTGACATGAGTGGCCAGAATAAGGAAACCATTTCCTGAGATATATGGTTGAGTTAGAAAGAGACTTTTCACTTCTCTATTCAATATTTATGTATTTTTCTTTAAATAAAATGTACAAATGCTGTGTGTGTGGCTGGTAGGGTCTCCAGAGACTCTGAGCTAAGGAAGCGAAACATAGTTTTTGGTTTTGATTTTCTGAAAATAATACTTAGCTCAATGCAAACAAAAAATTATTTATCCATGGTTCTGGAGCAATGTCTTTGGGATGTAAGCCACCAAATCTGTAACTATATGCCACTGCAGTGGCCATTAGCAAGTAAAGGACTCTGTTTTCTACTTCTAATGTCCAGAGAAAATATGTTTATAGAAATTAATTTTATTAAATAAATATTAAATTGTAAATGTTTAATTTCTACTTAAACCCCATAATTTAATGATTTGTGAATAGAGCAGTCACATAATTTGTGATAAGCATAGTTTGTATTTTAAGTACAATGTCAATCGAATCATTTCATTGCACATACAAACACACATACACTCACATGCTTTCTATACACAACGGATTGTATAAAACCTCTCTTTGGTGGATGGCATAAAGTCACTGCATTCCTCGTCAACTCGTAGAATCAAATCTGAGGATCCACAAAAGGAGCCAGAATACATCTTGCAGAGAAAATAACAGCATGAGAAAACAAGTGGGAAATGCAGTTCTATTTACTTCAAAACCGTGTTTCAATGTATTTTTGTGCATGGCTCATGCCAAACATCAGAGTAGAAACTGTGTGCAGCAGGCTTAGTCTACGATAGATATCAAATTGCAACAAACTGCCCTTCTGGGGGGATCAGATGGGCATGGGTACAGGAAAGCTCCAACCTTCCGCTTTGCTCAATAGCACCCTCCTTTATGATCTTATATATCTCAATTCTGTCTACACATATACGATGGAATAAACTAAGTCTTTTCCAGAAATGCTCTTTCAGGTACCCGCAACTCAAATTTCAGCTTTTGTTTCGCATTCCATTGAAATTTATGAATAATTAGAAATTTTAAAATAATAGCTTTTGAGGTAAACACTGAAAGATACTGACAGAACACTCACAACACTTCCTTGTTACTTGTCTATCTGGCTATTTGTTTATAAAATGCCTGGAAACAGTAACAGAGGTTGTAACATGCTTACTTGAAAAATGTAGTCTAAACTATTCATAGGGAGACAAACAACAATGACAGAAAATCCATACATTAATAAAGAGAGCTTTGGAGTAGTTATTTCTTTAACTGGAACCACTTCTGAAGCCATTTTTATTAAGCACTTTATCAAGCACAATTCAGTAGAGAAAGCACATTCTTCCTCTATCTACCCTAAACAAGTTTGGTCTGGCACTTACAAATTCAAGCTTTATGAACAAACTTGACAAGGATAGATAGATAATATCGTAGGTTGAGTCCAGTCAATAAGCAGACCCTAGAATAAAAATCTATGTGCAAATGATTTAATAAAGAC
The DNA here is from genome assembly GCF_040939455.1 of Microcebus murinus. Taxonomy (NCBI): domain Eukaryota; kingdom Metazoa; phylum Chordata; class Mammalia; order Primates; family Cheirogaleidae; genus Microcebus; species Microcebus murinus. The sequence continues at coordinate 23,113,723 of NC_134109.1, forward strand.
ACACTCCCTGAGGGAGGCAAGAGCAAAAAAACCATGGGAAGTCAAATAAGGGTGTAGCCTTAGGCAAAGGTCCACACAGATGGCAACAGGCTGATCCCAGAAGAGAACTTCGGAGTGGAAATTGCACCTACCTCATAGTTTTTCCAACCAGAGGGAAGAGAGTAGTAGCAGATTGAGAGCAACTTTTTATTAATAGAATCAAAACATACTGGCTATTGAAAGAGAAGTCATGTTGAAGCTGGGTGGTAGACAAATGGTAAAAAGGGATCAAAAACACAATTGAGGCAGAGCACCAACATGATCTGACACAGGTTGAGAGAGAATTAAAACACTGTAAAGGAATTTATTTAGAACATTTACATATGAGCACTGCACGAAGGGTTCAATGACTTTCCCAGATCTTGTGTGGCAGACTTGGGCTGTTGAGGACCTAGTTCTCCAAACTTTCAGTTCAGGGGACTTCTCATTTCTCCTGGCTGCCAGCAAAAGCTACATGTTTGAATCACTCCAGGAATCTACAGAGATTGCCTACTTTAGGATTATCTGTGTGGTTTGCAGCTACTCCAAGTTCAGGAGCACAGCTCTGCTCCCTTCAGTAGCTGAAGCTTGTCCACTGTCCTAGAGATTGTTGGGTGGTAACAACATGATGTATCAATCTGACATGACTGCATGGGTTACCTGGGAAGACACTGTGGCAAAGACAATGCAAACTCAATTTTAGAGAATGTCTAGGTATTAATGGGTTCTCAGATGAAGCTTTGTTTTAGAAAGCTCATTTCAGGATTAACACGTGAATCCTCAACACTTGTAAAACAGCCTGGGGAAAAACTGTGAGAGCTATGCATGCATTTCATCAGAATGAAAATTAGGTTTCTGAAGTTGGGACAAAGATATTTCTTCAAGTGTCACAATGCATCCAGAAGATTGTTCTAGACGGTGAGAACTACATGCACAAAAGCACTGAGGTTTTAAATACTGTGAATGGGAAGAATATACAGAAGCAGCTCAGAACCTTGAGAGCAAGAAGGGTGAAGAGTAAGGTGTGGAGATGAGAGGGGAGTGAGAAAGGGGTTAGATAAGGCCAGATGGGTGGGCTAGAGACAGATTCTAAAGGGCTTCTCATATTTTACTGAACACTATGGATTACTGTTTTATGGAGATGAGAAATACTGAGGGATTTTACATAGGAGGAGACACAATCGGGGCTGCAATTTAGAAAGTTTAATTTGACAACTGTATGCAGGATGAGCAAGAGGGTCCAGGAGAGAGGCCATGGACCAGGTGAAAGGCATTGCAATACAGCTGGGAGGTGGGTCCCATAGCTTAGGTAGAAGCAGGTTCTGAATGGAAAACAGAGAATAAATGTTAAAAGTATTGAGGTGGTTGAATAGAGAGGACTTGATCTGATTAGTAATTAACAGCAATGATTTTAGTGCTACCTGCAGTCCTCAGTGTTGTGAAAAAGATGTGTTCTAACCAAATTAAACATTCAGTTCTCTTGTTCTCTAGGATGCTGCCTGTCCAATAAAAACGAAGTGTGTATCCCTTAGGACAGCAAGATCACTTACATATACACTGTACTGGAAAATATCCTGGTTGCTCCGAATGTGAGGATTTGGGAATGGGAGAGGGAGAGGGAGGGGGAGGTGGAGGGGGAGGAGGAGGAGGAGGAGGAGGAAGAGATCCTCCCTGAAATAGAAACAAGCCAGTGGCCTGCAGCTGGGTGAACAGTCTGAAATAGTGACAAACAGCTCAGGAATGATTATAATTAGAAACGGTCTCCATGGACCACTCCAATGCTCTAGTTCTATTACAACTTTCATCATGTCACTGTGGACTGCAGAAGTGAGCCTGGGATGCACTCAAAGATCAGGGAGGAAAAGTGTCTACAAATCAAGATAAAAAAAGGAAAAAGAAAGAAAGAAAGAAGAAGAAAAAACCCAGTAACTATTACTACTACTATCAAGAAAGAAACCAAAGACAGAAAGAAATAGTTCTTATTAGTTTTAGAATAGTCACAGAAATGGCCTTTTATTATAAAGGCCCTGTCACTCCATATGTGTTTATAATCTCAAAAGTTGACCTGGTTGCAGGCCCCCAGTGAAGAAGCAGAGCCTCTATGGGCCATGTCACGGGTGACTTTTGACACATAGAAGCAGTGGGCAGAGGGCATTCTAAGCATAGCTCACTGAATTGGGAAAAAAAAAAAAATCCAGGACCTATTGCTTCTATCAAAGGCAGCCTCTCTCCCTTTTTAAATATATTAACAATTAAATATATTTAATTATAATTAAATATATTATATACACTATATAACATATTTATATAATATATAATAACAATTTATATATATAACATATCATATAATAACAATAATAATATATAATAACAATTAAATATATTTCTCTCTTAGTGTTCTACCCTTGCCAATCAATAATTTAGGGAAAGAAAGAAGTATTCATTGCTAGGGCTGATATAAAAACAGGGCACCCTGTGTTTGAAGGTTTAACAGTTTATTCAAAAGTAGTTCTGATGCTTAACTTTTCAAGTGAGATTCTATCCCACGACACAGCTCATATCCCAATCCCAAACCACACACACAAAAAGTGTTTCTCCTACTTCGCTATCTCTGGGAGTTGCAAACTTTCTCTACTTATCACAAGCCTCAATTAAAGCAATTACCTTTTTTTTTTTTTTTTTGGGAGCAAATTTCCTCCTCCTTTCCCTCTGCCCAACTTTGATTCACCTGTCGATTGACATTCTTGCTTCATTACTTACTGACAGCTCAAAATGCAACCCTGGTCCCTCAGCAAATTACTTTTAATCATTTCCTTCCTTAACATTATCACTGCAGTGGATTGTCAGGAGCATTCAGCAGACTGTGGAAGATCAGAAGCCTGTTGTGGCTCTGAGCTCCATAATTTTTGGCCTGGAATCAGATATTCAGTAGCAGTGGCTGTGCTACTGAATTCCTCCTCCAAGACTGGGGTACAGATTCCCCCAACTGTTGGGAATCCTGGCTGCTGCCAGCTCACATCTCAGTCCCTTTCTGGGGCTGGCCTCAGTTCCTGCCTCAGGCGGTGACTGCATATTTGGATGGGGATGGGAGAAACAAAGATTCAGATCCCTTTACTCAAATTGAGTCATCTCAGAAGGGACAACCCAACTCCAGAGCCCACTGTGGGACTGGCTGGGGCTTTAGCTGTACCTGCATCTCAGACCACGTTATGCTTCTACCCACACCCATGTCTGCTTCCCCTACTTCCATTCAGAAACTTTCCCATAGAGCACCCCCTGCATAAAACTCCCTGCAACTGTCTCCATCTCAAGCCTGTTTCCAGGGAATGTGACCCAAGGCAGCAGTGAAAAGTTCTGCCTTTTCTTGCTTTGTGATTCATTTGCATATTGTTTCTCCTGTGGTGATCATACTATTATACCTGCATCACCAACATGAGTTTTTGTTTGTTAGATGGATTATTCATTTTAAAACGCCTAACCAAGTCTCTGGCCATGGGCCTTTTTGTGTGCTTGACCCACGCTCAGAGGCCTGGTCATTAGTCACCGGATGACAGGTGTTCATTAAAAGACAGAAATCATAGGGCCAGTTGTAAGGGGATTTACATTCTTATTAAGCTTCTTTGACTCTAGCTTGAATTTTGTTTTAAATTGGTCTCATTTTTCCAAATTGTGCACCTGTGCTCATGGTACCACTGGCAGCATCTCATTCTTTATTTGCTAATCTAGAGCTAAGTGGGGCACATGTGGATATTGAGTAAGCAGTGCCAGAGATTTCACAGTATCATATGCCACTTGTTTTGTTTTAGAAAATGTTATTGCTTCTAGTTATTGCTGCTACAAATCTGGCCAGAAATTGGGTCTTGTCTGATTAGTGCTACATGCCATAGGTGAGTCTACAGTGATACTTGACCTCCAGTAAGAGAATACATTAATTGGAGAGGCTGTAAAAGAAAGATTCCTGGGCACCATTTCACAATGATCCCATTCAGTAGGTCCTGGATGAAGGCAAGGCATCCAGAATTTCCTCAAACACTCACAATGACAGAGAGGTTCAACCCTTGCATTTTGAAAAACTGGTTCCTATGTCTATGCTTCCTCTACAAAAGAACCACCCCACTGTGATAATTTTACATACAGTTAGTTGAAAGGATCCCAAATGGGCAGGGACTATGCTGCCTTGAATGAAGTTTTAACTAGACCTAGGTAGACCAGACATAATGAACAAAAATGGTAAGTGTCCAAATGGACCATTGTCATTATATGTGAATGTGTCATGTATTACAAATTTTATTTCACTGATTTCTTTATATCTTTCCCTCAATTTATGGTACCATAATTGAGAATATATTAGACATGGTGAACAAAGAAAATAAGCACTTGAGAGTGGTGATGAATGTTTTTTTTTTTTTAAGTGGAAGATAAGTAAAAGAGAATTTGGGTCCCACTGCTATTTACCTAACCAATTTTTTCAAACCAGCGTGAGCCTGGAGACATAACAAAGACGCACTCCCACACTAAGGTAGAGATAATGATAGCAGTCAGGAATTATAAGGGGCAAAACCTTGCACAGAAAATTCTCTGAGCCTACTTATGCTTCTGCCTTCCAGTGCTGTGATCTAAGAGAAATACAGCTGTCCTTGTGGCTGGTACTTAGTCTCCAAACAACTAGATGTCCCAACAGTCCTCCTAGTTCCTGTTAGGATCCCACAAGTGTGTAACCATCAACTCCTTTTCAGAAGGAACTAAAACCTGAATTCTTCTTAGGAGGAAAATTAGAAATTCCTCAAAATGTTTCAATTATTGAACACCTGGCATTCCAAAGAATACCAACATTTCTTGCTGTGGACTTTCTTTCCTCTGAATTATGAAGCACAACAGATCCTACAACCATTTTCATTTACTGCAGTATACATGTGGGATGTAGCACTGCATTGTGAAGATTACATTATTAGGTGCCAGGGGAAAAACAAAATGTAACAAGAAATATATGGCTCTAAATTAAGATAAAAGTGGCAAAAGGAGAATTATTCAGACATCCATGAAATATATCTTCTGACAGTCCCCTCAACTTCAGTCTGCACATTTTTTTTCAACACACCATAGTTTGAAAACTCGGTCACCAGGACTACATGTCTTTGCAACTCAGTAAAATGTGCCAGTCACAAAGGATTCAGAAGCCCACTGGACAAAGCAGGCTGACATTCAAAACATAACAGAAAGACCTTACGATTTTTTGTGTCCTTGAAGCAAAGGCTCATAGTATATAATTTTCAAACTTATCACTAAAACCTTATTTCTGAAAATAGACAAGCAACTGTTTCTACATACTTTAGAATGTTAAGTATATTAACCGGAGCTATCAAATAATGTAAGTAATGGAAAAGGGAGAAGTGAAATGGTTTTCTGTAGTATTTTCCTTTCAGACTGGGGATCTTCTCAAGGTTAGCACTTTACACAATTTATGAGATCTATTTAATTTAAAAAAATAATACCAACTGAAGATAAGAACAAACTCAGAAGCTCCTAGGCAACTGAAGAGAGAATAACAGCACCTTATATTCTGTGGTAGATGTAGAGGAGCAGATTGGAAAGACTGGTTTCTTCTGGAGTTGGGGTAGAGAAGTCTTCACACAAAAAAAGACATTGAACCCCATAGATCACGGGCAGTAGTAGGTCCAAGATGAAGTGGGAAGGGAGATTTTAACAAAAGAAGATCTCGAGTGAAAGTATGGAAATGTGAAGAGCAATTTCAGGATGCTGTGGTCCAAAATGGTTAAGAAATGTTTAGAAACAGCGGGTGCTATCTGTGAAAATAAAGAAAGATGGGTAGATATTACCTTAAAGGTCTCCATTCCTCAGGGAATAATCAATCCTGTAATTATTGAGAGCCATTCATAGCTTATTTACTTGGGAAAGATATGATCAGATTTCACTCATCTATGATTACATTGGCTGCAGGTAGAGGACAGATTGTGTATGGGAAAAGAAGCAAGGATAGCATTAATAAGCTACTGTTATGTAAAGGATCATAAGGTCTGTGACTCCATCACTGAATGGAAATTAATGGAGTAAAAAGATATTTCAGATGAAGAGTCAACATAATTTAGTAATACATTAGAAGTCTATTAATGGGACCTAAGACTGTATAGGTTTTTTTTTTTTTCCTTATTTTTTTAAAAGTAAACCTAGTTCATTTTAAGCTTATGGACAACTAAAAATTTCAGACTTTGTTTTGCATAAAGTTCTGCCAAGCCAGAACTCTTTTATCTAGTCTTGCAAAATTGTTTTATTTAACCCAAATATAGATTTTTACATTTATTTCTTTTAAAGTTTACTTTCTTGGTTTTTATCTCTTTGTCTAGGCTGTCAATAGCAGTTTTAATCTTGATCTATTGTCTGCTGTCATTTGAAAATTCTACATGTGAAATCTGTATGATACTGGTTAAATGTAGACAATACATTTACATAGAGACAATCTTTTAAAAGCCTTCATTTTGGGTCAGCATAGAGCCCACAATCAACATTCTTTCTATACTATGTTCTAAAATTTTGATTTTAGCAAAATACCAATTGTAGACTCACAGATAAAAATCAGTAAGCCATATAGGCCAAGTCTCTGCTGAAGAGTAGTTCTATTTCTATCTCTAACTGATTCTCAGAGGCTATACAAATTTGCAAATGAATGTCAGAGGGATAGAGCCAGGCAGTCTCTTCTCAGACTTGCCATTCTTAGAAAGGTACCTCAGTTCAGCTATGTATTCAGCTCTGCTTCTGAGAAAGGTGGGGAGAGCCTTAGGCCCTGGTCTGTGCTCTCTCTGAACACCACAGTGACAGGTCAGTGATTTCTGTGTGCCCAAAAGATATGAGGGAGGAGCCATAGAGAAATGTGGTCATCTTTTGGAGAAGACAATACATGTTTGCAGAGTTCCATGATTCTCAAAAATGAAAGCAGAATTTTATGGATACCTAAAAAGATCAAGTATTATGTATTATGGAAATAGTTATGAATAAAAGAACAACAGGAGAGAGGTAAACTAATTAGTCTTATGCAAAAATTATCTTCTTCTATGGCCTTTCCTCAAGCAATAATTTTTTTAAAAGATTCACAATATGTTTCACACATCAGGGACTCTCAATGGTACCTGTTCTGTGGTACCTGGATTATCTTCCTATTGCAGTGAGCAGAGAATTCTCCATCCCAGCAATAGCACCAAATATTGCTAATGAGATTTTTACACTGAGGACATACAGACGACAGGGATTTTTTTTAGGTAACCAGGATAAGTGGAGAAAGAGAAGAAAATTCAGGAAGACCTTTATGATTCATTAGCTTCTCCTTTGTCTGCCACAGTTTCAAGCCAAACTTTCACCTTGGGTCTAGGCCAGTCACATGGGAAACCCAGCTACAATAATCTAGCATGCAACTACCATTTGTACAAATGAACCTGTTTATTTTTCAGGCAAGTGAATCCCTCCCTAAAGAGTATGAAGTCAACCATGACATGGCAGAAGGATCACCTCTACCATCACATCTGAGTGAGGTGCATTGATGTACACCCCAGAACAGCAAAATTCTCACCAGCAAGGTATCTCCTATCTTCAGGATATATGGAGGCTTCACAAATGCAGTCTTCAATGTCAACCCTGATGTAGGAATATGGAATTTTTCTTAGATTCCTGTACTATTTATACTGTTGAGGTCAATTTGACAGAAAACCAGATTAGGGCTTATTTTTGGCTATTGTCTGTGCAATTTTGAAAAATACTTTTTTTGTGCATACTCATGGACCTTTTAAATCCAGTTAAGTGATGAAAGTTATACAACAAAAAAGATCCAGGTCCAGAGTGGGAAAAATTTAATTTTGAAGTGAGTACTTTTTTTTTTTTTTCTGACAAGAAGATAGTGAAACAAACATGAAGAACCCATAGCAATGTGAATGCACACGGTTGCCTTAATTTCCAACATGAAGATTCTTAAAACTCTTTATCTCTCCAAGGATATTGTGCACAAGACAATTTTTCTTATGTGGCATTGAAGTCCCTTGGCTCAAGAACTAACTGTCGTTTGGTGGAAGGGCTCTCAATTATTTCACTATAAATAGGGTAAGTGTTTTCTAACTATTTCTTCAAGAGGGAATGATGGATCTGTATAAGTCAATGCTCAGAAGCCTCTGTGAAGAAGTGTAAACATCTGCAAAGGGCTTAGCAGGCATCCTCAAACTACAGCCTGCCTGTGGGCCACATGCCGCCTGCCTAGGACATTTATCCGGCCTGCCGAGTGTTTTTGCCGCAGCTGCCAGTCCTGCTTAGCAGCCGACTCATCCCTGGTCCACAGTGCACACTCTCCAATGGTCTGAGGGACAGTGAACTGGCCCCCTGCTTAAAAAGTTTGAGGACTCCTGGTTTAGGGTGTTGGTCTGTGGCTGTCAGCAAATGGCCATCACGATAGCAAACTCGTGCGCAGGCACTTCTTGGGCAATACCTTTTAAAATATTCAGTTTAATAATAATATCTAGGGCTCATCCAATCGTATTCTATGTACCAGGTACTATGCTAGGTGGTTTCTATTTACATGGGTCCCATGAAAAACTCTTGTTACTCACATTTTATAGATAAAGAAAGTAATGCTGAAATAGGTTAAGAAATTTGGCCAGGATCACCCAGCAAAGGATTCAAACCCAGAAAATATCACTCCAGAGGCAGTGCTCTGAATCATGACTTTACGCTGTCACTTTGTCACATAATGTGTGCCACACAATGGAGCCCTATTGAATAGGAAAAGTAGGTCACCTTATCTATAGAGGGAATGGACCCATTGGCCTAGACCTGTACGATCCTCAAATCAATTTCTCAAAACCAGTGTCTATCATCTTAGATATATCAGAAGAGCTCATTTCTATTTACTTAAGTTTGAAGGAAAAAAAAATATCCAATTCTGTGACTTCATGTCACCTCTAACTAGGTTGCATATGGTATTAAGGAAGCTTGCCAGAGGGAGTACAACAGGTGGGGCTCCACAATGCACAGTCCTAATTTATTATCAGGAACATCTTCCTAGAGATCACTAAAAACCCACTTTTCTCATAAGACTTTGTTTAATAGTCTAACAGTCTATAAGAAGCAAAAATTAATTGACAAAGAATAACGTTCTGCCTTTAGAGTGTTCTCTTCAAGAACACATCTGCCCACTCCCCTTCCCCCATACTTGCTAATTCTACTGTATTTCTTTTAATACAGGATTTTACAGATCTGCTTCAATCTCAGAACTAAGAAGATTTTCGGGTATGGAATTCATGCTAAGGAAACCTATTTTGTGATTCTCATCCTCAGTCTTGTTTCATTCTCATTTCCGACATTTTGTACCACTTAAAGGAAAGGGTTACACATATCCAATTCTTGTCCCCAAGTTGATTTTGTCTGTACATTTAGAAGAATGAAAGATCTGAGATACCCAGATAAGTTTTAGTAGTAGTGTTTCCCAAAACTAAAGGTGAGACATTATTTCTGTCTGGCTCTTAAAGGAACCTGATCGAATATTCAAAATACGGTCTAATTATTTGAAATCAGACTTTAATCAAGGTGAGATGTGGGGGTGAAGGAGAGAATGAAGACAGGGATATATCCTATTACCAGATGGTAAAGCAATGCCCCCCAGTCAGAGTCAGGCTCTCCTAATATACTTTTAGAGTACAACTATTATAATACTTATTAAATTGTTAAATATTTTGTATAACCATCCCATCCATCAACACACACACACACACACACACACACACACAAAGGCACAGGGCATGGGATCTTTGATTATAGGGCCTTAGCTTACTTATTTTTTTAACTGCAGTACTCAGTGCAGCATTTGGCCCCTCAGAGGAGCTCAGCAATTTCTTGAATAAATGAATGGCTGCTTTAAGACTCATTTGGTTTTGTTACTCACCATTCTTCACACGTATATTTCAAGAATTATAATTTTGTATTGTGTTTTTTATTTGTCTGCTAAGGAGACCAAGGCAGAATGAGAAGAGTAAAATTTGAAAATGGAAATTGCCAATGTTCACCGCATAAAAAAACAAACCTGAAGACAGTTGAAGAAAAAAAATCTTGTGGATTATTCTGATAGTTCCATCTGAAACATTCAAATGGCTGGCTGAAGTTTCTGTTTTTCATCTAGTATTCTGGAGACTCAGAAAGACTTTCCCAGTTTCCCGAGATCGTCTGCAGCTCGTCCAATTGCTTTGGCGAAAGCTGTCTGCCTCTCCCTCCCGTCAGTTGAAAACCGTCTCTTAAAAAGCAGGTCACTGAGATTGCCAATGTCTGGCTCTATCTGATATGACACCTAATTTTAGCCATTTCTGTCAAATCTCTTATAGAAGGGAAAAAAAGGGCTCAGAGTAGAAATTATTAAACCCCAAACTCTCAGTAAACTGAAATGCTTAGTGTCACTTTAAAATATTTTTTAGGGAAACCCAAAAGAACAAACAAAAACAGAGGCAAACAGAAGAATAAAACACCCAAGGGAGAATTCTTACTGACTAGTTTAAAAAACAACACTAATATAGAGTAAGGATTTTTTTTATAGCATTTCTATATAGGGATGTTATTCCAATATTTAATCCATGCGTTTGTTTTTTATCTCTTGCCTCTAGCAAACTTCGGTCCCAACAACCACCCCTACCCCCAACAGCCCCTCTCCTATCCTCAACCCCTACACACTAATCACACAGATTCCCTTGAAAATTTGTTAACAATGACATTTGGAAAACACAAAGCCATTTCCATTCAATTAAACAAACACACCACATTAACCTTCAGCAAAAGAAGTGGCCGTTCGTTTTTATAGGTGTCTGTAAACAGACTTTGAGCTTCACAAAGCCAAGATCGATAGAGCGTTGGCAAACAATAATCATCTCACGCACATTCTATTGACAGCCGCTCAGAAAATATAGTTTGATTTTGATGGGCCCGATGATTGGGCCCTTGGCCTGCCTTTTGCCTGTCTCTGAGAGAATGTCAAAATGTCAAGAAGATGCCTCTGTGGGAGTGAATTTCTCTGCAGGGTCCTCAGAGGAACCAAATCGGCCAAGCTCTGACACCAGGGCAACACAGGCCGGTGCAAGGGAAGCTGAACTGGGAGGGAGAAGGCCCTAGATTGTGATGGTGGTACCAGAGCTGGCCACGAGGAGGCAAAGAGGGTGTCATCCGGTACTGTGAACCACGTCTCCTGTCACCACTACTGTCATATTGGGGAGGGACAGGGAGCAGGGCCAAATGATATTACAGATGTATCTCTCTGCTTATTCCTGCCCCTCCTGCCAGCTGAGATTAGTTCTAAAGTGGAAAACCCTGATACCCTATACAGACCACCCCTGGATGCCTGCCCTTTATCTAAGCTTCACATATGAATCTATTATTTTCTCTCTTCCTCTCTTTCTCCCTGGTCCCTTCATTCTCCCTTCATCTCTGCCATCTCTCTCTCTCCATTTCGCTTCTCATTCCTCCTCCACGAAAGATACAAATTACTGCGAAAGACACAAGTAGTCTGGAGATGATGAAAGAGCTCTCAACGAGGAATAGAAGAGTCTAGTGTCAGCTTTAAACTTGCCATGTGACCTGAGGAAGATCATTTTTTCTATCTTAGAACCCCGATATTCAGATCTGCAAAATGGGTTGGAGCTGGGACCAGGGAGTCTCAAAGTCATTCTGTTTGAATATCAGAACTGGATTGTTAGAGACAGAAGACCTGGGTTAGTGTTGCAGTTCCTCTCTTTACTAGCTGTGAGGCTTTCTCTTTACTTTTCTGATCTCTCATTTGTAAAAATGGGTATTATCCCTAATTCACAGGATATTGAGACAATTAAAGGAGGTAATGTAAAAGCACTAAAGCATTTCAGAAAGGATAGTTGATTCTTATTATAAATCTAAGACTGATGGAAAAATAAACATGAGAAAAATTATAAACATAAACACGTCCCAAGAAATCTTTGCAAAGCTGCAACAGAGGAACTGTAGGAACTATAGTTTTCCAAAACCCCAACCTGACTCTCCTAATAGTAAAAAAGGTAGATAAATAAGATTTTTGTCACTTTTATAAAACATTATAAATTAGATTTATCAAATATTTATCACATGCCAGTCATTGAGCTAGCACTTCACATAACTTTGTTTTTTGAATGCTCTCAACAACTCTAATAGTTACTATTATCGGATTCTACATATAAAACTATTGATATTATACTATATTAACTATCATTTAACTGTTACAAGTTTCAATTTACAGACCTCAATCATAGAGAGGTTTAAAAAGTCCTAACGGGCCAGTAACTTGGACTTGAACCCAAGAATGAGTGACAGATATCTGTGAGCTTAACCCCCAAACTATGCCACCTACATTATCTAAGGGCACTTACATAATCTCAGGGAGATTGCTAATGTTTTAAAAACCACCTTACATTTTACTGCGAAAGCCACATCCTTATAAATAAACAAGTTAGTCAACTTACTGCCAATCAGTCATTCAGCTCTTGAAGCTTAGTTATTCACATAATTACTCTCATCAGCAAGGAAAAAATTGAAAAAAAAAAATCTAAAGCCAGGGACTCTGCCTCTGTCATCTGCCTATATTTCTCTCTTTTACTAAGTAACCATCACCTGAGTAATCCCAAAAATATTGGGTGGGGGGTGATTAAAAGGCCTTGTATTTTGACATATAGCTTTGTGAAGAAAGATACTGCTAGAATAATCTAAACCCTGAATTCAATGGTAGTACCTCAAATAAAAAGCTCTGAGAATGTGGCAATGACTTAGCAATTAAGATCTTGGCTCAGGAATTAGAGAAACTTGATTTCAATTCCCAGCTTTCCTTTTAATAGTTTAGACCTTATGCAAGTTATGCAAATCTCTCTAAGGAGTAAAATAAGAGAATGTAATTCAGACAGTTGATGTGAATTTTAAATGACTTAATATGTGTGAAATTCTAAGCCTGGTTAGTGCAGTACCTAACATATAGAAGATGTTCCATATATTTTATTTATAATTATTGCTGTCTGTATGCATTCTTTTACTTCCCTTTCTTATTTCTCTAATATTTAGTACCTCTTGCAGGCACCCTCAAACTATGGCCTGTGGGCCACATGTGGGGGATTTTGCCCGTTTGTTTTTTACTGCAAAATAAGATATGTGGAGTGTCCATAGAAATTTGTTCATAGTTTTTTTTAAACTATAGTCTGGCCCTCCAATGGTCTGAGGGACAGTAAACTGGCCCCCTGTTTAAAAAGTTTGAGGACCCCTGTGATTAGGAGGTAAATCTGAATGATGTATCTACCTATGCATAGCCTTTAGCTATGACTTCGAAGAGTTAATGTCTGTTTCAGTGAGTATTTGTTTTAATCTGTATATGTGGTGATTAATGCACGTTAATTAGTGATATCCCACAACCCCCTGACAGTCTCTGTGTGTCTGTGCATGTGTTCCAAATAACTATATGTTTCATAAGTTATTCTACTGTCTGAAAAGAAAATAGATATGCATTTAACACCTGAATAATTCTCACTGAATTTCTTTACAATCACATTGATTCTAATGCATTCATCTTCCATGCATGGAGATCACATAACTTTAAGAGGAGTGCAATTGTGAGTCAGTATTAGGAAAATCAATCATTAAAACAAAGTGTTACCTACAGCCTTCCCATAAAAAGCCAAGCAATGAAGAGGTTGTTTGGACAAAGCTTTAGTTAGCTTCACTTCAACTTCATATTTAACTACACTACAAAAAAAATATCTCAGAGCCAGCAGAAAGGCAATTTGTTTGTGTCTTCTCTGATCCAGTGTTCTATCTATCTAGGGTATTAGCCTGTCTATACCATGTTTACCACACACTAGCCACCTCCCATGAATTTAATTTATTATGAGGTGGATTCTACCAGGAAAGCAGTTATGCTCCATTGGCATGGCTGTGAGGCAGTGAGAGCAAAACACACTTTTACCCTGCTATTCACTAGACAGACATTCAAGAAGGAAAAGTGGAAGGGAACTTTCTAAAGCAATCCACATCAAGGCAGTTCTCCTTCTGCAGAGAGAAGCACATTTAAGGTTCCAATCAGTAACTTAACCATTCGAGGACTTGTCTTAGACATCAACTAGTCTTCTAGCCATTTGAAATGAAATTTTCCTATTTTAGGAGGCAATCTCATTAAGGTATTGTTAATTAGTCTCGAGTATCATTAAATTAGCAAAGCAGCAATCACAGGTATTCTCAATAGGTCGGGATAAAGATGGAGATTGGAAAGAAAAACAAAAAGAGGCATATAACCAGAGAAGACTCAATAGTCAAAAATGGAAAATTAAAAACTATTCCTATTTCTCTGACAAATTCATTATCCTGTTTCACTGACAACCCTCATGTGCAAACCTGGGATAGCTGCTATGTTTGCTATACATGGCAGAACATTAAGATAGAGGAAGGACATTTTATCCCCGGCCATGAGCAAGAATCTGTAGCCCAAGTCTTTAGCCAAGACATCTTCAGTGTTCATTCAGAGTTGGAACTGACTGACTGATAGAGCTCGTACAAAATCTTATATCCACGCCATTCTGTTTAAAAACTAAAAGTTAAAACAAAGATTGCAAATGTGTACCTAATGTATTAGAACTTTATGCTCAATCTAGAAATCACTGAATGACTTTTTCTATTTTTCAAATTTGATCTTTAGAACCAAAATCTACTTCAATGTACTCATTATGTAGTTCTACAGCGCCAATGTGAGTAGAGAATCTCCATCAGTCCGCTTTAAATGATCTTTAGCCTTCTAACTGCTTAGGGAAGATCCTGAAAGAAAGCAGATGAAACTGAAAGCAAACCAAGCTAGTGAGCATCCCAATGCTGTTTACTAATCAACTTACAAACTGATAATGGAGTTGATAATGGCTGATAATGGCTTTGTCAAAACACCATGAAACCTACACCCTCACTGTGCATGTAACTTTGCAATGATCCCATCCAGACCAGAACAGAGAAGAATGTGAGGTCTACGTGGTGAAGTCTGATAGCAAAGCAGTGTGCCTAGGAAACTTATTACTAATGCAAGGTCTGGAATTACTGAAATGAATGTCCTCCTCTCCATGCCAGCTATCCAAATACACACAGAAAATAAACTATATTCATAAACAATAGATCAGGAGACATTTTTCCCTTTAATGCTTTGGAAGACTGAGAGAAATTAAAGGTGGGGCGAAGCAATTAAGCCTTTTATGCCACATTGCACCTGCTTCACCCTCATAACATTGAAGTGCTCCAAAGCACAAAGCAGCCTCAATGGGTTTTGTTGGGCAACTCTGAAATCTTATATTAACAGCTAGGCAATGTCTCCTAATATTAAACTGTGCCTACATTTTATAGCTTCAGAAATAGAAACAGAACCTAGAGGCTTCTGCTCACTTCAGCTCCTTGTACCTTAGGGAATCATTTATGCCCTGTGTGCCCAGAATCAATTTGGGCCCTGCATGCAGGCATCTGGGATCTACATGATAGAAATAAGCATAGTTATAGGCATCAAATAAATAGCATAGGTCTGAGCCTAAAAGAAATAAAGATAGTTTAGTCAAATCCACCACACTTTATAGATGTAAAGACTGAGGTCCACAGAAGGAAGTTTGTCATAAACTACATCAGTAGCAGAAATGCACATTTGTAGACCAGAGCCTTTCCCGCTGAAGTCTATTAAAATATTTTAATGTAGTACGACCTACATCTGTCATTACTGAAGAGTGAGCAAGCCTGAGATGAATTGAAGCATGTCCTTTTGGCACCCAGACTTAAAGTCAAATTACCCAGTTCATATAAAGTCTTTTGAAAATATCACGTATGCCTCCCTTGCAAAACCGGATATAATTTGTCATTTCCCTAAAAGACCTTTAAAAACGCCATTGCACACTAAAGTTCAGGAAAAGCCTAAAGCTCATTGGAGTCTCTAAATACCCAGAGTCTTCAGTGATTGTTAAGTTCACACTTTGTTTCACAATGATTTTCTTACCTCAGCACAGAGGATATGCTCAGTTATTTAATAATATTTAGTCAGTTAGTTAATATCTCCTTTTTCTCCAGAAGATTCACTTCCTACTGCTGTTAGTTCTACTACAACTCCCAGATTCCAAATTATTTCTTCTATTCTGCTTTGAACAAGACAATGAGATGTCTATCTTTTTATAACTGAGCATAAGGTCAAAATAAATAGATTTTAGGTGAATCTTCTAAGCTTTTTTTGCATGGACAAAACCTTATGACAATTTGTGCCTAGGTTTGGTACCAGCTTTTGCCACTGTGTCCTCTTTGCTTGCTTAATTTTTGGACTTATAGATTTACAGACATGTGATGGGAGGGCCTGTGGAGACCCCCTAACTCCAACCCCTTCCTCAATGCAGGAGTCCTCTTGCTCACATCCATGGTGTATAGTCACTCAATCTTTCCCTGTGTATTTGAGTTGCTGCCTGTACCAGCAAAGAGAATGGAGTTAAGAGCTAGACCACCTGGGCTCAAATCCCAGCTCTGCCATTCATTTCTAAATTATATGTTCTTGGGAATTTACTTAATCTCTGTTTCTTCAACTGTAAAATGGGAATAATAATTAAACCTACATCACATGAATGTCATAAGGATTGAATAAGAATCCAGAGTTCTTAGAAAAGTAACTGAACAACCCTAAGAGCTATTTTTATTCTCAATTCCTACTACTACTACCACTACTACTTACTACTAGTACTACTACTACTACTACTATTGTTACTTCTTTCAGTATTCCTGTTTGGAGTCCAAAGATACCTTCTCATAACTTCTTTTCACTGGTCTTGGTTCTTCTAGAGTTAGGCTGACAGTTGTCATTGCTCCCCACCCCCAATCTTCCCTTATATATGCAGAGCATTTCAACCTTCTGCAACTTCTCTCTCTTATAGCTGTCACCATTCTCACCACTCTTTCCTGTGAATAATAAGGGCTCCCAGAAATGAGCCAGGAACTGTGCTCAGCTGTTTACTTGCATTATGTAATCCAATCTTTAGCTCACTCTCTTGCTCGATCTTGCTCTCACTCTCTCCCGGTCTTTTTCCCTCCCTCCCCTCCCCTTCTCTGTCTCTTCTCTTCTTTTAAAATGTGGCAGCAGACAGTCTACAGGACTCTTGATGGCATCTAATAATGGCACAAATCAGAAGGATGGTTAGGTACAAATATCTAGCAGCTATATCACACTTTTTATAACTATGCTACTTATAATTTTTTAAATCCCTAGGTTTTTGCATTTTAATGCACATAAATCTATTTAAATGAAGTCTTTTCTATTCAGAATTAGGGCAATAACTATTTTTAACCTAAGTTCATGATTTTATATAGCTCTACCACAATCTATCCATTTCATTTTAGGACCATTCTTTCTTTCTATTGAGATTCTTTTGAATCTTAAATCTGTCATTTACCAGTTAAGCTCTTACACCAGTCTTTACCCTGACCATATATCTTCAGGAGAATTATGAATGGAGAGCTACAAAGATTCAGGACACACAACAAGAGACCTTCTCCTAAGATGTTAATGAGTATTTCAGAATGTCTGGCACTTTGCTGGTACTTCACATACATTCATTTAATCTTCACACATTTATATTGTCTATTCTTATAACAATTTTACTGATGACAATATAGCACTAGAAGGTAAATAATTTACCTACAGACAAAGCAGAGTTGAATTTTAATCTGTGTCCATTAGCCTCCAAAGTCAAGTACTTTCCACAATTCCCACTCTATCTCATATAGAGTAAGCAGATCTCATCTCTGCCTGCCCGCTGCTGATAATCTTCTCAATGACTTTATACTTCTAGCCTCTTTTGTGTCTGCAGTTAACACATAGGAACCTAGAACCCCACATTCCCAGAAGGCCATGTGCAATAGACCTGGGTTGAGTCTCCTGCAACTGACCTCACCAAGGCAGATCCTGGGTCTTGCCTATCACATGCCTCAGTTTACTGTCATGTGCCATTTACCCTCTTGCTTTAGACTTTCTGGATTTACCAATTTCACCTCCATCTGGAGTATTCTTGGTTATTTTGTTTTACTGCCACCAGGGGCACTTTTGTGATGGTTATTAAACTCTTAAGAGTCCAGGCTGTCATTGTTTTTAGGAGAGCTAGTCAGTATTCCCTCATTCCTGTTGGTATTGGTGCAGAAGCTTCTTTGCCACCTAAATCACCTGGAGTTAAATCTTTGTTGATGTGACTTTTTATCTGGCTAATGTCCCTATTGGTTCTAGCTTCATTCTCTTGTCTAAGAAGGCACTTCCTTTAATGAGGGTAGATGGTTATTTATTGCCCACAATTTTAACCCCTTAAAATTACTTAACCCTTCATTTAAAATGAAACCACTTCTGACAGTCATGTAAAGCTACATCACACACAAGTCAAATTGTGAGGTCAAACACAGTTTCTGCTGTTACACAGCTAACCTGAAATTACAAAGAATACAAAATATAATTATAGACTTATAATTAGTGAAAACAGTAAGGTCAGTACCCCTCCCCTGCAAACACTACTAGACTGTCTAGTGACTATGAAGAGTCAGGACATTGGCTGTGCATCCCAATGTACTATTTCATTTCCTTCATGCTTCATGCATATGTCAAAGATGTACATATGAAAACATGCAAAGCAAATGAAAGTTCTTAGTGGTTTTCTTGCTTGTTTTTAAATTCTTGATTTAATTCATGAGCAGCCTTTCCTTTTCCCTCTTCTTACTTGCAAAGTAAAACAGTTACAATGCAAATAAATCTGTTTTGTTTGGTTTGCTTTTGTATTTTCCTTCCTTCCTTCCTGATTTGTTTTTTGTTGCTGTTGTCGCTGTTGTTTGTTTGTTTTTGCATTTATTCTCTATGCCTCTATTGGATGCCCTCAATCTACCCTTGTTAATGAAGTCTCCACTCAGACAGAGGCTATAACTAACCAAAAAAGTAAGGCTTCTAATCAAAAACCCTGCCTGGCATATTATCTCAGAAACCTGGACATACGTGTTTTCTAGTATGAGGATTTAATTTTTTAATCACCATGGCATAAACATATGAAGCTGATGACAGCAAAATAAAATACTGTCCTTTACATTTGGAGCTATCTTCTTCACTTTCAATTTACTATAGGCTTTATTAACAGAAATTAAAATCAGAAATTTTATTTTTGATTGATTTTGGTGATTAATGAAAGCGTCATTATCCTAGTGGTGCCCAGCCCCAGGACATCACCACTAGGAAGGGTTCCCTCACTAAATTGGTTCCACTGGAAAATAAATGAATTGTCTGAGTAGCATCTAGAAGCTGTGGTGGCAGCAGCAGTTCGGGAGGCAGCTATAGCAGTAAGAGTAGCAATAGGAGCGATATAAGCAATCATTGTGCCAAAGACTGTAGCATTTTGATGGGGCTTCTCACCTCTGCTATGATCAGGTTCTTAAAGCAAGAGGTTAGTGGAAGAGAAGAGAAGACATCTTAAGAGTACAATGAAGCAAATAAAATAAATGACAGGAATATGTGGCAGATTTAATTAATGAAAATTCAATGTTGTAATCTATAGTAAAATATCAGTAGTAACAATTATTATTATAATAGTTAAAATAGCCACTAATACTGAGTGCTTACAATGTGCTAAGATTGAGCTAAGGACTATCCTTGCATATCAGAGCTATCTCTGGCCTATGAAGTGGGTAATAATCATTTCCATCATACACATGAGGAAACCAAGATACAGAGAAGCTAATAAACTTGTCTTAGGAGATGCATCTAGTAAGTAGAACTGCTAAAAATAGAATCTAGATCCTTTTCACTCCAAGGCTATGTTTATAAGTTCTATTCTTTACTGACTCCCATGCATATTGAAAAGGAAATATCATAGACATTTTATTAGGTGGCCAAAATTGTCTTCAATTTTTTTTCTAATTTGTTTTATTCTAAGCAATGATTAAGCATATTCTGGTTGGTGAGCTTTCAGCTGAATACTGCCACTCAATTGACAACCAAGGACTGTCATGTAATGTTATCTTTGAGTTTGTGCTAGCAATCACACTGACAAGAATCATTACTTTCATTGATAAAATCTGCATAGAGGAGGGGTGGGCTGAATGTAGACATATGTTGGATTTATTTGTAGGAAGAGAAGGCCAAATGACATCCTAAGCTGTGTGGATGGAGGTTGTTCAGGGGTTCCAACATAGACCACTAGTAAGGGAACTGAGAAATTACAAGGCACACATTAGTAAAAATGTGCCAAACTCCATAGAGCCTACATCAAACCAATTGTGTTGCATTCACATTGCAAGTAGAGATTTATTCTTAGGAAAAAGTCATCTGGGACGTTAAATTAATGTTCTTAATTTACATGGTATTATTTGCATTTCATTTGCAAATTTGCAATGATTTTCTGGTCATATAAGAACTATGAGCCTACAGCAATTATATTTGGCTTTCTGTTCATACATATTTAGGAAATGTTACAATATTTTAAATCAATTGTGAGGCTGTATTAGAACAATTATTTAGCCTAAAAAAGGGTCATTATTATACTCACATTTTATACAAATTGCCACAAGAATGGACAGGACAGTAAAAAGCTGATTAAACACATTAGATAATCTTTCTTGGCCTGGCAGCAAGAGGTGGTTGCCAGGAGGTTTAAAAGAAAAGAATAAAAAATGATTCTGGGACTCCTGGCAACAAACATTTTTCTCATATATGAAGTACATGAAAAATGCCTCTGAAATCATTAAAAAATTAGGGAACTTGGATTCTCTTTAGATTTACTCTTGGGGTTTAATCTTAGGGTAGGAGGCCCAGACACACTTTTTAAAAATTTCATAATGATTCTGTTCTTCTTCCCCCTCTATCTGATTAATCATCATAAGCCAATAGACTAAGAAAGTAAGATATTTCTTAGAACTGTATTCTCAAGTTATAGCATGCCTATGAATCACCAAGAAATCTGTTAGAAGCAGATTTTGATGTAGCATATCTGTCATGAGTCCTCTGGCTTGGATGGTATAGGACTATGCTTTAAGTAGCAATGTCTTTGGGGATAGGGTGATAGCCATGTATTCACACCTAACGGGTGCAGTGTGTACCATCTGGGGGAAGAACATGCCTGAACCTCTAACTCAGGCAGGGCAAAAGCAATATAGGCAACCTAAACATTTGTACCCCTGTGACATGCTGAAATAAAAAAAAAAAACATTTTAACAAAGTAGATAGAAATTGGATATACCAGTTAAAACGTAAGTTCAATGTTACATTTCTTAAACATAGTGATGACCACATGAATACATAAGTGTGACAACATGTCACAGACTGACACACACAGGTGTACACATGTGTGGACACACATTGTGCACACATGAATGCATTAGGAAAATAACTTCATATGATTCAGCAATCCCACTTTTGGGTAACGGTTGTCCCTAGGTACCCATGGGAGATTGGTTCCAGGACCTCCCACAGATACCAAAGTCTTTAATGTTCAAGTCCCTGATATAAAATGGTACAGTATTTGCATAACACTTATAAATATCCCCCCATATACATTAAGTCATCTCTAAATTACTTAAATACCTAATAAAATGTAAATGCTATATAAAAAGTTGTTATATTGTTTAGGAAATAATCGCAAGGAAAAAAAGACTGTAATGTTTAGTACAAAAGCAATATTTCTCAAATATTTTTGATCCACAATTGGCTGGATTCATGCATGTGGAACCCATAGATACAGAGGGCCAACTGTACATATAAAGGACATGAAAACAGTATCTTGAAGAGCTATCTGTACTCTTATGTTCATTGCAGCATTATTCACAAAAGCCAAGATATGGAATCAACCTAACTATCTATCCACAAATGACTGGATAAAGAAAATATAAGATATATATGTGTGTGTGTATATATTTATATATATATATATATGTAAAATGGAATATTATTCTGGTTTTAAGAAAAGGATATCCTGTCAATTAAAACAATATGGATGAACCATATGGATGTCTTCCATTACTATAATGGAAGACATTATAGTAAGTAAAAAAAAGCTAGACACAGAAAGATAAATACTTCATGATTTCACTTAATCAAAAAACTTGAATGCATAGAAACAAAGAGTAGAAGCATTGTTACCAGGGATCAGGGGATGGGAGAAATGAGGATAGGTTGGTCAAAGGGTACAAACTTACAGTTATAAAATGAATACATCCTGTAAATCCAATATACAATATGGTGACTAGAACTAATAACAATGTAATGTATGTTAAATTGGAAATTTTAACCAATGCACCAAGATGGCAGTAAATATAACATAGCAAAGTCAGACACCAATCTAATTTTTAATGAAAATAATTTAAGAACCAGTTATTGAACTCTTAAACATCTTGCTCTATTTAAAGATCCAATAAAAGGATCAATGTGAGAAATTGAGAAGATTCAAAGATTACTTATTTGCCAAAAGCTGTTGATGTATTATGGGTACCATCATGGTGGAAGAATTTGGGATGCTCCTTGTATATCTCCAATTAAGAAAGAGGGATTCCTGCAAGACTACTCAGGGAATGAAATAAGTATCCCCTGAAGTTGGAGGAGCAGGGGTATATAGTGAACTGTGTCTGATCCCATCAGAGAATCTTACAAGGGGAGGCAGGCTGTCTAGTTACTGATGGATGAGTTGAAGGAGTGGCTATGTTGGGTGCACTCCCAGAGTTTATGGAAGCAAGAAGACCTGAGCGATTCCATAGGTCAGATGTGGACCACAGGGAGAGACAACTAGCCTGATGTCTTCTTGGGACCTGACCACCTGGGCCAACTGGGAGGGTGCACAGGCCACAGCAGAGAGAAGCTGAAGGTAACAATGTATTCCTAGGGACTACAGAATGGGAAGGCAGCCAGCTAGAGAGATGCTTTTCAATCCAAAGTCAAACCAAAAAGGAATTCCTCTGGGAACAATTTTAAGCACCCAGTTGAATGACAAACAAAAGATTTCCAAATGGCCTAAGTTCATTATTTAAAGTACTTGATTTAAAGAGATGGTTCTCTACTTTAAGCCATATCCCATCTCTTTCCCCAGGAAGAAGTGATATCTTCCATAAAGGAAATCAGAAAAAAAAGCTCATGAAAACTAGTCCATGAAAATTCCATGAGAGGTAGGCATAAGCCAAATACATCTATACACATATTTGAAAATAAATTTTAATATTTTTGCTTCTACTTTCATAATCCCAGAATATATATATCAATAATGCCTTGTTGAATAAATTAATAAATTTCAATGAAAAGTTCCTATCACTTACATTTTGGTTCTAAGCCATGCATTGGTTATTATAGACATGTTGAAAAAAATCATGGGTTTACCTAATAAAACTCAATTGATGGCCAGTTAAATAAAGAAAAAGAACAAAAGAAATTTGTGTAGAAAGTAAATCTTAAGTATTCTTAATACACAGAAAAGATAACTGTGTGAAGTGATGGATATGTTAATTAGCTTGATTGTGGTGATCATTTCACAATGTATAGATATATTAAAACATCACATTGTACAACTTGAACATACACAATATTTATATCAATTCTACCCAATACAGTTGAAATAAAAGAAATAATCTCCATGTCTTTCTTTGCTGTAGGCTTTCTTTAATTTCTTTACTGGGGGACAAAGAAAAGTTAAGCTTTTTTGTCAGAATTCAGAATTTGAAATTACAAAATTTATCTCAAATTTGGGGCTAAAAGACTTAATAGCTAAAAGGAAACAGAAAACAAAATGCTAAGGAAACCAAAAAAAAGACACCCAATTTGACCTGAATCAAACTTTAGGAAATCAGAAGGAAAGGAAGAGGATCCCTAAGGAACATTTTGAGGTGAACAGCACCAGAGCCCAGATGGCATAATGTTATGATGATTGAGTCATCAAGTTATAGGCTGCTGACCTGCCCTACCTTCTATTACCCTGCCTAACATATGGTCCTATTCTGCATTTCTTACTCAAACATCAGTCCTCTAATCTACAAGGACGGTATGGCTAAGAAAGGAAACAGGAAGGCCCAATGTCCCCTGTAGAAATGGTGAGCAGAAAATCTGGATTTTCCTAAAGAGGCTATTTCAAAATGCTCATCCTCTTCATTAAAACAAACTTTCAGTACGTTCCAGATATGTCAATATCATAACATGCATGCTCCATCCTCAAGGGCAGGAGTTGGCGAACTTTCTCTACAAAAGACCAGAGAGTGATATCTTAGGATGTGCAGGCCATGCAGTGTCTAATGCAACTACCCAACTCTGCCACTGTAGCACAAAATAGGCCACAGATAATATGCAAATGAATGTGATGGCTGTGTTCCAAAAAAAAAATGTTATTTACAAAATGGTGAATTTGGTAAACCTGGCTCAAGGGCACTTCACTTATTCCCCTTGAAGAAACATAAAAATTCATTGTTAGACTGTGCATTTCAGTTGTTGGATTGAAAAATCTGAATGGCATCTCTACCAGCATAGACAATGGTTGAGACTGAAATGAGAGAAGCCCTCTAGCAGAAGAAGTAAAAGACAGCTCGTGAGGATGGCATCTCATCATCGTCCTCACTTCCCGCCTGAAATATTTTGTGGATTTTGCAAGGATAGAAGGGAGAGGGGCAGTGCAAGAAAAACTAGGCCCTATCAGGTGATGTGGTGCATCTTCCTGAGACCCCATGGCTGCTGAGTCAGCTTGCACTCAGATCTCATGATAGGCTCTACTCTCACGCTTTGAAACCAAGATAAGAAACCTCAAGTTCTGGTGGGATCATCCCCTTAAAATCCAAGAGAGCCATGTGCCTTATTTCTATAACTTACCAACCTTTGTTTACTGATACAATATAAGAGGAGGGGAAGTTATGAATAGATTTTTTTTGAACTCCTGTTGATCAAGATCAGCAGGCTGGGTGCCATATATGGAAATATCTATATCCTTGGGGAAAGAGGAGAATCTGTAACAGGCAAGCCTCAGTACCAGTATAGAACTTGGCCTTGGATATTGTTTTGGGGGCCTTGGGTCTAAAAGTCTTGAGGTCTGCCTCACTGTGGGACTCTTATCAGGTACAACACCAACACTGGTGAATCTAAAACTGTGTGATGGCAGCAACCGTGGCAGGGAGCGAAGTCATGTCATCCCAGATCCAATAAAAAGCACAACCAAATAGTCCAGATGGGAGGGAAGAATGCTTCTAAGACCACATGGTTTGCTTATACAGCCCTCAAACCCTGGGTTATGGATCCAACACCCAACAGAGACAACTCTTAGGTTTACAGACAGGCGACTTCCAGGTCTTCCCAAGGATGTGCAAAGATCTGATCATGAGAACCACATTGGAAAATGAGCCACACAAAGTGTAGTGGGAAGTAATAATTATGGAAGTGATGTGATAAGTAAATAAACCCCAATGCAGTAACACCTATTATAAAGGTTACTTTGACAAACTGAAAGAACTACAGTTAAGTGTCATTTCGGGACTTTATGAAAAGAGCAAGGACAGTCAAATCAATTTGATGACTCACAAAGTGATGAAACTATGTTTGATTTGTTAGGCCCTACTACCACGTAAATTGAAGACACACCTTCAAGTAGAGCTCTTTTGGTTTGAATAGTCAGCTTGCTATGCATTTATTTGTACTATCCCCTTCTTACCTTAACTAATGGCAAGCTGCCTTTGCAGCAGAAGCTTGATCCCAGCTTTTTTATTCACTTACACTCTGAAAAATCATAGTTCTCCTTAGATTTGGAAACTTTCCACCCCTTTCTCTGGTGCCTATGACAAACATAATTTCTTTGATCACAGCATTCTTTACAATTAAGCACAGATATGGCCTCAAATCCTTTGCAGCCTCCTGAAGGGCTCACACTAATCCATAAGTATCTGTGGGTAAAACCTTCTTGTTTTCTAAGATCTGGTATATCTCCTCTCTCATGCCCCTTTATTTTCTGATGAAGAAATTTAAGCACACATAAATTTAATGACTTTTCTAAAGTAAAGGAGCTAGAAAGTATCAGAGCCAGGACTATACACTGGGTGCCCTGATTTTCAATGCAGTACTTTTTACATTTCACTCTTTTTCCTGCTTCTGTGAAGACCACGATTCTTAGGGATGTATAGATTGACCATCACTACCATACGGAAACTGGGCAAGGTCCTATGTCAATCACGCTACTCTCTATAGTGGCACAGGTGTGTCTTGAGTCACAGACAAAATTAATCACATGCTTGTTGATATTAACATGACATCTTGTACATACCCTATGTACTTGACAGTATACTTCACAATGCACTCAGAGCAATCTTTATCTATTACTCCTAAAGAGACTGTCAGCTTTTTGATGCCTAAAGCCACATGTTATTCACATATGTACCTGTAACAGCTAGTAGAGGGTCTGGAATACATTTGGCATGTATTTACAATTATTTATTTATGATCATAAATGAATGAATGCCAGTAAAATAAACTAGAGAATATCACTAGATTTAGAACCAATTGTCCTGGATCCTAACAGTGACTGTACTATATACTAGCTGACAGATTTGGAACAAACTGCTATAAAATCAATATAGCAGTATAATCCAGGGTTGTTTTAAAAATTCTTTGTGTACTGCAAAGTGCAGGAAGAATAATGATTACTTGTTTCCTTACCAAAATCATAATCAGTGACAACCATATCCATAGCTTAAAACAGGAGTCAAAAACTCAAATGCCAGGCAAGCTATGCAACAATGTGGC
The DNA here is from genome assembly GCF_040939455.1 of Microcebus murinus. Taxonomy (NCBI): domain Eukaryota; kingdom Metazoa; phylum Chordata; class Mammalia; order Primates; family Cheirogaleidae; genus Microcebus; species Microcebus murinus. The sequence continues at coordinate 23,140,523 of NC_134109.1, forward strand.
AGGATGTAATAAAAGCATAAGCACAATGATAGACAGGAGCATTGCATGTACCATGGTGAGAAGGGGTGGTAGGGACTATGATGAATTAGTCATGACTATGAAGAGTTGTGCCTCAACCAAACAGGGCAGCTTTGTAATCACTTCGTGTGACTACAAACCAGTATTACCAGAACTTCTAAGTTTTAAAAAACAGCTAGAAAACTAGATGGTGGTAATACTCCTATTATTAAATGTTGGAAAATTTTGCACTCACCTTTAAAATATGAGACACATGCTCACTAATTCAGAAATACGGGTTAGTAATATGATCACTCATCAAGATTGTAAGCAGAACTCGCATGGCAATCACTTGAAGAAAATAATCTTTTTTTTTTTTTTCCTTATCTTGGCTATTGTGAAAGAAAATAATCTTATGCAAAACTAACAGTGGAGGGAAAAGAACAGACTGTCACTTACTAGCTGGGGAGCCCTGGGTAAATTTACTTAATTGTGTTTCATATTTCCCAACTCCCCCGCAACATACCTGTAAAATGTACCATGAGGTCTCAAAAGAGATACTACATGGAAGAATGGGTTAAGATTGCAGCTAACCCTTTTTAGGGAGAGGTCAAAGATATACAATGTAACCAAAATGTCTAAAAAACAAAACAAAACAAAAAACTGTTATCAGGAGGTGGACAGGTGGGTGGGGAGGAGGGGAAGAGTGTATACTTACATAATGGGTGTAGTGCGCACCACCTGGGGGGTGGACACGCTTGAAGTTCTGGCATGGCAGGGTCGGGGAGGGGTGGCAGGGGCAATATGTGTAACTCTAACAATATTTGTACCCCCATAATATGAGGAAATAAAAGGAAAAATTATAAAAAGAAAAAAAAAGATTTTAGCAAGGTTCAGAACATAAGATGTTATCAACATGACCTAGGACAGTGACTGAGAACTCAACAAAGGGTTAAAAATGAGTGAGTAAATAAATCGACTGAATGAATGAATGAGAATCCTGAATTGTATGCCCCTCCTAATAGGCAATGAATAAACTTTGTATTCTTCCTGGGACATAAGGGCTATTTAGCTTCCATTTTACAAATGGCAAAGGTAAATCAGAGACTGTTAATTAATTTACCCAAAGTCACATAGCAAGTGGAGCAGGAATTCAAACTGAGAACCTACAACTTTAAGCATTATCAGATACTGCCCCTCTGTGTACTTGCGCCATTCCTGGAAAAGACAGAGCTTTAAGTTTCCTAGTAGTAATTGAGAAAGAAAGCACCCAGACCTTTTGGGGAAAGTTTATGACAATATAGATTAATTAACTAACTACATTTTAAATAAACACACTAAAGAAGCCCTTATAAATAATACATTAGTGAATTTTCACACAGTTTGGGGTACTTTGGTGCCAGAAAGAACTCTACAAATTAGTGTTAAAAGGGAAAGCAGCATTAAGAGTCTGGAGGGCCTAATTAATGAGAAGATAAATGAATATGTGTGATTGATTTAGGCCAAGAGTGTGTGTGTGTGTGTGTGTGTGTGTGTGTGTGTGTCTCAAATAAGCATTACATTTTATGGTAATGAGGAAGAATTAAAAAATTATGTTAGACAGACTATAGTAGAGGCACTACCTTTAGGCATTCTGATTGCAATAATCAAATAAGGAGCCAATGGAAGCAGAAGAAACCATAAATAGAACTGAGAGAAGTCTAAAGAAAGTATGAAGATGGCCACTTTGTAGAGTTAAAATGTATGACAAATCTAAAATCTATTCCTTTTTACCCAAAGACAAAACAAGAAGGAGTGGGAATGAAACCACCTATATTAAAATAATGTAACCCCATATGGCAGAAATGGTGATAAAAGTCTGATCTCTACAAAAGAATAGATATAGCTAAAAGTTAACCAGTCATTGTGCCCTAACTTCCTTACTGCTGCAACTGCTTACTGCTTAGACGTCATATATCCTTGACAGAGGCAAGATCTGTGATTTCCCCAATCACTTCCATAGATAGCATCACTATTGTAAAATCTAAGATCGGTCTCTGAGGTATCTTCCAGACTCTATATTCCAGGTGAGGGGTGGGGAATCAATTGACATCAGTCGGACCAGTGGCCGTACATGGGAACTTATCCAACAAGACCTGTGACGCCCGGCCCAGGAAGTCCTGCTTACCAAGAACACAATTTCTGCTTCCCAATCCTTTGAGTTCATCCTCAGACAATCAGTAGATCCCATTCCCTAACCCTTTGTTTGCCAAACCACCTTTTAAAATCTCGAGGAGATTGATTTGAGAAATTTCTCCCATTTCCTTGCCTGGTACTTGATGATATTAAACACTTTTTTCACTGTAACTCCTGCATATTGGCCTTTTTCTGGGCAGCAGGCAAAGGAGCTGGTTGGGTGATAACAGGAAGATAGAAGCCCTGTGGTTGAAATGAATCAAAATAGGCTAGAACGTACCCATGCTTAATATGAGAGCCTTCTGATTCCAAAATGTCAAAAACTGAGGGAGCAGCAGGTGAGTTATTACAGCAAGTAAGAGGCCTGGGGGTGGTGAACCAGGTAAAGGAAATGGGGGTGACTGGGTGGAACACTGGCTGGCATCAATATGTCCCAGCTCACAGTATTAATGTTGTCATATGTGTCTTTATGCAAGTTAGACATAATTTTTATTTTATTTTATTTTAACTGTACTTGAGGCAGAATTTTGAGGGGCTTTTTAAAATGTATATATAGCCTGCTGCCCTGAGCTCCTGTTGTTACATTAATTGAAAAATGTGTTACCTTGTCTTAGCAAGTATTTACATATTAACTCACTTTGAGAAGACTGCAAACAGTCTACTCGGTTGAAGGTGTTAACAGTCTAGACTCCCACTCAGATTCAGATGAGAAGGAGGCGCTAGTTTAGACATAATATAACCTAATTACTTGGTTGAAAAGTTCTGCAGAGTTTCCTATCCATAGACTAAAGGAGATTTATGGTTAACTATTCTAATGGAGGGCAGGTTTTAATAAAGGACAAAACAATGTGGACCACTTGAATTTAATGATGTTCTGCAGAGGAGATTCATATAGGATCAAAGGAAGTTTTCCTTATGAGTGTAGTTAATAGAAATCATAAGAAATTCCAGAAATAGGATAAAAGATGAGGAAAAGGAGTAGCAGGAGGGTGCAGAGTTTAAGGATGAAGAATGAGCCCTGTAAGATATACTCTTAGAAGGAAAGAAAGTGAAAAGAAAGTTGAAAGCCTGGGAGATAGAGGAGGAATGGAGTGAGGAGAAGACATCAAATATTAATAGGTTTCTATATCAGTATTTAGAATGTCTTTAATGCAAACATTTTCGCCTGCCCCAGATGAACCTATTAATAAAAATTATTTTAAAAGAATAGGTCATTGGATGATGGCAAATGCTTTTGGTTAGGTCTACACAAGTAATACAGGATAATCAGAAATATTAAACATTACTTCTTTTTTAAATTTTTTCATCAGATTACAAATTCACAGAGGAATGACAATATTAAATAAATTAGCAACATTCAAACCATATTATTATCAAAATTAACTGCACTGATATCCTCCAAGTGATGTGAGAAATCAGTTAGTTGGGCCACATCCTAGGAAATTTAGGCTGGACTCTGAAGCATCACACATGACTGAATACAACCAGCTGTGTTTGGGCTTGAGGAGCAAGGGCACGTTGGCATCACTCCTTCGAACATGTTAAACTGCATCAGATCCAAAGAGAAACAATGTTTGGTGCAATTTCCTCTAACATTTATGGATGCTCCATACATGCCAGGCACATGCCAGGAGCTCCCCTGATTGGGTCTCTGGGAAGATACTGATAAAGAGACATGATTTCAATACTGTGATATGTACTTGATTAACCAAAAGGCCTGAGTCCTGCTTCATTTCAACTAATTAGGTGCAAATCCTAAATTCTATTTCTGGTTCAGGCAGTGACTAAACCAGAACCTTAAGCAAGATGTAAACTCTCTGAGATACAAATTCCCTGCAACCCATGATGTGAGAGTGCAGATGAAATTCTGTATACCTGCAGTAACAATAATAGTTAATTCTTGACATGCCACTCATTAAGGACCAGGCATTCTTCTCAGTGGTCCACAAGTGTTCCATCCCTGATCTCCCTGCCACTCTCTGGGGCACAGAGCAGTTGAATAACTTGCTCAAGGCATATCTATTAATAGAAAGTGGCAGTACCAGGATTTGAACCCATGCAGTTAGTTCTGTGTTTTTATTGTTATTTTTGTAAATCATTATCCTGTGTGGCCTCCATCATAACTATGCCTATTTTATGAACAAATAAGAAGTATATGAGGGCATAGGACACATCATGAAGGGTTACAATAAAAAAGGGAGTAAAAGGAATAAATAACACAAATAGTGACATCTATTAATCCCTAATACTGAGCATTCATTATGTGTTTGGCATAATAAGAAGAAAGACACACACTTGAAAGCAAAAAAAAAAAATGAGAATGGGAGACAGAAAGTCAAAAAATCAAATGTGGGGGCATATAAAAAAATTTAAGAACTCTTTTTTGTGCCTGGATTGAAGAATCTCCCTATAAATTCACTCCACGCCTCCTGAGAGGAAACAATGGATTTCAGGCAGAAATTATGAAACCCCAAGGAGAGTCATTATCAGCATGGAGACAGCTGTGATATAGCATCCCTGATCGCCTACATTCAAGGCTCAAACTCAGGGGGAACATAGAGGCCCCTTTGTTAAAATAAAGCAATCATCTCCACCTTCATTAAAGAAAATATCATGGCATTATTAATCTACAGCAAAAGTCCCATATGCTGTAGTAATAGTGGTGAATCTTGCTTTGGGGAGCTATTATCAATAGCAAATCCTTATAAATAAAGCATAAATAATGCTTTAATCATATATGGTTTAACCATATTCACTACAAATGTGTACTTTGCTATAGAAAAACCTTGCATTACCTCATCACAACTGCCAAGACTCCTCAATAATATTTCTTTCCTTAACTGCAAGTTTAGAAAATAGAAATGAATAACTGAAAATAAACAGATACGAATATTTTTGCAAAATGTTCTAAATGCTGTTCAGGCCCTATCTTAAAATGTGTGTGTGTGTGGACTCACACACACAATATCTGACTGTGATTATCTTGAGTATAATAACATGGACATACCTGTGGCAAAGTGGGAATCTATAATCTCACAAACCTAGGTGAACATCAGGTGAGGGTATTTGGGCAATTATGGTTATAGCAAAATAAAGATAGGGTTATGGGAAAATTTTTTCTAATTTTAAAAACATTCTGTATTTTTTGGGTGTACTTAACAAATTCATTAAGTAATTATTTGTGTTTTCATTTATCACAGGCATATTTCCGGCATTTATTAGAATGTAGCAGGTAGTCAATAAGTACTTGTTGAACGGCTTGTTGAATACATGACGAATAATTAACCATTGTAGGTTATGGGAATAGTTTTCTCATTCTCCTTGACCCAGATCCAAATTAAGAACTAAAGTTCTGGATTATAGTGTGAGAAATTGGGAGTTTCTAATAAGGATCACAAAAGATCACAAAGAAGACAAAGGTTTTCTTATACACTGTGAATTACAAAGAAGACTTCCTTCCAGGCATTGCAAACTCATATGCTTAGGGGCAGTCTGGTAACTAAGACATGAAAAAACATTGAGTCTGTGGCACACAAGGGAGTTACTCTCCCCTTTAGGGAGTCAGGAAATCCATGATCTTTCTCAACAATAAACTTCATTGATTAGTTGCCCTTTTCTCTCCTCTCTTTCTGGCAGGTTCCAGTGGGATTGACTATGGTATCACTCTCTCAGCCTTCAAGCCTGTGAAGTGATGACTTATTTATAATTAGCGGTATCGAAGCATCTTCTGGAAATCTCCAGTGGTATCAGGGACTAGTATCTGCAGAAATTTTGGGTTACCAAGAATGAAGTTGATGAGAATTCACCTGCCTGGGATTCTTGCTTCCATTCCTCTCTAAACTATTCTTACCCTTGGTCTCCCTCTCCAAAAACACACACACTTAGTCTTAAGGACAATAAACTTGATAACAAAGCACTGATAGCACATCCCCATTTAAGCTAACAGCCTTACTGTGCGCTCTACCCCTGAGCATGCTGTTTTAATTAGGAAGATGGATTTGGGAGTTTATATGTTCTGTTGTGCTATAATTCCTGCCTTTACTGTAATTTTCTCCTGCTTTTCACACTATAATGTGCCATAAATCCTAGCTAGGCTGTTTCACTGGCCTGTTGCTAGTCAGAGTCAATATTTCAGGCCTTTTGTTGCCATGGCAACCTTCTGCTGTACTCCCTTTCACTGGAATATGATACGGTCTCCTGGGGAAATTGCTATGAACTCGATCATCACATGGATGTAGGTCCCCTGATGCACTGATTCTGCCCCAAGTCTCTCCATCACCCACCGGTTTCTTTCTGCTCCTGCTTTATTTGGATATGTGTGTGCACGCATACATGTGGCCTCGCACACATGCACATTTGCCCGGGCAGATACAAGAGAGAAGAAAGCAAACAAACCAAGAGAAGCAGCACTCTTTCCTTCATCCCTCTTGAAAGGGTAAACTTGAGAAGATGGTAAACTTAGTTTTAAACCCTAAACAAACCAGGAGCACATCTCAGAGCCCTGTTCTATTTCTACCTTTTGTTCTTATCTCATATTTTCTTTCTAGTTCTTCATTCCCATAAGCCCTTCATACATTTTTAAATCTCACTGTGTTTCTTTCAAAATTTAATCACAGCATGTGCTCCTAGTTTAAATCTATTGCCCCCTATGTGTCATTAGACAGACGCAAAACCTAGCTGTCTCTCATTGCCAGAAGTCATCTTCTGGATTTTTCTTTATTGTTAACCATCACCTAGTCTTGTAGCTTTCTTTGAGAGAGAAGTTGTGGGGCAGAAACATACAACTAGTAACCTGCAGCTCTGGGCAAATTGGGTAGCCATTCTGGAACTCATCTTCCTAGTCTAGAAAGTAGAAATAATTTACCCATTCTAAAGAATCTCTGTATAGCTGGCATCATATAAAAACAATGATTTTTGAAGGAATGTTGTAGAGCAGAGTCTCTGAAATATTTAAATTATTATTCCTAAGAGGGTCCATTCTTTCGCAGCACCTTTTCTACAAAATTTTAAGAGCCCAGTAATGCCATCTAGTTGTCTGGGTTAAGACTGGAAATAAAATTGAGGAGGTGGCAGCAAAGAAAAATTTATCATCGCATTTCCAACCTGTCCACTCTTTCCTCCAGCCACATCATGCCAGGTTTGCTCTGGTCTCACTTTGGGGGCACATCAAGGTCTCTCTAGCACGTGGTGTCCACAGTGAATTTCACACATGTACCCTGAGCAATTCTCAGAGCTGCCTTTCCCCGTCATTCACACGCAGGGGTCAACGTTATACCAGAACAGAGCCTGGCTTACAAAACACACAGTTTCCTCTCACAGCTTTACACCATATGCAAAGACAGCAAGGTGACTGGCCATGTAGGAAGTTCTTGGTCATTCTCAACATGCAAAAATGAGAATATGGATCACGATGTGCTTTTCCTGCACTGCCTCTCAGTTTTGGTGGCTTATTTCAGAATGGAGGCAGAAGGAGCAAATCATCTAAGTGACTAAAAGTGAGGGACAGGGGGTGACAAAACACACTGACTCTTGTTCCACTGGGGTCCTGCTCTTTCTCTCTTCTTTTTCTCCTTCCATCGGCTGAGCTGGCTCATTTCACTTTTCTCAATCCTTGCACCCTCTCCCACTCCCATACTTCAGCAATGTCCTTTATGACATGGCAGTTTCGCTTATCTTTGGAAGAAGCGTGTCTTCATCCCTGGCATAGAATTAAGGAGATCCATGCTGTGTCTACTCACACATCTTCCACTCACTGGCTGTAGCTTTGGGTAACTCGTTTCACCTTTTATTGGGCCCAGGCTCCTCATTTCTAAACTAGAGAAAAGTTGGGTAGCTATTACAGCCACTAATGTCTCTTCTGAATCCTACAGTCTGTGGTTTTCCAACTAATTTCCATACCATGGCACATGGCCTTCATCCCCGAGAGAAATCAAGACAAACATCTAACAAATTATTTCTCTCTTTTCTGATACCCTTTCCACAGTCCCCAAATTATGGGCTCCAACTACATAATGTATTTTTCTTTCAGAGGTATAATTATGTTTGCATTACTTATTAAATATTAATTCATAAATTTATTAAAATAATTATCTGACCATCTTTGAGGACAGAAAGCTTTATGAGGTTCTGAGTCTCCCTTGACCATATCTGTGCCAGTAGCACCTAGCAGAGCACATAGCACATAGTGAGTATTAAATAGATAATTGTTTTGTGAGACATTGAATGGATGGAAGTATGAATGGATGGATTATAAGGCTATTTAAGCCCATCCTGACAATCCCTTTAGTTTGAAATATATTTTAAATGATCCCAAGTAGCCAATACATTTTTGAAAAACTAAATGAGGCATTTCTCCCAAATGTTTTTATCTGATCCATTAAGGGAAGTGAGCAGAATTTCTTCCTAAGCCTGGTATGCGATTGCATTTACATTTAAGACCCTACAATATGATTAATTTTACTTACGCTAATTCATACCATTAAACAAAACCACTCTCAAAGTTGGTACAGTCCTGTAGACAATATATTACATGCAATTTTTGTCCCCAATTATGTGATTTTTGCAGCAGTAAAGTAAGTTTTTGCTTACCTCTCGTGAATTAGAAAGATGGATTTTGATCATGAATATGCATGCACACTGCACATTTTTTAGTTTAAAAATCACCCAGCATAGTGCTTGTTCTATAGTTCATATTTTTAACTATTGAATGAGTAAGAAAATGAGTGAATGAAAAAAGAGAAAAAAATTGTATGATTATTACAAGATTAACGGTATTTATTGTTTCTTCCTTGCCCCTCCCACACACACCAGAAAAGCTATCAATAAAATCAGTTTACATATATTGATTCATCAATACACAAAATAATCAGGAGAGTTTAAGTAGTGAAGTGTGGAGAAAAAGGCCCCAGGTTTGAGATTTAGTGTCCTGTCATGGACCACCTTGAAGAAGTCACTGCACATCTCTGAATAAAGCTGAAAGAGTAAACACCTCCCTCTAATTGTTGCTGCCAGGGTCATGTGAGAAAACAGTGTGATAAGGCATCTTTGTAGACCACAAGGCATTTAGAAAACCTCATCGTTACACAGGGAGCAGATCCTATTCTTTCCAGAAAAAGGAAGAGTTTCTGTGAGAAATCTTAACTTACCTCTCAGTCAGTGGTTCTCAAAGTCCACTGCATGTCAGAATCATCTGGAAGGAAGGCTTGTTAAAACACTGATTAATGTGCCCCATGCCAGATTTTCTGAGTCAGTAAGTCTAGGGTAGGACTTGAGAATTTGCACATCTAACAAATTTCCAGGTGATGCTGATGCTGACTGTCCAGGGACCATGCTTTGATGACCAGTCTTCTAAGTTTAGGGTGATACACAGAACTGCATCTAAGGGCTAGAGGGCTAACATAAATATGTAATTTAGGCCAACGGTAGATAATGAGTGCAACTTGTGAGAACCTAGAGGGTCCATGGGTAGGATTTGGCCTCCAGTAAACCTTCCTGAAACACGCAATAAGTTTGTGAAGAGATTGCACTAATTACTAACTCCCCGGACACTACTTGCTCTGCCTGTCAGTTCCTGTACCTAACTAACAGAGGCTTGACAATTGCAAGCAGGATATTGTAAACGCTTTCATCTCTAAAATCAAATGGATGAATCAAGTGTTCCACATTAACCCCGCAACATGTTCAGTGACCAACTCTGTCTTGCACATACCCTGGAAACACAAAGGAAGACAGAGATATTGTAAGACTGTGCCTACCTAAGTATGACCAACTTCAAAATAGCCACTTCTAATATTCAAAGAGTTTGCAGGTTTAATGAAGATAATGAACTCTGATATTTCTGTGGTTTTCTTTTATTTCTTACAGATACTGAAAGGTAATTAATTGCTATGTCAAACTGATATACAGTGTATACATCTGGAGTTATGTGTCTATACTAGCTTATAATATGATAATGACAAATGTCTATGTTAAGGTCTAAATCATGAAGTGACTGAGATGTAGGCTTTGCTTTTCCCACCAGAAATGTGTAAGTTCAGCCTGAAGAATATTTGGAAGTGGTTTAGTTTGAGTTTCAGCTGCAAGCTTAGCTCATCTAAGTTAATTAAACCTTCTGAGCTAGTTTCCCATCTACATGATGGAAAGAATAATACTGCAAAGGATGTTGTAGGATAAGATTAAATTAGGTAAACATTAATAAGAGCCTAGGCTAGCATGTGGCATATTGCAATCTAAAATGATACTTAGGATTCCATAGATGCAAGAAAATATAGCAACGGTCAGAGTGTGTCCAAGTGACCTTCCCAGAGACTGTCCATGTATACTTACTCTCCTCTTCTGAAAATCTATGGAACACCAAGGATGAACCCCCAAAATAAGCCCCTAAAATGTAACAGGATATTTAAGGGGTATGCTGGGTTGAACAGTGTCCCCCTGGAACCTTATAATGTGACCTTACTTGCAAACAGAATCTTTATAAATGTAATTAGTTAAAGTGAGGTCATATTGGACTAGGTAGGGTTGGCCCTACATATAAAGACTGTGTCCTTATAGAAGATTATGTAAAGATATGCACACACACACACACACACACACACACAGGAAAGAAGATCTCTGAGATCACAGAAGCAGAGATTGGAGTGATGCTGCTACAAACCAAGGGACACCAAGAATTAATGGCAACCACCAAAAGCTGGAAAAGGCAAGGGAAGATTCTCCCCTAGAGCCTTCAAAAAAGGATAGCCCTGTCAACACCTTGATTTTGGACTTCTAGCCTTTGGAACCGTGAGAAACTAAGTGCCTGTTGTTTTAAGCCACCATTTGTCACAAGCTGTCATAGTAAGGCTAGCAAACTAATATAAGTGGTCATATTATAAACTTATTTGCATCTCCCATAGCACTAAGCATGATGCTCTCCAAAGAATAGGTCCTCAGTAACTATTTGTTTTATGAATCAAAGTGTTACTGTAGTTCTTGAGTTTATGCGGATTTACATTATTTTCTCTTCACCTAAAAGGTCAGCCTGTTGCTCCCCGCCACACCTTTGTAGACCCCAGGAGATAAATACCACACTTCATTATTCTCCTATATTATCAATGTCTGGCCCAGCAGAGGATAGTTAGTCAATGCTGAATAAATGATTACTGATTTCACTATATACACTCTGGAAAAAGTGTCCCAATACTCTCATTTTTTTTTCAGCTTTCCTTCTTGTTAGAAAAAGGAAGCATACTTTGCAGAAAAATTTACATATAACACGAATATCTCTGGAAGCAGTGTAGAGAAACCCATGTCATCAATAAAAGTGAATTGAAGTATTTTTCACCACTAAAATAAGTTGGCTTTGGGAGTTACATAGAACTCAGAGAACTCAAAATTTCATGAGAATGAATGCTATGAGGATGGTATATTGGTATCTAATCTGAGAGTCAAGTCTTTTGCTTGGGCTTAAAAGACATTCCGGATCTCTAAGGAGGAAGAGCTCTTTAAGGGCATGACCAGCAGAACCAGGTCTGAGCTGCCTTCCCTGAGAACTGATGAAACCCTAGTTTGGATGCCTAAAGACTAGATCATCTTGATCCTCTACATCCCATGCTTCTCTTTTATTTAAATACTCCAATTTCCCTATTTAAATGTGCAGAGATTAGACATAGGCAGAAAGTCAGGAGGTTTGCTAGAAACATGATTGCTAAACCTCTCAGGATCTTGAAGAATTTTTGCCCTTTCTCTTTGCTACTGGTTTTCCATTGGTAAAAGCAAATGGATATCTTCCATCTGCTCACCTCACTGCGATGTGCAGAGTACAGATAAGTTAGTTTGTCTGGGTCATGGTAATCCTTACATAAAAGACATGATTCAAGTTCAAATGGTTTCATTTTGAAAACATTTCATTCAGCACTTTCTCCATAGATTCATTGCTCAGTTAAAACATTTTGCAAAGAACTTCCTGACAGGGCATTCTAAGAGGATCCTAGATCTGCATGGGTAACTATTTAAAAAGAGGAGGAGCCTGGATAGTTTGTAACTTGGCACTGGAAATTTCACAGGACACCAACCCCATTGTCCCTAAGGCACACATACAGCACTGCTTGACGCATGGTCTCTTGTCAAGAAACTGCAGTTGCATTGATGCAGGATTGGGAGGGGAGAAGATGGCAAGAACACAGAGTTCACAGTGTGCTCTGAATATTGAGCTTCTTGTCAATTACCTACACTACCTTCATCCATGATGGTAACTGATGAATGCAGCTGGAGCAGAGGGAGAGAGGAAAGCATTATATATGAGCTCAAGGTTCTGATTGAAGTCTTCATCTGTAAACTGAAATCTTACTGGTAAATCAGATTTCTGACCTGCTAGCCAGGCACAGAACCTCATTAAGCAAAAGATGTTTGTGATATTGTCTCAACACTTCATTTAGATTCAATGTAAATCCACAATTCGACTGGCCAATCTATCAGTCACTGAGTTGTAGCTAAGGATTTTTTTTGGCCTATTGTCAACATGTCTTTCTAGAAGACATGAAAGTCCAAGTCCTGATCACTCAGAGATTGAAAAATTTGCCACATATTCTCTTCCTGCACTCCCTCCTTGCTTATCTCCCTTTGGAAATAAACTCGAGTATTTAAACCAAATTCTGTCAGAAATAAACTCCAGTATTTAGAGCAAATTTATGAATTCTGGGACTTGATCGCTTATCCACTCCTCAAATTAAAGACAGCCACTGTTTTATGGTTATGCCCAGGCACTGAACATGCCTTCAGATTTTTACTTTTTAACTTGGGGTTGTTTTTCAACCTTACACTACATTACATTTGATGTAGACACCAAACCATGAAGCTCAGGAGAAACAGAGAGGCAAAACCCCATTAATGGAGAAATGTGCAGGTCTCAAGGAGTTACTAATTATAATAGTTGATTTATTCATCTAAGTGATCATTCACTCATTCGGTCAACAAACATTTACTGAGCACCAACAAAGATGATTAAGACATGAATCATGTTGCCAATTATCCTGCAATTTAAAAGCAGCCAGATTGGCAAACCACTGCATGAAAGATGCATGCAGATAGAAGTCAGTACAGGAGTATAAGGGAGGGAATGGTCCATTCAGGTGTAAGGATGAGTTTTGGAAGAAACCTCATTAACTTTATATTTAATCACAAGATACCACCTACCTGAAGAACTCCATAAGTTTTAACAGAAAAGAAAGACTCATAAGAGATAAGAAAAGAATCCTTCTTTCCAAACTCACCTATTTTAAATTACACTGTGTCCCAATAGCACCTTTCCATTATATTTCTGAGACAGCTGCCCCCGGCCTTCCTAACAACTCCCTTCCCAAAGAGATCACCTGTCTTTTCCTTTTGCATTATACTAGAAGGTCAGAAAATAGATTTCTACTTAATTCTCTGAAGGTAGGATTTTCTTTCTTCAGTGGGAAAATAAAGTTTAATAAGTAGTGTACTGACCAATGCATAGAGCATGAAAGTGGCTATTTTCTCTCCAAGATTTCCTCTAGTAGGTTAGACATGCAGTAGTTAGAAAACAAGCAGTTTTAAAATATAATAACCCTTCGCTCTGACATTAATGATTATTTCACGACATTTTGTTTGTGTAAATGAATTGAATGAAGTGAAAAGGTAAATAGAGTGTGGACTTAACTGTTTTAACAGAAACAAGCAAAAAAACTACCACCCTCCTGGGAGGAATTTTCATGGCTTCTTCTTCTTTACTTACTCGCAGACTAGCTCTTGTCTGGTACCCTTCCTTCCTCATCTCTACCCGTGTGCAGACAACAGGAATGGTTCTCAAGCAAAACAGCATAATCATTCAAGAAATTTTCTAAAATTACAAGTGCCAGAGCCTACCCTGGAGATTCTGAATCAGAATCAAGGGCAGACAGCACTCAGGTTTTCAGAATGCTCTGTAAGTTATAACTGATTCTGATAATCAACAAAGATGAGAATATTTTTGTTCCGCCCAAAATTTGGGATCTATGGCACATGTTTGTTTATATAAACATATCCCATATCAGTAAATATATGTAGACACTTTTCATATATATTTACAATTTCATACGTAAATATATCAGAAAATATAATGCATACATAGAACTATAATTATATAAATATCACCCCATCATGTTCCATATATGAATATACATACTACAGACCCATTTTCTCATTTAAGTTTAAATCAATATTAAAATTATTAATATAGCTTAAAATAATGGAGTCTATAGGAAGAATAGCTATGGAATAATGAAATTAATTTTTGAAAAACATGCCAATATACATATTATATGAATATAGTACATACATGCACATGTATAATAGTATATATGCACATAACATATATATGTGTACATATATATGTAAATGAATATAATTCTTTAAGATATTTACATTATGATATCACCTTTCTCAATAATGTTTTATTGCTAGAAATAAGAAAATCTTGTTCAGATCTACTTTTTAATCCACTAATAAAATTTGTTTTATTGTTTTATATTCACACCCTGCATTTTTTTAAACATGCACACAAACATACACATATATCACTTATTCAACAGCTTTTGGTTTTTGACAGTATATGAAACCCAAAATACCTTGAAGAGTATTGCTTTCCCTTCATGAAGATAATTCAAGAGAATGTGCTCCTGCTTCTGGAATCACTTGCCAGTATAATAAGCAAAGCAGAAATTCCTGAGTTTTTTTGGTTCATGGCCCATTTGATGAAAACTATGGATACTTCCCGAACAATTTATGGGACTTCATGGACCACCCAGAAGTCACATCATGGACTTACAATTATGAACCTTTGAAGAACAGTAGAGATCTCTGAAAAGGGCATATTTAATATCCTCCCCTATTCTTTCCTATAGTAATTAGCACAATGCTTCAGACACGATGGTTGTTCCAAAGACGCTGTTAATGGGCTCCTTTTGTGGGTATTCAATAGCAAATATGATAAGATGAGATTGAGGCTAAAGCTAAATTCTACAACAAACACTAAATAGCAGGAACAAGTAAATTTACTGCCGTAGATAAAATGGCTAGACACTGAGGCATTTGGAGCTATGTGGGCTCTTGAGCCAGACAGAACTACATTTACGCCCCAGCTCAGCTATTTACCAGGTAAGTGACCTTGATCGAGCAAGTCAGTTATCATCATTGAATCTCAGAGTCCTCATGAATAAAATAGGAATAATACAAATGTATAGATTTTGCATTGAATATTATATGCACAGTGATTCTAAAGTTGACTGCATGTTAAGATCTCCTGCGATGCTTTTTAAAAATATTGATATTTATATTATGTTTATACATATTGACATTTATATTTAAGAAATGCTAATGCCAAGTTCTGCCCCTTGTATCTAGAGATTCTGATTTAATTAGCCTGATAGAGGTCCTGAGCACCAGGATTTTAAAATACTTCCCCAGTAAGTTTGATAAGCACCCCAGGTTAAAAACCACTGAGGTAACTAATACATGGAAATACCATCTCAATGCTTGGTTATTAATAAGCCTTCAACAAATATCTTGAGACTACCTGGGTAAAAACCCCACACTACTGTTTGCTAATTGTGTGATTTGGAGCAAAGTTTTTCAATTCTAAGGACTTCAGTATCCATATCTGAAAAACCAATGTAATAAGTGCACCTATCTAATCTCATGGGAAATAAAATATACTTCATGCAAACTGTTTGCCATGGTGGTAAATACTGCATATGCAATGAATGTTAGCTGTTGTCTTTATAATTATTATTACTTGCACTTCCTTTTCGCCCTAGAAGCAAAGCTCAGTCAGTGACATGTGTATTCTTCACAGATCTTAGTTGAACAATGTATTAACATAAATAATGACGCATTTCCACAAGATTTAAAAAAATTATAATATCTATTTTTAGATGTTTTACATGCCACCAAATATAAATCATGCCTGATACTACTATTTGTCTTATAAAATATTCTTATCCAAACTATATCATGATGATTTAAAGTAACTAATTCAATTAGCTGATTTTTAAGTCAAAATTTCTGATTTCTACCCTAGTAGACCTAGTCATAATTATTAAACAAAAGTAGCAGAATTTAGTCAAAATGTATGCTTAAAAATTCTAATAATACTCTCATACGTAGGTCAACCCTGTTTGCTGACTTGTATACAATAAATATTCCAAATTTTAACTTTTGCTGTGATCAATATGTGCTTTTTAAATTCCTTCTTTACCTTCTAATATAGTCTACTAAATTTGTTCTTCTCTGTAACAGATGTTTTAAAAGCGGTCAACTTCATTTAATCCATTATACACATAATAACCTCTATTTAGGTGGTGCGTATTTCATCTCTCCCATATCTCTATCCTACAGTTATATGAAAGGCTTTCCATTTTGCTGCCCTTGTTTCTTCCTGTAAGTGGAGACTGGAATATTCTGCTTTGATTTCTTGCCCTTCTTCTTATTTCTGAGACAGCCTCCTTTACTTGTGTTTCTTGCTGTCTGTGTTATTCTCTTTCACACTATGGTAATTTGCTCTGATATAATTACAATGTCTATCTGGATCCACCAACATCTGTGAGCAAAGCCTCTGTCTTTACACTACCTAGAATGGCAATCCAGCCAGGTTCCTCATTACCTAGACCATACAAAGATGACCTGTTGAGTACTGAATAAATCCCCCCTCTCTAAGAGGAAATATATGGCATAGACTTTTAAACCATTTTTTCTGAGAAAAAGCCAGCATCATCTGTTTTTCCCTAAAATTGGAATACTTAGAGGGATGTATTGTGACACATTCGGTCGAAAAGGAGAACCAGCATATGCAATCACTTTGTAGAAACCAACGCAATTTCATGGAAAGTTATTAGACATGATCAAATTGGTAATGGAGGAGATTTGAATCTGTGTAATTATCATTAATTCTTTCTGGAGCCAAGTCCCAATGCCCTCCTATAAAAAAAAAAAATAACATCAGAGATTACCTACATTGTGGTGTTTCCCCATTCTCTTATAAGTTATTTGATTCTCATCCCAGTCCCTCTTGGGTTTCTTTATAGCACACATTTTGGTTTTATAATATTTGTAATATCCCTTGAAGACACTATGTATTTCTATTTTTTTTTAGATAATGTTTGCAGAATGCTCAATAGTTTTCAGTTGCTTTGAAAACTATTATTTTATTTGAGCTTCATATCTATTGCCATGAGTGAAGCAGCATGAAAATCATTAACTTTATTGTAGAGGTAGGGAAAATAGAAGCCCAAAAGGTCTAAATGACTTGCCCTGAGTCCCCCCACAGCACATGACAGAGCTTGGGTTTGGACCCAATTAGTGTGCAGGGAGTACAGAATTATTTCCACTTCAAATAGCTGCCTCTCGAAATGAATCCTATTGAGTCCACAAGAGGCATTGGATGGAAAATCTCTAATGTTTAAAAAGTTCTAGATTTCACTGGGAATAAAATCTTCTAATCACTTTTTTTTAAGGTAGGCCATTCTTTCCCATTATACTTACTTAATATCTCTGTTCCATATCTTTGTTTCCAAGTCCACTCTACAAAATTGTCAAAACCTAAATTTTATGGGTCTCTTTTAGAGTTATTGATTAATCAGAGATACAGATCTTTTATGAATACCGAATTGAATCCTTCAATACGCTCCTTGAAGGATAAAACCCTAGACCTTGAACCCTCTCAGCTTCAACTCCTAGATAAAAGCAATAGGTTTGCATAACTAAAAGGAGCATGTATGACAATATAACTACTCACAATTATTGTGTCCTTGCTGTAGGAAGCATAGGATTCTCACAACGCATCCACAAGGCAGTTGCTCTTATTTTCCCAAACACATGAGTAAAAAAGGGCTTGGGTGACTTGCCAAGTGCTATGGTTGGAATGTGATCCCCAAAGTTCAAGTGTTGGAATCTTAATCCACAATACAACACTATTAAGAGGTGGGACCATCAAGAGATGTTTAGGTCATGAGGGCTCTTTCCTCATAAATGAATTAATGTCATTATGTCGGGAGCAGGTTGGTTACTGAGATTGTGGATTTGCTATAAAAGCAAATTGGGCTCCCTTTTGCTCTCTCGGCCTCTTGCTTGTCTGCCTTTCATCATGCGATAAAGCAGCAAGAAGGCACTTACCAGATGCCAGCCCCTTGATCTTGGACTGCTCAGCCTCCATACCTGTGAGAAATAAATCTGTTCTTTATAAACTACCCAGTCTCAGGTATTCTGTTACAGCAGCACAAAACAAAGACATCAAGGAATATGCAACTTCCTATGCCACCTTACGTGAAATACTCCCCAGAGAAGAATTAATTGTCTCTTTCTCTAAAGTGTCTAAGAACCATGCAAACATGGCTCGGAGAAAGGACCGAGTAGTGAGAGTGATGAATTGTTATCCCTGGATGGAGAATGAACCTGGATCTAGCACTGAGCTGCAGGGTAAGAGCCTCTCTGTCCTGCTCTGTCATTCTGCACTACAAAATGCCATGGGGGGATAGACCAGGGAAATCATTTAAAGGAGCTGTCTTGAGTTCCTAAGGAAAACAGGAGTCCCACACCCAGGAGGGGTCCCACACAAGCTGGAGCTCCTGAGGCTGAACAGGGCAAGACATACACACAAATCATCAGCAAACAATAGCAGCAAAATATAAAATATACTTAGAAGATAAAAATGCCACCTAACAAAATATAACACCCAAAGTAGAGATTGCCAATTCATATACTACTTAAATTATCATCTAGTTAATATGACCAAAGTTTAAAAATTGAGTGCAGAAAAAAAAAAAATGAAAAAGGCTAACCAACCAATAGCAACAATAATGACAGCACAGACTAAGACTTATTGAGGGCTTATCATACGCCAGCTACTGTTCCAAGAGCTTTGCATGTGTTATTTTATTTAATCATTCTAATAATTCTAAGTAGTGGCACTATTATCATCCCCATTTTATAGATGAGAAAACAGACTCAGTAAGATTAAATAATTTTCCCAAGATCACATTTTGTTCACATGGGCATTTAAATCCAACAGTGTCAGGCTCTGAAAACTGTTATTCAAAATCCCTCAGGTCCTGATTGCAAAGTCCCCCCCAGCCCCAAAAAATGTGGTCTAAAAGATGTAATCCTTCATTGAGAAATGAGGCCAAAACTCCAGATTAACAAACCAATAATTTGTCAATGTCTTTTCCTTTGTGCTATGGTAAAATGGTTGACTTTGTATGGGTAGTTCTTGAATCCTTAAACCAATTGTGCTTATTTTTCTTCTGTATTTTCAAATTCAGAAGAACAGTGCCAAATCTGTGATCCAAAGGCAAATGTAGACAGAGTGCACTTCAGTTTATAGATTATGCAGAAAAATAACTTATTCTTATGTTTCAGTAAACATCTAGAGGCTCCTTTTTCCACATTTCCACTACACCTTAGACATAATTCAGTACAGCAAAAAAACATGGCATAATGTGGTTTTTGTTTGCTTATCTGCTCCACCCCCAAAGCCAACACCCAAGCAGTGGACAGAAAGCCCCTTGATGAGGGCAGATCATTCACTTTTTTTCTGTTTACATTTCTTTCAACTACCACTTAATAAAAATAGGTTAAATGATTACATGAACCAAATCAAATAGAAATAAGGATTGTAGGGGAGGGGAAGTGCCTGGCAATTCCTGATTTGCAAAAACCTGTAAGAAACCACTTGCCAAAAGCATTGCTTCTGGTAAAAGTAATTCAAGCTGGATTTTGCAGCTAAGAGGACTTCCAGCATAATGAAATAAAAACACTGACCTAATTTGAACAGCAATGATGATAAATTCACCAAATGTCAATTTAGAACTGTTACATTATAAAGGGAAGGGAGGGGAATGCTCTTATTCCAGTATCATAATATTAATGAAAAGTCTGGGGAAGATATGAATACTAAGAGGAAGCAAATCTATAAGAAGTTAAATTTATCTGGATGGGTTACATTGGGTAATAAAATGAAGCATGCATTAGAGGCAGCTTCATTCTGAGGTGATAAAGCATGGAGCTCATTCAGGCAGTAGCTAAGGGGTGAATGGATAAAGTAGTCCTTCCCCTCTGTGATTTATTACTCAGATGGTCCCTGCATAAACTTTTCTAAATCATGTTGCAGCCAGGACCAGGGAACAGTGAGTATTGCAGATTTACACTACTAAACAATACAGATCCTTTTACGTTTTTGGCTTCAGAGCAAGTAAAAAGAAAGAATAGGGAGTTTCTTGGAATTTATAAGCTATGACAAAAAAAATGTTGCCAATTTTGTTTCTTACATGAAAAGAAATGAACGAAGGCTTTTTGGAGACAAATACTGAGTTTGCCTCCTTGGGACCCATGATGGATTCACAGTGCAATTATTTCCTTTGTCCAAGAGAGAGAAAAGGCTGCATAGGTTTTGAAAATTTTCATGTCCATTGCATCAAAAAGAGGACAGATAAAAATGGGATGCTTAATGTGCACAGCAAACGAAAGGCACAGGAGGGTTAGACTCTAAGCAAACATATGCTAACTTCCACAGGGTCAACCTATTCATATTTTCCTACACCCTATGCACACTTGCTCTTGCACATCTACTCTGCCTAGTGTATGGAAGTTCAAGACAGAAGTGAAGGACTGGGAATGGGTATTTACTTACAGAAATTAATAAAACAAGAGACCAGTGCCAAAATCTATAGAACATAGGATGAATTCAATATCAAAATTTTTCCAGAAATATCCAAAACACCAATCTCCCCATTTACTCACCCACTCACACACACCTCTCAGCTCTGCCCTGTCTCTCTGTATAAGGTGGTGGAGTAGGAAAAAAGCAACAACACTTTTTTTGGTAGTTTGAATGCCTGGTTCAAATTCTAACAATTATTTTCTGTCTCCATGCATTAGGAAACTCAAACATAACATTGGTACCTCACTTCTTCATTTGTAAAGTAGAGCTATTGATGTTTATTTTATTTCTTGATTAGGTGAAACACATGATTTTTCAATGTTCAATAATGTAAAATCATATGCAGGAAAAAATAAGTTTACCTCCCATCTTTGCTTTCCAGTTCTTCAAGCCCTTTGTGTCTTTTTGCAGAGGCAATGGCTACTATCTGTATCTTATATATTCTTTCAAAGATATTCTACATATGATAACAACAATAGCTAACGTTTCACTAGGGATTACTATGTACCAGGGATGTGCTATGAGCTTTACCTATGTTTGTTCATTTAATCCTCATAACACTCAATGAGAAGAATTCTATTGCTCTATTTTGCAGAAGAGGAAACTGAGGCACAGAGAAGTCGCTCAGTTTAAAATGTGACAAAGCAAAGATTATAATCTACTGATCTTGTTCAAATACTGCTGAATAAATACCAGAGGTACACAAAATGCTACTTCAGAGTATATGGCTTATTAATATTCATTCAGATGATAATTCAGAGGTTTTCTGGAAGATAAAATATGAGAACATAAGTTGTATTATATGTGATAGTGAAATTTGAAACCCAACTCATCATGAACAAACAATTTACCAGTTGCTGGTTTTCTACCTGATGCCTTTACAATTTCCCTAATATTTTACAAAATGACACATCATTATATGATTACGTTAAATGTTATAGGAACACTATAAAGTTATTTTGTTTCTGCCATTTTGTAAGTATTTGTTCATTTGGTTGTTGTTACTCTATAAACAGTGACAAAAACTTTTGAGCACTTCAGTAAGGAAGTCCCTTTGACTGAGAATGACAAAGTTTATATAGCCTCCACTGTACAAAGAAGGGAAAAAAACAATTTCTCATTTTTTCAGGGGTACTGAGAGGGCAGCCAGGGTTCATCTTCTTCAAAGAAAAAGAAACGTAAGAGACAGAGTGGAGGAGGCAGCTGGAGTCAAAGCTCTACAGATAAGGGCAGGGGCTTGGAAGTGCCAGTTATTCTTATGATAATGGAGAATTCAAGAACTTTTGGAGATCATACAGTTCAAGGTTTCACAAAGTCTTTCAAGGAACAGTGGCCTTTAAAGATATTATGTCCCAAAGGCATTTCATGTTCAAATAAATTTGAGAAATGCTACATATCCTTCCTGTTGGAAATACACAGAACACAATATCACATTAAGAATTCTGAGAGGATGCTATCATAAAAAAAAAAAAAAACACACAACAAAATGAATAAACTAATCGTGTTTAGCCAAAAGGTTTACAAACTGATTTCATTAGGAAGCATGTTTTTCTTAAAATGCCTGTTAAAACCTAATCATAAGTCCTTCCTCACCACCCTTCCAGCCTCAAATAGTAAATAGCAACCTAAAGAAGTCTGCACAACTACCACACACACAGATTATGTTAGAACTAATGTCTAGGTCTCTGGACCCCTTCCCAATGCAATGGTGTTTCCCCTTAAGGATGCTTCTCAGATGAGCTCATCCTTCTTTTGGCTGGAAAAACACTGCTGAACACACTCTGAGGCTTAGAAGGTCCCACTTCAGGGGACAGCCAGGAACCCTAGATTGTTTTTGTTTTTAGCTCTACAGTATTCCCACTTATACACCTGCCTCATACCCAGAGAATGTCCTTTTTAGATACTCTGCGTCTACCTGTTCCGTAGGAATAATAATGGAATGTGAAGGAAAAAAAAAATGGAAGACCAGTATTTAGAAGTTTTTTTTTTTGTTTTTTTGTTTTTTTTGGCAGAAATTGGAAAGTATGTTTTATAGAAAAGAGAATTAGAATGGGGAAAGTGGCCAAACAGCCAACTGAACTCGCCCCAGTTTGCCTCATCATGGCAGTCTATTGCGTCCATGAATTCTGAATCTCTCCCCTTTGACAAAAGAAAATGGTTATGGTTACAGCTGAAATCAGTGGCATTTTAAAAGATAACAGTCCCCCACCATGAAGCTACAGTCCTGCCATCACGGCTCTGAAATGCTGTCAGAGGCACTCCAGCGCCACAGGAGAGGCCTTTTAGATACAAGCCGGAGTGTCCACTTGCAGGAAGTGGGCAGATCCTCAGCCATGCACCTGCCACATTATTGTGGAAGCAGCTGTCATACGAACACGGGCAGAACCCCAGGGACGCAGGCCTCCCAGAAGCATTTAACCTCGATGCTCACCTCTCACAAACACACTCCAGAATGCACCTTAGGCCTAATGCTCACACTCCCGCACATCCTAGCAAGAGATCTTCTTTATCCTACCGTTCGTCTTCACTCAACAGAAAACGCCATCGCACACAATGACCACCTACACTTAAAAGATTTACCAAAACCATTCTAGAGACCATAGTGCACTCAGCTCAGAGGTGATTTTAAGAAAAAAATTTGCTCTCAAGTAGGTTAAATATTTTGTCCTGAAAAAAAAATCTTTTAGAAAAAAAATTATAAAGAAGTAGGTACATTTTTTAAAGAAGGCTAGCTGTTGAATAGCCAGCAGCTAAAAAATGAGAAGGTGGAGAAATAAAAGGTACCTATAGTCCACAGAGAATTAAGCAGAAAAAGTACTACACCTTGGGAAGTACTTCTTTGGTCCCTGCAATCAACCCGAAACAAAAGACCAAACATAGCAACTTGGAAGCCTAAATAGTGATTTAAGCTTGGCTTTTCAGAGTTACTTTTCATCCATTTATTTATTCTCTCATTCAGCTAGTGTTTCAGGATGTCAATGGGGTAACAGTGAGTTAGCCTCCAAAAATCAAGAGATGAAAACTTTAACTTTAATCATTGTCTATTTATTCAAAAAAATAAATGAATAGTGATTGTTAAATGCTTTCTATATGCATTGACCTTTGCTAGGTACTATGAATAAAGATGAATCAGACATGGACCCTGCTTTGCTAAATTTCATAGTTTAAAGGGGAAACTGACATGTAAACACACAACTGACAACACGCTCTGGTATGCACTGTAACAGAGCTGCATATAAAGTGCCATAGGAACACTCCTCTGTACTTCCAACCCTTCTGTCCGCACTATTTATTTTCACAATTCACATTTTCTCCTTCCAGTGATGATACTCTGACATCTGAACAAGAAAGCCGATGACAGATCCACCAAGCCCTTCCCTGACACTCAGTTTTAATCAGGCACCCAGCAGGAGGGATCAGATGGCGGTCATCCCTGATGACTGCTTCTGGATGCAGCAAGGCCTCGGGGTTTCTCTGTGCACCTTAGCCAGCATTAGGGTGACTGTGAGGAAGCAGCAAATCGTATGTGTTCTGTGCGCCAGAGTCATCAACACTGTCTCAGGAGAACATTCTCCCAGCCACTTTTTCTTTGAGATGAGCCAAGAAAAAAGATCTTTGCATGTCAAATGAAAGGAATTGGTAATGAAGGCACTGAGGATGAACACATTAGTAAAAGAAGAGTGGGCACATCATGGGGCATCTGGTTTGTTTTGAGAATGAGTAAAATGGAATTGATTATTAGAAGGGTTCATTAGGCCAGGTGCACGCCTCTCTTCCAAATGACAGTGGACTTTATATAAAAGTACCCAAACTGATTTCTCCTACCACACACCCCACCTAGTCCAGGACAACTTTTGAGAGTGTAACTAACACATTATTGTACCAAAGCTACATTTTAAACTGTTTAACTGTTCATATGCCAGACTAAACCTGTTCTTTACAACTCCCCACTTCTTCATAGCTCATCTTTGCTTCAGAGAACCCACTCTCTCGTTCATTTATTAATTTACCAGACACTTGTTGAATGCTGACACAAGTCCGCAGAGGGACACTTGCACTACTGCAACAAGTTTTTCTTGATCCAAAACCCTGAACAATGGATATCTCAAAAACAACGCTACTCCACACCCTCCACCGTATCAGCCACTCAAACCAGAAATACA
Organism: Microcebus murinus; assembly: GCF_040939455.1. Taxonomy (NCBI): domain Eukaryota; kingdom Metazoa; phylum Chordata; class Mammalia; order Primates; family Cheirogaleidae; genus Microcebus; species Microcebus murinus. The sequence continues at coordinate 23,165,546 of NC_134109.1, forward strand.
AAATCGTCACAGAACATTCCAGATGTTTCAGAGTCTCCGATCTTTACCAGGGTTGTGCTTTCTCAAATTTATTTTTCATGCAATTGCTTGTATGAGGAAAAGCTAAATTGCATACACTGTATGCAAAATTTCTTGATAGAAAACACCACCACCAGAGTACTAAACTCAGGATCTTAAGACATTACATGAAACTTAATTTCTTCACGTGTTCTTATCTCGCTTTAAATAAACATCATGTTTCTGGAAGCCAGGGATCCTGCATTAACTTCCACATTATCTCTGAGAATGTTTATCATTGTGTTGGGCACAGAGTAAGTGCCTAATAAACACTTGTCAGTCAGCCAATGGAACGCTCAAGTATCTTCCACTTAGCAGTTTTATATCATAAAAGAAAATTTGATAGCTCAATATTGGAGATTTAAAGTAACTAGAACTAAAAGGTAGCTTCTGAGTAGTTCTAATATAGAAAAGCAATATGCTAGATTAATAGGATTGCCTCACATCAACATCTTTGCTACTTGGGTGTAAATCTGCCTGGCAACAGTGCATTCAGAATGGAACACTTCAGATCCGTCCATCCATATTCATCAGAGTCGTGTACATAGCAAATACGAAATAGCCCAAAACTTCGAGAGCTCCCAGCCTTTAAAAAAAATACATTGCATCTAATGTGTTAGATAATGTATTTCAGTCATATTAACTGAAATTTTTAATTCTAAAACATTGAACTTGATAGTTTTGAAAACAAAATAACAAAGGACCTTCCCTTTACACTGTTCCTATGTTTGCAGCCTCATCAGTGACATCATCTACCCCAGGAACAGGTCTCCCTTCAAAGGAAACTGTTCCAATGCATGTAATGAGCTGCTAGCTTGTTTCCCATTTCTTTCTCTTCTGTGCTTCTTAGAGAATCAGGGATGCAGTCAGCTTTACAACCAATTAATTGGAGGTTGAGGATTTGAAGGGAGGAATAGACTCCACATTTCCAGGTGAATGAATCCAATTGCACTAAAAACATATTCATTTGTTTGATATTCACATGATCAGAGCTGGGGAGATAATGGATCAAGGAAGTAACAATTTGTAGAAGAATTGTTTTAGGAGGCAAATATATAGGGGGATCTTATGATAGACTACATGAAGCTTCATATATATATATATAAAACATATTTTATAATATATGTATATTTTTTCTGTCTCACACACATATATTCAGTTAATTATTTTTCTTTTTAAGATTTCTTCTTTCGACCATGCTCCTACATTTTGAAACAGAATGGCTTGGCTGGAAATTAGAAACTTCTAACAATGCTCTTTTGTCATCAGACTGAATTTCATCTCTTAACTAAGATGAACAGACTTTTAAAAATTCCTTCTAGTTTTTACATACTGATGAGAACTAATGGCATACATACCATTTATGAAACTGAATATTATGCCTGGGGAAGATTGGGAAGTAGATTGCTAAGGGATTTAAATTTTGTGATAAAATGGGGCAGTGTAAAAACGAATCCAATCTTAATATTGAGGCAGTATTTCTCTCCAGGGCAAGCTATTCATCGGAAGAACAACACAGACACCCTAAAGGGAAAGATGAGCTGTGAGGCGCTGATTGCATGGCCACTGATGTGTAACAAGTGCATGTCCCGCTGGGAAACAGACACATGTTCTCCTTTTTAACTCTTAGGTCGCAAACGGCAAACCAAGGATGCTCATGAGATATTAGGAAGAGAGCTCCAGAACCCACTCCTCATCTTTTCTATGTCATTTCACTGGAGAGTCAAAACAGTATGCTTATCTAAAGATCATTTACCCCAAACTTTGTTCTATGAAAAATAATATGTGTGTGTATGATGGGGGATACAGTTCTATGTTTAAGGAAAGCGCACACACACACACACACACACACACACAACTTGATAGTACTGGTTAGTAGGAGAACATTGACTGATTACATAATTGGAGGAAGTATATTTTAACCCCTCCTCTTCTTGTGACTAGCTGAGTGACTGTAGGCAAATAATTGAACTCTCTGAACCTCCCTAAAGGTAAAATGAGTTCACATTTAACTTTGGAGGACCACATGGGTTTTTGATAAGACTGTTTTTGATATATAACCCAACACCTGGCACATCATAGGCACTCAATACATTCTTGATAAATGTATTCTTTGGATTTTTTGGAATGCTACTGAAATTTTTACAGAATGATTTGAGTGCTATAAATAAGGTGCAATAAAATTATTTCCAGTATAATTCAAATAAAACATTTACCTTACTGTCATGGTAGTACACAACATGGTATTACTTTAGATTGAAATCAAACTTATTTGACACCTGTATGGTAAGTCGACCCATAGATCTATAGGTTGCTGAGTTAGTTTGCTACAGATAGGTAAAATGATAAATCAAATGATAAATACATCATGAGGGAAATTTTCCTTTTATCAGAGTTCTGAAACATAACATATTTTCTTCCATAGTTTCTACAGGCCTCCTGCCCCCAGCATGCTCAGAGAGATGAATGGCTTAGAATTAATTTGAAAAACTATAGATAGTAAGCTCATGGGAACAGTCCATTTATGTATTTATTACTTTTATTTTGCTAGAACCACGACCACCAAAAATAAATCTTAGAGAATAAACACTGCTTTTCGAGTGTATCCTGGCAAGAGCAATATAAAAATAATTTAAGATCAACCGTGTAATTATGTGCATTTATTCCGACCTTCCATTACTAGAGATAACAAGATGAATAGTAAAATGTGAACTTTAACAATCCTGTAATTATAGCCACTGAACCGTACATTATTGAAAGAATTGTGCAAAATCCAGATGCAAAAGATTCAACTTGGTATGTAAATAGAAATGAAACAGTAAAATAATCAAGTAATGAAGAAGTAATAGAGAAAGCTAAATCGCTTTCCAGAATATTTCATTGCCATGTTTTCATTTCTTTGCCAAATAGTTTATTTTTATCATTTTGCCACACTTCTTACAATTATATATTGTTCAGCATCTATAACCAGCCTAGTCAAATATTCTGGGATTGCTTTTCATTTGGTTTCCTTTTTTTTTCCTAGACCATAATTGGAATGTTATAAAGTGTTTTCCATGAGCATTTGTGTAATGAGGGCAATAATGTAAACTTCACTGGTATTTCTTCAATTGTAAGAATTTGCATCTTTGCTTAGGAGGTGCAAGTCCCAGCAATAACAACTCCATTTAAAAGAGTCTAGGTATTCCTCTCTATGAGAATGAGCATGCCATGTCAGAATTCAACATGAGTATGTCATGCATCAGTAGATGATTTGGATTAGTGAGAGTAATGTGGGGTGTTGATGAAACATATCAGATTCACAGAATTTAAAAAAGAAAGATAGTTTATTCACTTAAAATGGAAAAAAAACTTAAGGTCTTTTTTGTGTGTGTGTATTTGTAAAGGACAATATCTTGGCCGATACCACAAAAATATTTTTTTCCAGGATAAAGTCATAGTTACTGCTTAATTATATCTGCTAATGAAGGAGCAGTGATATGCATGATAAAAATAATGAATAGTAAAAAAACAGCCAATGTCTTATTTAAAATGAATGATATGTGGAGTTTCTTTGGTGCTGGGGAAGCAGAAGAGAAAAATGGTGATTTTGGAATATTCATTTTCCTAATGTTTGCTTTAAGCTATCATCATATTAAAACCATTCACACATCCAAGTGCACTTTGACTAAAAAGAGCATAGAAACCAGCAGGGAATTTAAAATATTATATTGCATGATCAATAAAATTGACCATCAAGAGAGGAACATTTCTCCTCTTTTTACAAAGAGCCAATAGTAGACAACAGTCTAACGTACATTCAGGCACTACATGTGTGTGGTTTTAATTTGCCTTTACTTTTCCTATGAGATATTATTGTAAGATATAATAAATTAAGAAGATGCATGCATCTCCTTGGGGAAAAGCTCTTGAGAAACAGAACCTGACCTGGAAATTATTTTCATTCCATCAGAGAGAAAAGAAGAAATGATGAAGACGTGTGTTGTAGACAAGTATAAACTGCTGAGGGGAAAGCTATAAGAACAGAGACCCTGTGTGCCAAAATTTATATTCTAATCAATCTTTGAGAATGCTTTAAACCCTTTATGAACCTATTTTCAAAATGTAAACAAATCCCACTTTAATATACTAAGGTAAAGTCTTAAGCAGTCCATTGATTTCACCTTCAAAACTACAATAAGCTGGTGTGTGAACTTGCATACTTTCCTTCTTTTTCTCTAGGTGAATTAAGTCAGTACAGGTGGGTTTGATGACATATACATGTGTTGATATAAATGCTTTATAAACATTGCTAAAATAGCCAACTATATTTGCATATAAATTGTTCAACAAATAAAGTAAAATGAAAAATCATTTAAAAAGATATTTAGCAGACTGATTCTAAAGGTTCAGTCATTTAATGTCCCATTTAAAGTTCAATGAATTTAGTGTCCTGTCTATTTCAAGTGGAATCAACATGTATCTATAGTGAAAATGGCATTGGTGTGCATTCTGTGTTTTATTTTTCCTCAAAACGAATGAGCAATATCATTACTGTGATGGCAAATGACACTTTTCCCCACCAACAAATACTGTCACTGCTGTCCAATGGTCCACACTGATCATCGCTAGATCTTATGTGGATAGATCAATCCAGAGAAAATTCCTGGTTCCTATGAAGTAAGGGCCTTGTTTTACTACTTTGATTTATAAAACCATGTGAGTGGGTTTCCTTCCAGACTAAATACACCTAAAATATAGGAAGGATTTAGATGCTATTCTTTTATTAAATACCATCTCTCAAAGAAAGAGGACATTTATTGGATTATACCCATCAGGTATAACACTTGCTGATGGTCACTTGAGTTAGTGGTAATCAAGTATGTTTGTAGGACCAGGTCTGGATTTAAAATATATATATATATATATATATATATATATATATATATATATATATATATATATATATATATATATATATATTTTATGTAAATACATATCCCTGTGGATCCACCTAAAAGAAATAACCCAGTGTCTGCCAGAAGGCGGGAGGCTGAATCATGCGGTCTGTCACCCTCACTTCCTGTGTGCTTTTATTCTACATTTCAAAACAGTATGTTGTGTTTAAGTAATTTCGTCCTTACAAATAGATGACTAAAAGGTAGGAAAAATGTGAACAATGAGCCGATGGACTATGTAACGTCAGCCACGTGTTTTCAGAACCGATAGCAAAGCACACTTGATTTGTCATATTCTTTCCCTACCACTTGATATGTGGAACAGTTAGAAAAATATTTATTTAACGTTGACATTTTTCTCACACAATGGGATAGAGATAGCACTAAGCCTCATTAGCTGAAACAATTTCTACATTCCTGTGTGACTTTATGGAAGTTATTTGAGTTCTCAAAATCTTGGGTTTTAGGTCTATAAAACAGAGTAAGACCTATTTTGCAGGATTGTTACAAAGATTAAAGATAATGCACGTATAGTATCTAGCATAGAGCTTAGCATACATTAGACTCTTAGCACAAGTTGGCTGTTCTTGCTGTCAGTAATTGATACCTAACTGTGAATGAATTTAAGTCACCTTGTGGGAACACATTTTTTATCAGAAATAAAAAACAAAAAGTTTGTGAGAAAAGGATACACTTGTGTTATTAATGGAAGTTAGAGGTAACCTCAAGCCAGCCGTCAGTCATGGTGGAGAAAAGAATGTGTTTTGGAGTCAAATAACCCAGCAAACATTCCCGGGCAAGTTATTTTACATAAGCCTCAGTTTATTCTTCTATAAAACAGATTATAACAGTCATCTCATTCTCATAAGGATTAAATGCAATCATGCATACGAAGTGCTTACACAGTGTCTAGCTTATAGTAACTTAATAAATTCGAGTTCTTCTTTCTTACCAAATAGTGGAGACAGGAGTGAAAATAAATTCAAGGTAGGACAGCAGTGATAGACTTTTCTTACTTTACGTTTGTTTTGTGTGCCTGATTAATACTAAGTTATCTAAAATAGGCCAACAGTATGTGAAGGTCACCTGGCCCAAGAAACCTTCTGGATGTATACAAACACGTAAGTTCAATATACAGAAGTATGTTGAAATCTCAACAGAATGGGGGACGGCATAGTGACCCATGAGCTGACTATGAGTCAGCAATGCAGTGTCATTATTTCTTAGTTACTGTCACTGGCGTACATTATCAGCCGTGCTCTGTGTCTGCAAGATTAGTCATGTTCTTGCTGAAGTGCTTTTGTCTGGCTCAAGCCTTCACATTTTTCAAAAGACTGGAGAAATTAAACTGGGTACAGTGACTATCGAGCAAACTGATTAAAGTGAGAAGGATCGGAAATAATTGGAAAAGGGAAAATTGAGGGGTCACATCAATTGAGGGGAAGCTGGCTCAACTGCTGATGTTACCATGAGCATCACAAGAATAATTAGGCTCACACTGCTATAGGATTAAGTGGGATATTAGGAAAAACTTGTATAATCAACATTTTAAACCTGTGTCAATTTAGAATAGAGGCACAAGGCCAAGGGAGATGACCTCTTTCAGTTCCATTATTCTCTATAAAATTCCTTTAACCTGACCTTGTGAATTTTTATGTCATAATGTATCATATTAATATTGACTATTCAATGAAAAACCTAAAGGCACACATAAGTTGGGCTAAAGAGTGAGCCATTCATTCAGTAGCCAAGCCAGAAATGGAATTTTCTATCTTCAGCTGAGTAATCTCTTCCTCCACAGGCTTCCTTGATGATCTGTAAGAGGAGTTCTACTCCCACTCCAATTAAATGTCCTCGTAAGATTTTTATTCATTTTCTCACTGGTGCTATTTCTCAGTGTCTCTGTTTCATTCCACCCACCAGGTAATCAAACCTTTGCCTTTATGTGAATGTGTTTCAAGAGATTCTTCTTTTCAAAGGACCAATTTCAGGTAGCACTCATAATAAAATATTTGTTACATGCCATGGACATTTTATGGGCTTTGCAGAGTTCTTCATAACACTGAAATCACTACCGATCATCTTTCTTATAAAACTATGCAATGAATGACTGTCACCCTTCTTGACATAGAAGCCAAAATATAATGGGCTGAAGATCTATCAAATACTCTAAATATTCTAAAGTCACTACTTTCTTTCCCTGTAAGCCCACCTCTTCCTGATTGGTACACCATTCTCTCTAAGCTTGCCCCACTCTTGGTTGTATCATCTACCTAGTTTTGAAACTTCCTAAAGCATCTCAGTAGCTCATCATTATGATAACTCTTGAAATACCATTTTCAAAACCACTCTTCTTGCCTTTGCTTGCATACTGTTTTGCTTCTTCTCTTCACTTATCTGTTTTTCTAAATTTGCAGTTGTATTATCCAGTGGTGGAAGGGATTTTTCATACCTAGTGGTTTGAATGGACTGTACAAAATGAGTTTCCTGTCAAAGAACTTGTCTGATTTGAATGTCCTTTTGATATACTTACTTTGCTTTTATTCTAGGACATGGAATTCACAAAAATTTAATGTGAGCAAACTCACTAATGGGACATGGAGATTCAATGGAAAAACATGGTTGAAATCTTCACAGGGTATCATTTTAGTTTTAAATAAGGTTTCATATTTCCAGCCCAAACTCTAATGGTGACTGATGTTCAGGGGGGAAGTTGAAAAGTTTTCTGCTGCTTTTATTTTCCTTGCTCATTTTCTATCTTAGAGATGCAAATGTACAGGGAATGGTCAAAAACACAGCTCAGAAGGTAGCAGAGCTGGAGAGACCACAGATTAGCTCATTACCCTTTGATTAGTCAGGAACTGCAATGATGCTATGCAGAGTATTGAGTCAGTATGAGCCAAGAACCACTGAACTCAGAGCAGCAGGCTTTGTCAATTTATGACACTTAAAAAAAGATTAAAGTCTCTGAAAGCAAACATTAGAAATACAAGTTTTCTTTTAACTATTTTATATTTATTAAAATATGATTCACATGCATGTATAGCCTAGCACCAACTGTGGCAAAGAGTAGGTGCTTAATAAATAAATGGCTGTGAAATTAATATAAGTTCATTTCAGGGACTAAGGAGTAGTGAATCCATAAAATAGACTACCCCAATATTCTCAATTTTTTTTATAACCAATTTCAGTTTGCAGTCACTCAAATTCCTAAACTTAGAATTAAAACATAGGATATGTCCCCTTACTCTGGCTTCCACAGAAACCCTTCTCCTAACATGCTCTTTTATTGCCAAAGTCTGTATCTTGCAAGGTCCCATAAGAGTTGAGGTAATAATGCTCCAAGTGATAATGGAAATTTTTAGAAGCCCTCATTTTTTTTTTTTACTTATAGTGTATCCAACATATGTTTCAGAAGTTCCAAGAGTCAACTCAAGGACTCGCTTCAGAACACAAACTTGCAAAAATCAGAAGAAGCAGAAACATGGGACTATCCCTCTAGGATTCCTTTGTCAGAGTGGGGTTTAAACCATCAAATCAAGCATCAGTCAGTATCAACTTTCTTAAATCTCAGGCCTACTGCTCAGTACTTTAATGACCTTGATGGTGTTATTTATCTGTAAAATGAAAAGTATAGAATATATGCTGGGTTATTTAATTATAAAACTAAAATAATGCAAATAATGGTCTTTGGTACTATGCCTGAGATGCATTAATATTAACTCTTATTCTTTCTTCCTTCTCCACATTTTTTTTCCCTCAGTGTGATATTGCAAAACAGGGCCCTGAACCAGGAGTTGGGAAATCTGAATTCTTGATCTGAGTCCTTGGCAGGCTTTCTGTCATCTCCAGCTTTCTATTATCACTTCCATGTGTAAACAGATAGACAAATTAACAAAGCTTTAACAAAACTAGGAGTTAATAAAATATTAAGATCAAAACATGATGCATATGCTTCGGCCTGTAGGGCATTCTAGCTCTGTCCTGTCCCATAGAGTGGTCATTCAGTAGCGTCATGAATAGTGGCAAGATGAGGAACTGGATTTCTAATTCTATTTAATTTTAATTAATTAAAACTAAGAAGTGGGGGAGTGGGAGTAAAAACCTACCTATTGGGTACCGTGAACACAATTTGGGTGATAGGCATACTAAAAACCCCAGCTTAAGCAATATAAAAGGTATCTATGTAGCAAAAACACTTGTATCCCCTTAATATTTCGAAATAAAAACTCTTGATTTTAAAAACTCTTTGATTCAGTTATTGAGAAACTATTTCTTTTTACATTTTTAACATTGGTACTAGGAAAATTAAAATTATGTATGTGACTCTCATCAAATACCTACTGGAGAGCACACTCCAACAGCTGCACACATTCCTTTTGGACATCTTCCCTGTGCCACGCACATGCTTTCTCTCTAAACTGAGAGTAAGGATATAAAAACACCATAATTATTTGGGCTTATTGATGGAATTATATATTGTAATAAACAATGAATGAAGATTTGAAAACAGTCTGAGCAAAAGCGAGACCCTGTCTCTACTAAAAATAGAAAGAAATTAATTGACTAACTAAAAATATATATAAAAAAATTAGCCGGACATGGTGGCACATGCTTGTAGTCCCAGCTACTTGGGAGGCTGAGGCAGAAGGATCGCTTAAGCCCAGGAGTTAGAGGTTGTTGTGAGCTAGGCTGAAGCCATGGCACTCACTCTAGCCTGGGCAACAGAGTGAGACTTTGTCTTAAAAAAAAAAAAAAAAACCTTGAATGAAGAGCATCAAGATAATGTAAATGAAAGGAGATTCCAAAAATTAGTGAGCTAGGAAGGAAAGAAAACAACGTAAAAGGAGAGGGACCTAAATCAGGAGTAGATAACAAGTGATTTATTAGTGCTCTGATCCTTATCCCCAAAACCCTAGGCTAAACTCATTCAGTGTTAATCACAGCATTCTGTCTTTTACACACAGACATCCTGAAGAGAAGGGTCCTTGTCTTATTTATTTTGAATCATGTTATCAGACCTTAGTATAACATTTATCACATAATAGATGTTTAATAAATACATGTTGAAGCAAACTCAATTTTATCCCTGTAATCATAAAGTCGTCTAGCCTTAATGTCCCTCACGGAAATACCTTACCAATTTTAACATACATTATGCACATGAAATCTAGGGAGCATCTTAAAAAAAACACACTATATAAATGCAAATTACTAGTGCTATTTATGTAAAACAGAGTATCTATTCAAGATGTTTTAACAGATAAAACTCTTCTGTGGCAAGATAGCAAACACAAAGAAGATAAACAACACTTGTCCTGTTTAATGACTCAGCAGATAAATATGTTTGGGGTAGGGAATAAAAAGTGAAATGTCAGCATCCTTCACAGGCAAACCCTTTTCTCTGTGTCTTGCCCATAAGCTGGACCAAGTAAAAAATGCTGTACTTTTCCTTGCTCTGTTCTTTATTCTCAGTCTGCTGTGGCATCACTGCCAGAAATGAAGACAATGAGGAACGAGGACCAAGAAATCAATCATCCTGTTCTATAGCACTCGTAATTCCCCACCATCCAGTTTAGCCCACTCACATGAAGGAAGCCACAAAGGAAACAAAAATGTGATATTCTAATCTTTTTCCCTTTTAAATTATAACTAGTTAGCTAACGTTGTAGAAGGAGAGAACAAAAGGGAATCTGACAAATAAAATATAACCTGATTGGAACTTTACTTATTAATATAATAAAATGTCTAATATTGAGGGTCAATGAAGAATGCAATCTCTTCCCAGGTAATAGGATATATAAGAGTGTTGGACTTTTGGATTTTTTAATGGCAAGTAGAGGCACTCATATTCAGCCATGAAGGGAAAGGGTATCTACTAATGTACCTAAGTAAGTTGTATTTTCAATAGCCAAAGAACTGTCATTTAGCACCTGCAGATCTATGTATTCTTGGAAGGAAAAATAAAAAAAAAAAATTATTCTAATGAGATGTTCAACTTTTAATATAAACATATATAAAAGGGATGCATTTTTCTAGTACTCTCTTTGCATTTATTTTCTGTAAATGTTTCATTTTTACCTAACTGATTTATCGAAAATAGAATATTATTATGTACTTGCAAAGAAACTACCTAATTATTAATTTTTCCTTTATTTGGTTTAATGTAAGCTTATTGCATTTTATTTCCTAAATTTGTGGCTGGTTTTATAATCCTTGCACCCTTGCATTTTATAATCTTCCTTTATAAAGAGCAAAGCATGAAATTACTTGCCTTTAAGTTATGAATGAGTTAACTAATTCCCAGGCATTAGTATAGGATGGGAAGCATCCTATACTTGGAAGAGAATTAAGAAAAAACAAACTTTTAGAAATAGGCATACATAATAACACTTTTGTATTATCCTCATGAAGGGTAAATGTAAGCTTTCCATTTCTGTTGCCTCTCACAGCCTAATCCCCAGACTTCCAATGGGGTTATTAGAACGATTGAAAGCAATCAAGGACAAAAAAAGAGGATATTTCAAGGCATGTCATAATTTTATCCAGAATTATGGAAAATAGGAAAAAGAAGACGAAATGGAGAGAAATGAAGTGAATTGAAGCAACAAATGAGAGACGATTGAAGGAAAATGAAAAGAAATGAGAAGAGGAAGAAAGAATGATTGCCATGGAGACATGGCCACAGTACCAACATAGAAATGACCACCCCTGGGTCCAAGCATACTGACTGCTGACACTTTTCCCCATGGATGTACCCCAAGCACCCATTATTCTCTACATCTGCGGAAGAGGAGGTGTCAAAATGATAGATGTTAGACCACTGCATCAACATCTCCCTGTACTCACACAGCCTATTATCAAAGGAGAGAAACCTGGGCCAGGATAAATTTCTTATCCCAACATGGGCAAGAAGACTTGAAAATGGTGCTAGATTAAAAAGGATTCTATTGTCACAAGCTCCCTAAAGCAACACACACTAAAATATTCTATGCCAGGAGCTGGAATCAAAATATCATTCTTCCAATCTGCTTGGAGTGGTGCTATCACAAGTACTTTTTGATATAAAATAAAATGATGATTTTAAAGGAATAATTTGTCTTTAGAGTTCTCTTTTCTGTTTGGATTTTTTTGTTTGTTTTTTTAAGAAAGTAGAAGGAGAAAATGTAGATATCATTTAAGATAGTAGCAAGTGGGGAAGAAGCTCTTTAACTGTTTTTGAGCTGTTGCTGAATACTGGGCCTTTTTTTTTTTTTTTTTTTTCAGCTGGCCTTCTGTCCCAGCAAGGAGCATAACGCTAATTATAGCTATTCAGCCGAAAGGGGGAAGATGAGTGAGAATATGTAGAGACATCTTAATGTCGAGATCAATCGAACTGGTACGTAGCTTCTGACAGATATTTCAATCTAAATGAGCCAGATTGCTCTAGGAAATACTAAAAAAGGCAATTCTAAATGGTCACTCATCATTTCCATCTATCATATACAGCTGAACATATCCCCTCTGTGTTTTTATCTATTGTTCAAATCCACACCTTGTTCTGCCAACACTCTCTGCATGGAAATGTTATTCTGCATCTTTCTGGAACAAGGGCATATGCTATTCAACTCACTAATCCGGTCATAGGAAAGTCAATGCTTCTGTTGGAACTGCATTAAAGTGCTGGGAATAAAGTCCAGTTTAACAGCAGCAGGGGGACTGATGAACTCCACCTTGCTTATATCCTTGTATGTGGAGCCTGGGTCTGACTTCTTGGCATCTGTCTCACATAATCTTCTCTTTCTTTCACAATTATGTAAAGATAATCTCCAGGGAATGTTTTTCTATAAAATAGATGTTCCATTTTTCTGGTTGGGTCCTGTTTGGGGGCAAGTTATTTAGCAAACCCATGTTCATGTTGTCTCTGTCTGATCATTTTTTTCCTACAGATTTTTCTATTTAGATTAAATACATTTATTTTCCCCCCAATATTTGGACAATTAAGTTAGCAATTGTATTAGTTTGTCGAGATTAACCAGTACCATTCCAAATAGGCTAAATTGGAGGAGAGATGAGTGACCCCAAAGATAATTATATAGCCAAAATAATTGGTTATTATATTTCTTTAAAAGTAGTAATGGAACTAATTGTGTAAAAGGTATACTCTTTGCCTTGAGGATCTTACATTTGTAAAACTACTTGAAAGACTTAAAAATTAAATCATAAAAAGAATATAAGTCTTAGATCTGAGGCATACTGTCTAGTATCTTGAGCTCTTCTATTGCATTCTCGTGGATTCTTAGAAGCTTAAAACCTACAATCCAAATAAAAATGCACTGTTCCCTTCTATCTGGTCAGTGCTCTCAAAGTCATCGATCATCACCAACCATATTGTTGTGCTAAACATTTCATGTTTGGGTCACTTCTTTGTCCTCCAATTTAGCCCATTTGAAAGAGGACTAGATAAGCTTACTTTTTATTAATTGTATGGTGGGGGGTGGAGAAGGGGAGGAAACATTCTGTTTATAGCAAGCAATGCAGTCTGCTGGACTCAGTATTATATTAACTGATTCTAACAAAACATAGGGGGTTAGAAATGAAAAGCTGAGAGAAAAATAATGAGTTGAGGAGAGCTCACGGATGCTCTGGTAAGCCAGCACCAGCTATCGCAGTTTATTAAATACATGTGTTCATTGTGCTTTATCTTAGAGGTGAAGGGAGTAAATGGCTCCTTTCCCAGAATGTTAACACTTTCAGCCACTGGTGATTTCATTTAGCATATTACTTCTTTAAAGTAATGTCTCTGTAATCGAATTACTGTCCAGAGAGGAACTACCTTCTCTTCACAGTGTGATCACAGCTATCAGCTTTAATCACATATATCCAGGTGATTCCTCTTCCTCATTCATATTTAAAAGTCTAGAGTCTGCAGGATACTCTTTTCTACATCCTACAGTTGTCTAAATACCTGTGAAAATCTCTGCCATTTATTGAGCAGCTACTATCGCACAGATTTTTCACATATCATTTTAACCTTCATAACAGGTTATGCCCTCACTTTACAAATGAGGATACTGAGATTCCAAGAGATTAGGTAAATTTGTCAAAGTCACACCACCTGACAATAGAATAGCCTAATAAATGTGTCTCCCACCCATTTAATCTCTTGGCTTCTGTATTTATCTAGGAAATATAATTCAGCCATATTAGAGTGTTTATCTGCAATATATGTGATCATTTTTAAAGACGAAATAAATAATTAAAAATTCCTTAAACCATTTCACCTTCAATCTTTGATCAACTATTTCTTAAGGCACGTGAGTTACTTACTGAACATCCACCTTTCAGCATCACCTGCAAAAAGTTGGTTTGAGGGTGAAGGTTACACCTTACACCTCTGTAACATTGGCACACAGTAGATACTTAATAAATGTGTATAGAATGAATGAATAGATATTGAAATAACCTTTGATGACAATAAAAAGAGCAATGCTCTATGAAATGTTACAGATGTGTGTTCTGAAAAAGAGTAACTCTTTTGCCTAAATCTAGGAATTATACATGTAATTAGTCTAGTAGGACAACATAGAAAAATCCACATTATATGTAGATTTCTAGACCTCAACAGGCTGCCAACCACACAGGGTACTGTGATGCTAATTATTAGAGCAAACTACTACTCCGAAATGCATTGCATTTACTTTCTCACATTCTGCACCCAGAGGGAAACTACACACAAAATAGCTCTATAGGGAATCACTCTTGCAAGTCAGTTACTTAAAAATTGGCAAGAACAGTCACCCCTACCCTTATGCTGAAGGTGACTTCCACAAAGCAGAAAAATGGGAAAATATTTAATTTCCTTGTAATGCAATTAGAATTAATGAGAACAGATACATATTAGAAGAATTGTGTGTAAAACCACAATACTCAGTAGAGGAAAATAGGCGCTTGGCATTTTCAATTATGGAAACTAATACAAATAGTCTCCCATTGAAGCTAGCAAGATTATGAAAAGAATACCACTGTAAACATGTGTAGTTATTTAACTTGAGGCCACAAATCAAGGTGGCATATTAAATATACATTAGTGTATTATGGGGGTTGTAACTGTAGTCTTCTCTCATCTCTCATTAACTTCCTGCATCAGAATGACTTATTTGGCTTATTTTCCCTTTGCCTTATTTGAGAAAAATAACAGGATTTTTGTTTGGTCTGTTTTAAGTCACATCCTTAAGGATGTGAGGATAAGGAAGAGATCATCAGGAGGGTTGGCCTTTCCATGGACTCATGGCAGGATATGATGGTAAACAGTTCAGCAAAGAGAATGAAAGGAAGGCTTTGGGTTGTTTTTAATTAAAATAACCTTAGCAAAACAAAATAAACACTATTCACATGGCATCATACAGGCCCCAAAGATATCATCACTTCTTTTAGTATAGTTTCTTTTAACAGGCTTTGGCTTTTTGTTCCCAGCCCAATTTGAGCATTCAGGGACAACATTTCCCATTATTTTTGTTTAATTTAAAGGAAATACTGAGGCTGAGCTTGCAGGAAATGAAAGTAGTAGGGCTCACCTCCCCGGGGCTTTTGCTTGTTTTAAGAATAATTGACATGCTGTATAGAGTTGATGGCAGGATAACTATCACACAGTTTCCTGTATATATGAGACCCTAGCAAACACTTCAAAACCAAGGCACAAACTAACTTCAAAACCCACTGCTCTATGTCACTAACCTCCAGCCCTTCCTAGTGTGGCAGAGATGTTCCCATGGTAACTGAGCAAGGGAAGGGGAGCAAAGAACAGAGGAAAAGGGATGAAATTCCACTAAAACAACATACACACACATACCTACACACAAAATCCTAAAGTAGAGGATGAAAGTTAAAAACATGACAAATCAATTATACGAGTAGCATTTATATCTATGGTAGCACATTGGGTTAAAATTGTTATTTTCACTCCTCTGTATCCTTGCAAAAGCCAATTTTAGGGAAATATGTGGACAGTTACTTTTCTTTTCTTCAATCCTAAAAGCGAAGGAAGGGCAGTTCTCAGGAACATCATGCTGAGAAAATTGGACCTCATCTAATGGCCTTAGGGAATAATGCTTTAGATGATCTCAATAGTCTTATTGCATGACCTTGAAGAAGCTGTTAGGTGGACCACCTAGGAGTCAACAGTAAATGCTCAAAAGGAAATACAGGAAAGTATATTGATCAGGTGTTGGAGTAACTATAAAGAGACAGAGTTTTCATCCTCCCCTCCTCCTCTCCAAGAGCCCTGGGCTTATCATCTATCCACAAATCAGTTTTTCAAGAACCAGTTAAACAGTATACGTCTTTAAAAGTCAGCCTCAGGTTAAAAGGAGATATGCACATCTTTTTCTTCATTGCCTCTTCTACTCCCTATTCATCACTTCTATCAAAATTAGTGTGACCAACCCTCTCATTTTTCTTAGGAGGGAGGGTTTCCTAGGACATATTTCTGTGCTAACATTGGGACAGACCCAGGAAAACTGGGATGATTGATCACCCTAAGTTGGACCAAACAAAACCCAAATCAAATGGCATTAGTTGATGTCAGTGTTGGTTTGTTTTGCTTTGTTAAAGAAGTAGAAGTTAACATTTTCCTTAAAAATTTTAAAAAGAACTTTATAATAAGTTATGAATACCCTGAAAAATAGAGATTCACCTCTATTTTTAGTCACAAGTTATACTCAGTCATTTGTTATACAGAAGGGATGATGGTAATAGGGATTTCAAGACTTTCTGTTATTATAAAAAGTCCCTTATGTAATCAAAATATTCACAATATCACATTCATAGTGTTTCACAAAAGGTACAAACTCAGCAGAATCAGCTATATTAAACATCACAACCACATATAATTAGGGATTAACACCATTTATGATATCTTTCAAAATTTCATGTATCAAATTGAAAATATCACCAAGAATTTTAGTTCAATTTATGGAGGAAGGTAGTGAAGTTGAAATAAAGACCACACAATAGGCAAACATTATAATTCAACAACAGGAAATCCCTTTATGCATAAGATAAAATAGTAAGAGAGACGTTAGTTATTTTTTTCCTATTGATACCGTTTTACCTTCTGCACTTATTTTTAAATGAAATGAGATTACAAATGGATTCTAAACACCAACACTCTTTTGAACACGATTTCAGAGGATGTAGCATCAAGGCATGGCACTGGTGGCTAAACCAGGAGCTGGATGAATGTTCTGCATTCCAGGAAAAGCAAGAGTTCAAGGACAACACAGCTGGCAAGCATTAAAAAACAATAATAGTTGGGCTCTCATAGTGAGAACATTCCCATAATGTGGAACTACACCTGCATAAATAACACACCCCCACACACACTACACAAAAGATGCAAGAGAAACTAAGTGTTAAGGCAACCTTTTCCTTGAAATGAAGGCTTATTTTAATCAGGACACCTGGTTTTAGATTCGGATAATTTAACAAAAAGAATAGAGTTCACTCATTTAGTCTTTTAAAAGACACTCTTCTCCATTGTTAGACTGCTTTGCTATGGAAAAAAAAAAAAACATGGTTGTTTTGACTAATACAAAGGAAAACATCAGCAAAACACAAATAATATTCTAAGAATTCTTGGGAGTTTTATTTTCTCTATTTTTGTTGAGACTTCATAATATATAATGCATCACATATAAAGGAAAACACTTTAATTTCAATGACAATCTTTGACCTCAGTTCCTTTACTGAGGTTTGCACGGGAAGGAACTGAGTTTTTATGAGCATAAACTCATCTAAAGTTTGCAACAACCCTGGGAGATAGACATGTGTAGTATTACTATCCCATATTACAGATGGTACAATAAAGGCCTGGATATTTGAAGTAACCGCTCATGGTCACACAGGTCAGCAGATGGCGAGCCAGGACTGGAGTTGAGCAGCCTGTCTTTCATCATGCTGCATATGGCCATAGCACCATATGGCCTCCTAGGTCATGCTAGGGTCACTTGGTAGTGTCAGAAGAGAGAAATTCAGAGGCAGAAGGGGGCCACACATCCGTGGCTAACATACAGATGTCTTTGTTACCATTAAATGATGGATTGACATCAATAGATAATACCAGTGAATTCTTAGGAGCTCAGTTGTGAAACCTGAAGGTGCCTTACCTTGTTGAGGCAATGCCACAACAAGTCCAGGAACAATTGTGAGCTTTATATTCCCCACCTTCTGGGTCTACTCTAACTGGTATTATAACTAGGCATAGATTAATGTAACATGTATTAGAAAAGAAGAAGTCAGTTGGGGGAGTTGGGAAATGCAAGGAAGAGTTGAAGAGATGGTGAAAAAAAGGAAAGGGAGGGAGGGACGGAGAGAGTGGGGAAGCAGGAGAAAGGACAGGAAAGGAAAGGAGGAAGGAAGGAAGGGAGGAAGAAAGGAAGGAAAAAAGGGAGAAAGACCTGCTGGCCAGATAAGCCCAGAAATGGGAGGAGTAGCTGCACTTTATCCATAAATCTGGCACAGTGGATTGATTCTTTATAATTAACTATTGATGACTTATTCAAAATCAGTACCAAGACCAAGAAAATCTAGGTTAATATTTTTCTTTCAGCCGATAACCACATCTTCTCACTCTCTTTTGGCACATAATCTGATTTAAATTTATAACACAATGATCATAAAAACCTCCTACAAAAGGATACATTTATGCTGATGGACCTAACTCTGCAAGTCTAATTAACATAAACCAACAATAATTATCTATATCTGGGATAAGATCTATACTTGAGAAGCAAAAGCCAAATATCACCATTCATCTCTCACTCACCTCATGCATTCAGCATTTACTACAATGTTATATACAGCCCAGGCACTTAGCAAAATATTCTTTGGAGACACAAAATAATTCATTTTGTTCTAAGCCAATAAGTGAGTGCATTTTGGAGTGATTAAAAAACTAAAGCAAAATGGTATTAAATTATAGATTTCCCTGTGGTATTTTAACAACCCAGGATTACTCTTTTCCCTTTGTCATCTACATTTTTATATAATAATAAGAATGATACCTTGAGAATGGCTACCAGTTCTTGAGTACCTTCTCTGTAACAAGCAGTGGGAGAAACAATGGCTGGGATATCTGAGCACACAGGTACACGTGGATGGGTAACGTGAGTGGAACAGGTGGCAATATTGCACAAAAGGCTGGATAGAGGACTAGAAACAATTCTTCTCTTTGCTGTGGTGCAGTCACTTCTCAGGTTTTGTGGACTAAAAGTTTTTGGAAGTAGTCATATAATTTTAAAAAATGTTTGTTTTTTTTTGTTTGGTGATGCATTTCTAATGTTTTGGAAAAATAACATTTATACAGATACTGGCTGTCTAACTCCTATTTACTAAATGTTTAGTATTATCAACACTATATTTTTAAAGTACAGCATTTATGAGTGTATTTTAGATTTCTAAAATGCTCTATTTCATAGTTTATTTCTTTGAAAAAAAAGCCCATCACAAGTCATTTCATGCAAAAGGACTTCTTCTATTATTTATGTTGCATCTCATTAAGGTTTTACTTCCATCTTCTAAATTTCCTCCTGAGATTAAACATTTGACTTTTACGAAGCCACTAAAAGAACAAGGATGCGTCACTTTCATTTAGGGTCTGAAAACATCATAATCGTGCAATTTAATTAGCCTGAGTGTTGACAAAAGATGGTTTAGCTGTTACAGAAACCAGTCCTACAGAAAGCCAGTACACTCTGACGTGTCTTTAAAACATGTCAGCTTTGCCCATTTGCCCTATCAGAGTTGATGACCAAATTTACTCCCAAATTATAAGAGTGTGCTCCTCCACATGAGTAATAGAGGATTGTGAGAAGCAAATAAATCAAGGTCACTCTGAACAAAAGTAACACAAATGACCCCAGATCATATGATAAAATGCTGAGCAAAAAGAGTTGCCCAGTGATACCCAAGTGTCCATCACAAGGAAGCTAAGAATTAACTTAGGAAATGTATGCAAAGAATCCAGCAATAAATCTGGCCCATAATAAGTGTCCAACAATTTGTAGCTTTCAACATTATACTGATTAGTATTAGTAACATTTCATGGCTTGTTGAATAGAACACTCACTGAGCCTCAAGTCTCAAAACAAGTTAAAATATTGCATCCCATTTTTATTCATGAGACATGGTGCAAATTATTTAGAGCCTTGATTCCTAAATTTAAAAAGAAAAAAAAAAGTCTACCATACAGGATTGTTGCAAAGATATAATTGTTAAGTAGAGACGGGATTGGAAGGGAGACAGGCAGGAAGCAGGAAGAAAATAAAGAAGAAAGCAAGCCCCTACAATACAGAATGCTCCGTATTCAGAGTGTGTGTTTCTGTTGGAATGAAGCAGAAAAATATAACAATTTGAGGACTTTGTATTATTCCAAGTAATAGCCTATATCAAGAATTGACTAAAAATGCTTAACCTGCTAGGAATGCCCTTCCAAAAATTAAAAAAAAAAAAAATTCTTTAGAATGGATTTCCAGGAAGTGATATTTTTAGAATATATTATTCAAATTAAGTCCATATAGAGATATTTGTTTGATTCCAAATATTGTATAACATACAGTAAAATGGCTTCTTTTATTTAATACATCCCATAAACCAACATTGTGAAATGCTTTACATGCATTCCCTCAACTAATCTTTATAACAGTCCTTTTAAAGTAAGTCATGCTATCCCGATTTTGCAAATGATAAAACCACGTCTAGTAAGTAATAGTGCTGAAAGCTAAATAAATATTTTAGTTTGAGAGGAAGTTATGGTTTAAGGATACAGACTCTTTAATCAAATTGGCTAAATTCAAATCTTGACCTTCTGAACTTGGATAAGTTGTTAACTCTTTTTTTCTGGTCCTTAATTATTAATACTTCATTTGTAAAATGGAAAAATAACAGGGTCCACTTCAAAGGATTGTTTTTAGGTTTAAATCCATGCAAAGCACTTAGAAGAGTTCGTGGACCATAGTTGACACTCACTACATCTTAGCTGTTATTAGTATCGGTCTAGCTCTGATATCCGAGGTTCTAAAGTTAATTTATCTTTATTCCTTTTTAACTTTCTTTTCAGAAAGCAAAAATTTCTTTGCCAACATACAGCTAGGTAAAGGGACCAGGATTCTTTTAGCAACATCTCAAATCTATATAAAGGATTCTTTTAGCAACATCTCAAATCTATATAATGTCCCCCACATTATGAAATGCTTCTAGGGTGTTGGGCAGGTGGGAGGGGTGGAAGGGATGGGTTTATTCACACCTGATGCGTGCAGTGTGCACTGTCTGGGGGATGGACACACTTGAAGCTCTGACTCAGGTGGGGCAAAGGCAATATATGTAACCCTAAACATTTGCACCGCTGTAACATGCTGAAATAAAAAATAAAAAAGAAAATGCTTCTACATGCATTATCTCAATTAATCCTAATTATGCCCAAGGCTCTGCAACTGCTAAGAGCACTAGTGAGACTTTGGTTCTGGGACCTCCAGCTTGAGGTTCTATGACCTTTCTCCTAATAGGAGAGACTGGTGGTGTTTATTCTTTGATTCTGTCTAGTAGCATGACACAAAATAACTGGATGAAAGAATGTAACATTTAGTTACACATCCAGATGTTTCCATCAGTGTGAGGCCAAACATCTGGCTGCTTATCCGGATGCTGCATTTTTTGTTAACCCTGACATTGGGCAACGTGTCAAATATGATTGATGCAAAACAGAAGAGAGGAAAGCATACAGAAGGAGCCGTGAACATGAGAAATACTTTGCTAAATAAAAGATGGCATGGACTTTGCTATCATCACCTGCTCTAGCAATTTATTTGCAACCAACATCAATGGCCCTACCGGGGAATACAATCTCGCTTAACTTGTTCTACTATGTTGACACCTCTAACTCAGAAATGTAATTTAAAATAAAGATTCATGGAGCTAATATCCTTCTTGCTTTAGACTATTAAAGCGCCTATTGTTCTCACAGCTTGGAGGGGGGGCGAAAGTCTGCATGCATAAGTGAACACATGATGATACAGAGCTTGATAGAAATACTGCCCAGCTTTACCGATGCCTGTAGAATACAAAAAATATGCACTCTGCATAAAATGCCTTATGATTAAAAAAGCAGTTATTATGGGTACTTTTTCTATAAACCTAGATATATATACTGTGATTTCCCTAAAGAGATAGTAACAGAACTGATCACACCAACAGTTTCCATGTTATTGTTACAGCAGGCGAGCACTTGCCCTGTTCCAGGCATTTTGCTAATCATGTGTAACAGCAACCCTGCGACATAGGTGCTCTTAATATCCTCCTTTTGTAGATGAGGAAACCGAGGCAGAGAGCTATTAAGTGACCTGCTCATCATCAAATCTATTATGAGTGTATTTCTAATTGCCAACTTATAAAAAGGTTCAATAAAGGGCCAAGTATACACAAGGGTTGAAAAGGAGTTGCATTTAATGTGAAAGAATCATAGAATTTTAAGCCTGGAGGAGATCTTTAAAGAGCAGTTAATCCAATCCTGGCATTTATAGATGATAAAGCTAAGGTTTGTGAGGTCATGATTTGTCCAAGACTACATATTTTACTAGAAAGAGAATGAGAAATTCCTGCCGCAAGTATCAATTCTGTCTGCCAGCACATTATTGCATAAACTCGAGTTAAATGCTAACGTCCTTTCTACAAGTGGAGAAATTTATTATAATGCATTGTTACATTATCAGGGATTACCTGATCAGACAGACCAGGCAAGAAGGATTAGATAAAGAAATCTGACAGCGTAGAGGTTGTTAAGGGAGGCAGCAGAGACCAAGACTCAGGAATATCAGCTCTTCAGTTGGTCCTGGTTTCGAGTCTTGCTTCCAGTATGTATTGCTATATGACACTAGGGAAGTCATTTAACCTCTTTAAGCTTTAGTTTCTTCTTCTGTAAATTAAGGATACTAATAGCATTAATGTCAAAGAGTTGATATGAAAATAACATTTATGAGTTTTGTGCAGCAGGTGGTGTTTTTAAGCACTTAGTTAACACAAACCTCATAACTGCTCCTCGAAACTTGCAAGGAAAATCTAGAGGGAGTTCTGGATTGCAGTCGGACTTCATGAAAGGCCTGATATTGACAGGAGGATTATGGATTCAGAGAAAGGTGTCACTGACCCTACCACGTGGCTCGCAGCTGGCCCTGATTAGAGTTTAGACTCTAATACCTTATCTTTATCAATAATTAATCAGCTTAATATACAGAGGAACCAATGAAATGGGTTTCTGATTGTCAGTACTAAAAAACCTATAAAAACAAAACACACACCCTTTTTTCCAACATGCATTAAAAACTAATCTGTGCTATGCCGCACACACTCACAGACTGGGGTATGCAGAATAGAGAGTTTATGGACTTCAATATAAAATGACAAACCTGATGGATCATCTTTGGTCCAGATGTAAGGTAGTCCAGAATAAATCTCTATGATGTATTCACTTTGCCATTTTATAACTCAAGCACCAGTGTCTCACAGTAGAATAGATGCCAGTTGACTTAATTCTCTACAAACTTTATTTCCCTACCCTTGGCTTACTTGTTATTCAGAATCAGACTCAACAAGGTATGGGTCTCATTCTTGTCGCTACAGTGAAAGTAGGGTCCCTTTTTAAAAGATACATATGGAAATCAATTCTCCCATTCAGAGTATACATGAATATTCGATTATAAAATGCTTTGATATAACTATGCTTGGACCCCAAAGTTCTTTGGATTCTGTATTCCAAAGTTCAATGAAAATAGTCAATGCAAGTCCTATAGGTTTTAGTATCCTGGTGTTTGGGGAAGCTTCCATACAGCATGTTTAATATAAAATGTTAGTCACAGTTTATGGGTTGTATTAGTTTGCTACCAATGCCATAACAAACTACTACAAACTCAATGGCTCAAACAAAACAAATTTATTGCCTCTCAGTTCTAGAGGCCATAAGTCCCAAATCATGGTGTTGGCAAAGTTTCTCCATTCTAAGAGCAGGGATGGGAGGATCTGTTTTAGGCCTCTTTCCTTGGCTTGCATATGGCCAACTTCACCCTATATCTCTTCCACCATCTTCTCTCGTATGTCTGTATCCAAATTTCCTCTTCTTAGTAGGACACTGGTCTTACTGGATTAGGGCGCACCCTGATGACCTCATTTTAACTTGATTACCTCTGTAAAGATGCTGTCTCCAAATAAGGTCACATTCTGAGGTACTGGGAATTCAACACACACATTTTTGTTCTGGGGTTGATGGGGGAGAGACATAATTCAACCTGTAACACAGGCTTTCAGGCTTTCAGAATAAACTAAGAGGTATCTGCACTTTCTTCTTTTTACTTTTCATTCTTTTTCTCTTCTTCTCCTTAATGTCTCGTCTGTTCTCTGGAAACAAATCCATTATTCCTGCTTCTACTGGTATGGAATTATATTAGTAAATACATGGATTTGTTTTTTAAGATTCCAGAGACCTCACTTTTTGTACTTCCTAAAATTAAATCCTTTTAGCATGTCCAATAGGACATGGATACCTGTAGATAGCTGGAGAAATTATAGAATAGGAATTAAAATCTGGCACAAAGTGACTCTGCTGAAAAGGATGTGTATTCAGAAAAGTTATGTGTATACAATGCTCCAGAAAATCCATAAACCAATTTACTCCTTTTACTCTTCATAGCAAGCCGTGCTAATTTAGATAATGATAATTAATGATTTGCCACATCAAATGATGGAAATAAATCCATAAAAATTGACCTTATTGATCAACCATTTTCAATTAAATTAAAAGCAGCATTAAGCAACTCCATCAGAGGAGTTATAAAAGAACATTTTCTCCTAAGGTAGTTTGATGAGAGGGTGGAGAAATCAACTTCTTAAATGTGATGGAATACATAGTGGAGCTGGGTACCAAAAACCGCAGTAACTGATTTGTGGAAGTTTAAGCAACTCTGTATACTTACTTAAGTGCAAACCTGAAAGTTACAATTTCTTTCCAGTGATACAAAATCCTGCCTCATTTCCATATTGTGGTAATTACCCTACTCTAAGTGATAAATTAAGAAGATTAACTATAGAACTAACTAGCAAAAATGTACCTAATTTAGGAAATTTCAGCTCTCTATTATCTACTCTTTATCTAAATTAAAGTAAAATACCTGTCTGTGCTTTAACCGGTAGTAAAACATTAGGGGGAAAATAGTCTACTTACATCACATAGCTGAATAAGAGTCAACTAAATAATTACAAATCCAAGACAGCATTTTTTTTTTCATGGATGGGTAATTCCAATATACTAGAAAGATCGTGTGGCTCTGTTGACAATGACAGAAATACTGCAATGAATTCCCTCTCAGCAGGATGCTGGCATTTGAAGGATTAATAGAAAAGGGAAACACAAAGGTTATGTAAAGCTTAAAAAGCCATGAAAGAAGAAAAATCTAATTAGAAAATTATATATAAGGGTCTAATTCAAATTATATGCCTACAAATGGGCTAGGACTTGAGTGAGAAAAATTTCACTGTCACTTCATTCTCAAAAGTTATTTGCAAATGGTCTTAACTTGGGAGAAAAGGCCCAAGAATGCTTTCCACATATTTCTAGAACTTTTTGAGACAGATGTGATATTTTTAGCATGTATGAATCAAGACTTCGAGCCCTTTGTTCGTTACCTTTTTCTGTCAGCATTTCTGTGTCAACATCAAGGAGGTTTCAAGTGCTACTGAAAAGGGAAATGTTGCCTCATTCTAAAAACCATTCCAGATAATTACTGAAAACCCAACAAAAGTGACACTGAATAATCACTTTATCAGGCAGCTTAATGAGATCCTTTCTGAAACTAGATCAAATTAATACTTTGTTAAGACAGTAAGTATTATTTCTTTCCACTTTTATTTTATTTTTAAAACTTTTCCAAATTAAAAGAAAAAAATAAAGCTTCTCTCAGAAAATTTTTAAAAAACAATTGCAGGCAGTTTGGGTTATTTGTTTAATCCCAAAGAAATGTATTCTGTATTTTCTTATCAGAGTAGGGATGAGGGTGGTAGAAAAAGGAGTGGAACATTCTCCTTCCTTCTCAGAACCCATTAAAATATTCCTTAAGATTAAGAGTTTTACTCCAATTCATGGAACTCCTCAAAACATTCACTGAGTAATCAAGGCCTAAATGTTTTTACAATTGTCTGAAATCCTTCAGCATTTTCAGTGTTCTAATTTAGTGCCATCTTCTGTTACTGAGAGCCTTATGAGGTACTATTTTTAGATGTTGGGGTGAAGATGAACCAGACAGACAGAAACACTGAACTCACGGATTTTCTATTGTAGTTAGGAAAGACATATATCCATATAATTAAGTTAGCAAACACGACATTTTTAGGCAGGGTATTCAAGCAAGATCTCTTCTCGGAGGAGATATGTAAGTGAAAGCTGAATGGTGAGAAGGAGCCATCCACCTAAACACATCATGTATAGAAACCATGGCAAGTTCTAAGACCCCTTCAAAGAACAGGAAGGTGGCCAGAGGGCGATCAGCCCAGGAGCAGAGAGGGAACACATGAGAAGTGAGATTTGGGTACTGCTGAGATTATGTAAAGATTTCCAGGCAATAAGGAGCTTGGCTTTTTACTTTAAATGAATTGGGACATCAGTGGACCTTGTTTTGGCAAGAACAGGTTCTACAATGTGCTTTCCACTTTAAAACATAACTCTGGCTACCGTATGAAGGATATATTGGTGCAAGGCATGAAATGGAAGCAGTAGAATTTTTTTTATAGTAGCTATCACAACAGTATGTTAAGGCTCCTATAAATCTGTTTCTCTTTTTTGAGTCACCACTAATTCTGCATGTAATTTGATTATTTTGAGCAAAACAGAATAACATCGAGTTGCTCACTTCTAATTTCCCTCACCCTCCTAAGGCAAGTAATTTAACTTTAGTCTGCTCCCTCAGTATCAAAGTGGGATACATTTTCTTATTTACCTTTTGAATTTGAATTTTTCTAGAAATATTTAAAACATGAAAGGGTGTTCAATCTTTACCAAGCAAGCTATGCAAATTTACTCAGTGACACAGATGCTGCCAGGCAAAGATTTTAACCAATATTCTTCTGGGTAGTTGGAACCTGCAAATATTCATCCAATAGAGGCATTTAATAAAAACAAAAGAACAGTTAAATTAGAAATGTTTTCTTGTCTTCTTAGTGAATGTGAGATCATATTAGACAAAGCCCTTGAGAATCTACTTCTCAGAGATTATATCAAAATAAGATATAATAAAATAGTTTACTTCCTTTATAATATAAAATCTCCATATTTCTCTCTGAGCTATAAAAGAAATCTTAGCCCAGTCAACATGTAAATATAAGCAGAATTCTGGAACTTAGGTGACTTACATATTCTGTGAGTTTCTTTCAACTATTTTGCCAAACATTCTCCTGATACACTTTGTATTACAAAAAAGTTCTATGGTCAACTTCCCAATGAAAGGGGAATACTTCAGTTTTAAAGGAGAAATTTTCCAGACACATTTTAAATTAAAAAATAATTTTTGTTAATCCACTCATGAATTGATGGGCACTTGGGTTGATTTCATATGTTTGCAATGGTGAATTGTGCTGATGCAATAAACATTCACGTGAAGGTGTCTTTTGATAAAATGACTTCTTTTCCTTTGGGTACATTACCAGTAGTGAGATTCCTGGATTGAAAGGTAGGTCTACTTTTAGTTCCTTGAGAAATCTCCATACTGTTTTCCATAGAGGTTGTATTCATTTGCAGTCCCAGCAACAGTGTAAAAGTATAATAGAACAAAAGTTCTCTTTCTCTGTAACTCAAAATTCAAGGGAGAGCAGGTGGCCCTAGATGCTGGCCAATATCTGAGAAGAACATGGGGATCTAGCTTTTGTAGATCATCTTCTTATAGATCCAGAAAAGGCACAGGAGGAAAAGACAAAGAAATAATGCTCTAGGTGATACCTCTGCACCCTGGCTCAAGTCTCATGTGAAGCGAGCTAGGCTGTTCTTTTCAGTTACACAAGTCAGTGACTTAGTTTTATTGATTGGGGCAATTGAAGTCAGATTTGCTGTGTCCTACACTCCAAAGCATGCTAACTAATACAGTTACAGAAATCAGGGGGATAATACAGCTGAATAAGACAGAACCCCAAACAGTTCTCCTGGGAAAATAAGTACAAATTCTCCAATCCAGTGGATCTTAAAATTTTTGCGATCCCAGATGCCTCGACAATCTGATATAAACAATAGGTAGGTCATTTTTGGGGGAAGCAAAAAAAAAAAAAAAAAAACGTACTTGGCCGCAGACATAAAAACATTTTCCTATGATTTCAGAAATATCCACAGTGTTTCTGAAACCCTTCAAGCATTTGTTATAAAATAAAATAATATATTTGATTCATAAGAATGGGCAGATTCTAATATCAGGAGAGCAAGCCTGGGGACAGCCCTGTGATGATGGTTGGGGTGATACATCTATATCAGTCTACATTTTAGAGATGATTTCAACCCAGCATGGAACAGGCTGGCCCTTGCTCTCAAATTGCTTCCTCCAATGTCTCTGAATCATAAAATGAACAAGAG
Source organism: Microcebus murinus (assembly GCF_040939455.1). Taxonomy (NCBI): domain Eukaryota; kingdom Metazoa; phylum Chordata; class Mammalia; order Primates; family Cheirogaleidae; genus Microcebus; species Microcebus murinus. The sequence continues at coordinate 23,194,169 of NC_134109.1, forward strand.
TCCTGTCAATCAATTACTTTTAAAATGGTCAGAAAATGTGTTCAGGAGATGAAATTGATCCCCACCCACAACCCCCGCTGGTATTTCCACCTCCAGCTCTGCCACTGATTTGGTTATTGAAACAGAGGCAAGGATTTCCATTTAGCTTAAATAAGAGTATGCATTAGATCTAAACAAAATCTTGTTGATTCTAGCTTCTAAACCTAGGTTTCAAATAGTGGAGCGCCTTATGAATGTTTCCATTACCATTATATTCAAAAACTTCATAATTTCTTTCTGGGTTTAGCTCTGCCTTGATGTTTGTTATGGCACTGCCCCTTTTTGGTTTCATTTTAACCTTTGAGATCTACTTGGATCTGCCACAAAGACTGAGGAAGCTTAATCAGACTTCCTTATCTGAGGTGAACTGCAAAGCCTTTACAATGATAGAATGGATAACTGGCCTCACACTCACACAGTCTTTTAGACCTGCAACTATTAGAGCGGTTTATAACTAATTATTAAACCTTGTATCCTGGTAACAACCAACATCATTCTCTGAATTTGAAGATGAAGTGGTTTTAGATGTTTGCACAGTTCAACTTCCCTCTCTGAAAGATTATTTCTTAAAGCAGGACTCCCCAAACTTTAAGATGCATATGACCCCCACAGAGATCTCATTAACTCTTTGCACTCGCTTGCTTTTTTCTCATCATCCACTCGACATTATCCACACTCAACATCCAAGTGCAAAGGGTTAAACTGCAGATTCTGATTCAGAGGGTATGAATTGGGGCCCCAGATTCTGCATTTCTAATAAGCTCCAGGTGTTACTGGCCCTGTGGATCACACTTTGAGTGACAAGGGCTTATAGGATCTGCAGTATAAGGTCTTACAGTTTGTCTCTCTCACACGCCTACCCTCATTACCAGGGACCAGCAGGGGATGCTCCTTAAGAACTTGGTGACTTGCCTTTACAGTTGATGGAGATTACCCCAGGTGCTAACTAAGCAGGGAAGAGCTCCATGGCCCTACCTGTAAATGCTAAAAATGTAGTTACAGTGACAGGCATGCATCTATAATGACTGGTCCCAAGAGGCCTATTTGTGTATGAGCCAACAATTCCAGAAAAGAACCCTCCAAGCTGGATGACACCAGCGTGGGTCCAAAGACGCCTCAATCATCTGTATAGAGACCTGCACTGAAACCCAGAGGACGCTGCTCCCATTAACCCTCTTGGTTCGCATTGGAACAATTCTCATTTTAATCTATTTTCTCTACAGCCATTATATTTCCTTTTCACATAACCTGACTTTGAAATTTCTGAGCTTTGAGAACATGAGATACTAAAAGCAACAGGCTTATTTCTCAATTGATGAGGGCACTGAGAGGACTATCTTCCAATTGCCAAAATACAGAATTCTAGTTGGTTAGAGAATAAAGAAAATATCACTATGGCTATACTTTTAGAATTAAATAATGCCAAGCATCCACTTTTATGTATCTTTTAGTGTTCTCAAAACACTTTATTAACTGTTATACCTTCTCTTCATAATACCTCCGTGAAGGTAGAGCATACTACCTGATGTCAAATGTTATAAATCTAATTTTATCATTAAAAACCCATATTATACTTTCATACTGTATTATTAGGGAGGAATGGAGACTCCCCTAGGTTTTCCCTCATACTCTAACGAACTCTCATTTTCTCTCTCTTTCTCTCTCTCTCACGTGCAAACACACACACACACACACACACACACACACACACACACACACACTCAAATTCAGAGGTCAAGCCAGTAGGCTGTGACTTGGCAAACTCGATCCATTACATATCTCTACAGCTGTCACTCACAGACAAAATAACATAGTGAACACAACCTAATGCTGTACTGTGAAAATAGCTTCTTTCAAAACAGAATATATGAAAACACTTCAGAGAGAATTTCAAATACCTTCTTCAAACAGCTGTTTCTAATGGTTTCACAGGACAGATTACACATGAAAAGAAACGAGGACATCATTTAACAACACTACTAATTATATGCACTTTACATATATTATCACACTTAATCTTCACAACTTTTCAAGTATGAGCATCCCAGTTTTTTTTTAGATGCAACTGGGAATTAAAAGGAAAAAAAATGACAACTCCCCCCCAAAATCACAGGGCTAGGAAATGGCAGTGCAGAAACTTGAATACAGGTCTGACTTACTCCAATTCTGAATTATCCACAGCCCTTGTCTATAACCACTAGATAGGTGTTTCTCAAACTTTAATATGCAGACAAGCCATGCTGGGGAGCTTGTTAAAAATGCAAATTCTAATGCAGTAGATCTGGGGTGGGACCTGAGAATTTGCATTTCAAGCAAGATCTTGGGTAATGCTGGTACCTTTGGTCCAAGGACAGTACTTTGCATAGCAAAAAACTATGGTATGCACTTTGACAGTGTTTCTCAAAGTGTGGGCCTTAGCCAGCAGCATCAGCAACATGGGGGACGGGGACCTTGATAAAAATGCAAATTTCCAGGCTCCACCTGAGACCTACCTTGGAATTGGGTCCTAGCAATCTGCATCTTAACAAGCCCACCTGGGGGGGGGGTGTTTCTGATGTATGTTCAAGTTTGAGAATCACTGGTTAACATACAGTATTTCCACAGAGGTGAACAACCTAACTCTATACAGCCTGGAATGATTATCAGCTATCTAGATGTGATTTACTCTTGTTTTCCTAGGTCACATTTTATGATTTACATGAAATTTTTCACCACATTTGGTTAATAAACGGTCTGGCCAGAGCAAAGCTGTGACTGCAAAGATAACCTTGGTCCATTACACTGCAGAGGCACTTCATCACCAGCTGTGCTATGTGATCCTGGACAGGAGTGGAGGGCATGAGGAGGCTGACACTCACCTCACTAATGTCTCCCCTCCAATATGGGTAGGATTCGTTTTCTCAAATGGAGCTCCCTGCAGTATGCCCAACCTGATTTTTCTTCCCTATTGTACTGTGCTTTGCAAAACAAATACTTAGTCTCACATTTTCATTCTCAACAGTGACTAAGAAATAAGTATTTTCCCTTAGTTTGAGAAGAAACATGTCAAATTATTAACAAACACTAAAAAGATAGTTATCTTAGATCTCCAGTTGGGATAAGCAGTAAGATTCAGAGGAAAATTATAGCGCTTGGAAGGCTCAGATATAAGAAAATGAAAAGATTTTAATTGTATTCAGCTAAATAATAAAGCAATCTTCAACCATCACATTTCTAATAATAAGTGATAAATTAATTATGTACTGGGCTATGTGCTTTACATAAATTATCTCATTTCATCCATACAGCAACACTTCAAAGCAACTACTACTTTTTCTCTATTTTAAAGATTATATAATGGGATTAGAAAGGATACAGATATGGCCCAAGGTAATACAGCCGGTGAAAGTCTGAGCTGAGATTTCAACCTAGACCTATTGGATTCTAAAGCCTGAGCTTTTGGAGACACATGATGTTGCCTCTACTAAGCATGTTGGTGGAAATGCAGTGGTAAAATCCAAGTTTAAAAATATAAATTATATATGTTATATTCTAAGGCCACTGACCTAAAGCTCTCCCCTAAAGGCCACCACAACTCTTCAAAGTAATCCTCTCTGTGGTTTAACCATCTTAGGTAGACTTGAGATTTCCCTTTCCCATGATGGCTATTGTTCTGCCCTAATAGTCCCCTACACACACACACACACACACACACACACACACACACACACACACACACACATCAGCTTTCTGGACCCATGTGAGAACTTGGTTACTCCACCCTATTGATTCCCCAGTCTTCCAACTCCCAAATGCAAAGACCAATGAGAGGCTGATCTCATAGCCAATCATTGCTACATCTCCCCATAGCCAGATAACAGAATTCCCCTGGAGAGTCAAGGAAAGGGTGGAGGAAGGAAGTTTCTTTATCTTCTGTGCTTGAAAAGGCAAAGGTACATTCTCCAACATGGAAAGGACAGTACAGAGCCCTGGGAGTCCTGTAAATGAGAACAAAGCTGCATGCTGTTGGGTGAAGCACTCAGAAAAGAGGAGAAATTTAAGAGGAAGTACTTTAAACGTCTGGGAATTGGCAAAATTTGCTTAGAGCCATAGAAGACACCAGTATTAGAGTAATAGAGAAAGCATGACCTCAAAAGCTCACATTTCTCTAATAGAATATGACAGTAGATCCATTCTTTAGGACCATGCTTGGTTCTCTAGCCATTCTTGGGCATCCCAAGATACAGAGTTAATGCACTCATCTCATGGGGACTCAGCAGCACAGAAACTTCAATGTTGCACCAGATTCTAAAGAGATTGCTCATGTAAAGCTTTGAGGAAAAAAAAAATAATTTCCTCTTTTATAATCTCCAAGCACAAACATCATTCCATTATAACAGATGGGATTTCTAAAAACAATAGGACTTATTCTTCTTTTCTCCCTATAAGCACAATGGAAGGCCAACTGAAACAGATTATACTGCACAGAACAAAGCACTATATCTCTACCCCTTCCCTGAAGTCATCATTAGAGATGCAAGCTCCTGCATCTGCGAGGGACTTCCATTTGGAGCTGGTTAGTTATGAGTCTCCATTCATTTCAGGCATCTGATTGGTTCCAACGACTTTAATGATTCTAACAAAGATGAAGATATTAAACATAGAGCTCATTATTAGTCAGAAGTCTGCCATGTTCCCTGCTGTATAATTAACTCCTTTCATTCAACACATTTAAAATAGCATCAATGAAGAATATTTAATTACCTCCCTCCAGAAGAAGGTCCCGACTCAGATTCAGTAGCCAGTTTCACAATGAGGTTCAATTTAAATTATTCTTAAAATAATGTTTCTGATAACTATAGGGAAAGCTTAAGTCCAGAAAATGTAAATCTAGGGAATAGAAATATATGACAGAACTGGAAGAAAAACATCTTTAGCCTGTCATTTTTTCAAAAAATGGGTGAAGCATTTCTAATGGCTGCATATTTTCCCAAGGAATTTAAAGTATGTGGCCAAGGTCACAAGAAAAAAAATAAAACTGTAGTGATGGGTAGAAGTGCTATGTGGACATTTGTGCTTAGCCTGTATCACATCAGTAGTGAAATACATAAGATACTGGTTTCTACACCACCCTGACTTCACGGTGGTCTGTAATCCAGCTACCAGAAGGTGAGAATGTGGGGATGGGAATCACAATGAAGTGGCAACTAAGATAATGTTTCCGTTATGCCTCCAGGGTTGAAAGGGACAAAGCACAGGTGATTCAATTAGTTGTCCTTGTTTCCAAGGCAGGCAGCACCTGCTTTATATAGCATAATACATGTTTATTGCTGTGGCCTTTGGGAAAGCATTGCTGAAACATAAGTAGCCAAAAAGAAAGGACAGCCAGCCTGTATTAACTTCAGATGTTGACAGGCCATTCCACTTATTTGTCATTCTGACTGCAAGGACATTTTGTGATAATTTATTCAAAAGAGCAAAGTCATTTATAACTCTTCCTCCTCCTTATATTACTATCACCATCAGGATCTCCATCACTTACACCAAATTTCTATAGAGCTCCAACCATGGACATCAAAGTATGCTTGATACTGCGGAGGACAGTTGTTTAGGGCCACCCAGTGCCCTGGTTTTCTTTGGGGAAATTGCACTTCCTCCCCATTGCTCACGGTCTTATAGGACTCTCAAAAGATGACTTTTTTTCCTGCTTCCCTAAGGGTAAGCACATGACCCAGTGCCTCTGAGGCTTCAGCAGACTGTTACAAGAATGGGGTGAAATAATTGGACTGCATGCATACTAGCAGCAGTGGCCTAAAATAGCTATTAATTATTCCCTGCTACCTAGACCTCCCCAAATTCTCTCTTTTTGAAAACATCTTCCTTTAGCCTTTGCTTTGATTCTGTGAGCCACCCATAAGCCTTTTGATACATTCCTGACCTACTTGAGGTAGTCTAGCTGGTTGGTTCTGTTGCTTGCAACCAAAGAGTCTGAACTGTTGCAGATATGGTACACATGAGGAGGGACATATTATGGTCTTTGCCCTAAAGAAGTGGGAGATCCAGTTAGGTAGAAACAACAAATGCACAAAAGGGATAGATGGCATAATTAGCTAATGCTAAGTGGCAGATAAACAGGACCAGTGTTTGAGGATGAAAGTCAATGATTACCAGCAGGATAGAAGGTGATTCTAGATGTGATAAGACTGATCTTAACTGAATGCAGAAGAGCAACTGGGGTTATCTAAAAGAAACTTGAAATAATAAAAGTGGAAGCAAATGCTGAAATAAATATAGTTACACTATTTTATATATAGTTATATATATACTATATGTAACTATATTTTATATATATAACATATATATAATATTGCAAGCCCTTAACACTATCCACCCTCATTAATAAGTTTAATAATTCATATTCCCTTTAAGCTTTAGTTGTGGAAAAAATATATGTAAATATATTTTAATTCTAGGATATCTCTTTCTTAAGAAAAGGAGTAAAAGGAGTAGAGTATATGGCATAAACTTTCTCTCCTGCTGCCTGTTAAAAGAGTGGCATGAATACACAGAAACATAAAGGGAGAAAGCACAGGACAAGCATAAATTCAGCATTTTCTCTTGCATCTACTCTGAAGAAGAAAAAATTAACTAGAATCAGGACCATCATACTATTTTCCACCCAAAATTACTTCCTTTATTGGGAGAGGAAACAAGAAAATAGTCTCCCAGTACAAGCATATCTATTTGCGCACGCACACACACACACACACACACACACACACAGAGAGAGAGACACACCCCACAGTGCCAACAAATCTCTTTTCTTTAAAATAAAAACCCTTTATACTGTAACATAAGAGCATAACTCTGTAGCTGCAATCAACATTTTGAAGAAGAAACAGCATAGTTTTTACAGCAATTAGGAGAGCAGTGCTCATGTTGCACTGCTGAGCTTTCTGCCCCCCACCTAGCGAAGGACAGGGAAAGGAGCCCCAGGGCCACATAGAGGCCATAAAATCTCCACTCTCAATCACAGTCTGGAAGGCCAGGCTGGTGTTATTTATTTGGCTCTAGGGCCACATAGTCTCATCTCCCATCTAATGTTTAATAAGTAAATAGATGCAAAGTAAGGGCAAACATCCTTCAATATTTCATATCAGTTAACAAAAAAAGGAGTATTATTTTATGTAGCAATTTCAAAATAAGTAATGCTTCATTATTTGGTCCAAGTCACAGCTCTCAACTCTGCTAATTTATGAAGCAAACACGTAAGGAAGCAGAGGGCATCATGATAACGCTGAAACACACTCCTACTATCTCCCTAAAATACCTTCCGCATGGATTCCTGTGGTAGCCTCCTCAGTGTCTCCTTTCTTCCACTTTGCCTCTTTATAGTATAATTGGCAACCAGCTGCCAGGATGATTCTTTTAAAATGTAAATAAGATTATATTAAATCCAAAGTCCTTTTGTTTCCCTACAAGGCTATGCACAATATGGTGCTGGTTATCTCTCTGACCTCATTTTACCCCCATGTCCTGCTGGCTCACTGTGTTCTATTCGCCAGCCTCCTGCTGGGCCTCAAATAAGCCAAGTGCATTTCTGTTTCAGGGCGATTACACCTGCTATTCCCTCAACGTAGAATGTTCTTGGATATTGTTACATCTTATTGCTTAACCTCATTCAGGCACCTGCTTTAGTATCACTTCCACAGAGAAGCCTTCTCTGACCATTCCACCCAAAATCATATTCCCTAGCACACTCTCCCTTGCCTCACCCTACTTTATTTTTCTTCATAGCACTTGACACCATTTGAAAGTATGCATTTATTTCCTGACTGCTTTCATGTCAGCATTCCTAACCAGAATGCTGTTCTGTAAAGAGAAGGGCTTTATGTTGTTTTATGCCCCATGCCCTGGTCTTATGCACATTGTCTATGCATAGTAGGCATTCAATAAATTAATATCTGTGAATGAATGAATGATTGCACTATTTTACCATATCATGTTGCTTTCAAGTTCACATATTTTCTTTCAATAAGTGCCTAAAACAATCCTGGAAACACAGTCACTCAGGGCCCAAGATGTACACACAGTTATTCACATTTGGCTTATAAAAGAAGAGAGAGAAAGTAAATTGAGAAGATTGACTCAAATTCCGACAGTCTTAAATCTCCCCATCAGCATTTGAACTGCAATGCAAGTCACTGGCTCTGTCACTGCACAAGGACATCTGACGATGCCTGAAAGCCTCAGAATATCAGGTCCAGATAAGACTGGGACTTCTCCCTAGAATCCATCATGGATGCTTTTCTAACAGTTTCAGTGTCTGGACTGCACAAAGGAGAAACAAAAGTTTCATAAAACCAGAAGGTCTTATTTTCTAAGAAGGAAATGAATGGACACATCCCCTCCCCCCATCCCCTTCTTGGCTCCTCTCTTTAATTCCTATGAGACCATGAACTACTGCCTGAGGACTCATTGTCCCAGCCTTCAGAGGCCCCTCTCCAATGGGAAGAAGGAGGACTCCACCCACTACATCATCTTAATCAGCAACTTAGGAAACAGTGTCACATAAAACAGCAGCGGACCTGAAAAAGTGCAGTAATTGCAATAGCACTGCTAACTAACCATTCAGCTCCCACTTCTGCATAATTAAGAAGGTGGTTTATGACAGGCATTTGTGGCATTTAAAACATTAAAAGGAAAAGTAGCAGAACGTGCCACACCAGGAGCTCTGCAGCCTCTGAATGGGAAGGAGGAAGAAAGGAGTTTAAGTCTGAACCTGGAGAAAACAGGACCCTTTTCCTACTAGAGTCTCTTCCCCGCCCCCTTAGTGTTTTGTTCTGTTTTTTTTTTTTCTCTTTCCCCTTTCGAAAAATGAGTCGCCAAGGGGGTAATTTAGCAACTGAGTTTTTGCAAAGGTAGCTGCTGTGTGCTTAAATTACCAGAGAAATGCTTTCAATCGCTCCCCTTTGGAACAAGAGGGTACTTCGTGGTCTTTTCCCAGGTTTGGAGCTTTGCACACAGCAGGAGGGTGCAGGGGAGTGCTGGGAAAGCAGGATGGAAATGAGAGAGAGATGCCTGGTAAGGATAAAACTCTAGTTTGTCTACGCTGGGATGTAGTGTTGGCGAACACAGAAAAGGCTGGCCATTATAATATGCAAGGAAGGCACCCCACTTAGTATTTTCCAAAAAGGTCTCCTGATGAAATAAATCATTCTTCTAGTCAACAAACATGTAGTGGGCCCCTACTATCTTCCAGGCACTAGGCTGAATGCTGTGGAGATGGAAATAAATAAGAAATCAACTTTGTTCTTGCAAAGGCCTCAGAATCTACTGAGGGATGCAGCCTAGAGAATAAGAACCCAGTGTGGATTAGTAATGACTATGAGTGCCAAGTGGTGAGAACACCCAGAGGAAGGAGGGTTTGAGTCCATTTAAGTTTTCCAGAACATAGCAGGCATTCAAGTAATGCTTGCAAACAACAGACTCAACAAAATGATAGATAGGTCGGTCCACTTGTTTGTAACAAGATGCCGTTTGAGTCTGGTCTTGAAGGATGAGCAGGAGTTCACTAGACACTCGCAGCAGAAGAAACAGTGCACACAAAGGTGTGTGAACTCAACAGCACAGGATCTGTGGGCTGGAGCAGCCACTGGTGCGTACTGGGGAATGGCAAGAAATGGGCCAATTTTTAAAAAGAAATTTGATATGACCAAGATGACCAAAAAAAGCTCAAGTCAAAGGCAAGCAAACCAGTTAGAAGCCTTTCTTAACAGAAGAAGCCAAATTTGATGTACACAGCAATGCAATTCAGAAAGCAGATGATTCTTGTATCTTTAACATATGCCCACTGACATGGAATAAACCTACTTGAAGGCAGTTATGCAAGGAGGTAACAGAATGAAAATCATGCCAAATTGCTATCACTGTAAAACACACTCATGCTCTCCTATCTAACCAGCATAACTCATGATGTATGGAGTACCAGTATCTCCTAAACAAATATAGTCTAAATGTCTCAACAACGACAATAACAAAACTAAATGTGTGGTACTTTCATACACACACTCATACACACACACACACACACACACACACACACACACACACCAAAAACTTTCAACCAAAATTTAAAAAAAATTCTTGGTGACTTTTTTTACACTTTGGGCAAGGGAATGCACATTCTTTGATATGCCTTGATAGAAAACCAGATAGGATGAGAACTAAAAAATAGAAATTTCATACTGTGAAAATCATTCTTGCAAATACGTAAATGGGAGTTTTAGCATTTATATCCTAAATTTTAAGGGTGGAGGGCAATTAAAGGTGACTGCCCTGATAACTGCCTTGGATTTCCCAGGCCCAGCATTGCCTATAAAAAAAGATAAATATCATTTTTGATGTTTAAATTTAAGAGCATTAGTGAAATTTATTAATGAGTAATGGTGACCATAGAAAGTTTAAGGCAAATCACTTAAATTTGGCTGTCCTCATTTTCTATAGGTTTTCTGTCTAACAGCAGTCAAATTAGGGCCCCTGAAGCCCAAAAGTTCATTCCTGGTATATATAGGTAAATTATAGTCAAGCAATGGAACTAAATTGCAGAATATTGGGCCAAATGGTCTTCTGTGTCTAGACAAGTCTAGAGAGAGGTTAAGAATATGAATATAAACAACCTATATACCCTGTGCATAAGCATAGGGCCATGGTTCAGTACATTTTCAATGCATATTTGTAGACAAAAATGATACAAAGTAATCTCATTTACATTTCTCCAGGTAGACAAAGTATTTTCTAATATACAGCTTAATACATAACATCCTAAGCTACTATAAAAAACACATTATAAGACTTTCATTATCACAGAGGTTGCTGCTCTTGCCATCCCTAAAATGCATCTTTAAAGAGAATAGTCAATCTACCAGTTATATTAGGTTGGGTAAAACTGTGTGTGTGATTTTGTGAAATGGCCAGGCTATCATACTTATTTAGCCAAAAGGAAAATTTAATTTTGTAAGTGATACCTTACTTGAGCCAACAAATGGCCTTGGCATTGGACTCACCTGAAGATGAAGGGGGATCTATGCTATAAACATGACTTATTGCACATAGTTTGTTTTATTTCACTCTAGCATAGTGACCAAACATGGACCTCCTAATCTTTCCAGACAGGGTTAAACCAGAAGGTAAAATATCAAGTTAGTTTAAAAAGTAGAAAGGGCTACACTAGGGTATGTAAGTTATTAGGGTATTAGAGCTCTTTTTCTGTTCTTTCTCTTCTCTATGCTTTCTCCATTGGAGAAAAGACGTCTGCTGTCACTGGTCCAATTCTTCTCTCTGTGAAGATGGGCCACACACATTTATTGCCACCCCTTATTTCTTTCCTCAATCCCAGCACCACATTTTGAATGCCCTGCAGGCACGATACATACTCAGCAACTCAAAATCAACCCAAATAGCCACAAGTTCTGTAGCTACCTAAGATCAGCAGCCTATCAACCAACCATCTCTGTTTATGGGCATTTTAGCAAACTAGGGATATATACAATACATGTCCAGAGAATGAATGAAGGCATTCACTTTTCAGCTTTCAAGGAATAAGACCTTGAAGTTGTCTATCTTTTCTTCTCTTGGCCCCCACATCAAATTGTTCACCACATTCTGGTGACTTGTTACTTAAAATTCTTCTCCAATTAAATTATTCCACCACTGCAGTTCCTTTCTTTATACTCCAAGTTCTTATCATCTCATACATGGCTTCTCACAATAGCTTCCTTTCTAGGCTCTATGCAGCCACATCTACCACTTCGTATCTCTCTGACACAACATCTCCCTATTAATTCCCTAGAATTCTCATTAGATCATGTCAACTCAATAGTTCAACCACAATTCAAACCATCAATCATGTTTCATCACCTAGAGGATAATACTTAAACAGTTATATCTAGTCCTTCATAACTAGGCTTCTCCCAACCTTCCCAGACTTACTTTCCGTTGGGTAAGCAGTTTGCAGACAAGTCTTATACTCTTTCACTTTCATGTTTTTATCTAACTAGGGATAGGCAAACAATGGCCAACAGGCCAAATCCTGGCTGCCACTTGTTTTAGTAAGTGAAGTTTTATTGGAACATAGTCACATCCACTTGTTTACTTATTGTTTAAGGCTGCTTCATGTTACGACCGTTGAATACTTAAGATGAGGTCCATATGGCTTGCAAAGCCTTAGGCCAGCTTCATGGGCGTGCAACCTGTACAGTCACATGAGGCCCCACACAACCTGCTGGTGGTTTAATATTTTCCTATCCCCATCTCAAAACTCTTAATTTTATTTTTGAACTTGTGCTTTTAAAAAGGTGTAACCAAAAAATTAAGTATGTGCAAGAGCAAAAAGATACACATTTGCATGTGCATATAAAAGATTCATGTCCATTTTTTTCTTGTCACGGCATCCCAATTGTATCCCCAATACTCCATGAGCACAGGCACGTGAAGCACATTCAATGATATTCAAAGTGAATACAAAGTGTGTTATATCTACTACTACACAAGCTGGGATGCTCAAAGTTCTTAAAGGATGTGTTTTCCATTGGAACAAAAATGTGCTTCAAACACAGAAAGAAAACAATGGCCTTCTAAGAAACACAGATGACCAAGAAATACAATTATATCCTTTTTAGCGATGTTACTTCCATGAATCGGCCAACCACCTAAGGTGAAAATTATGAGAGAAGGAAAAGATAAAGCAACCCATAATTTGTTTTATTTTTAGTCCTCATTGGTAAGCCAAAGGAAGAAACTGCTTGTAGAATGTGTGTGTATCAAGAAATGAAATAAAAACAGTTGAGTTAGTTTGTGTAGTATTTCCACTTTTCTGGTAAGAACAAAATACATATGCACTGCATATGTATTTTGAAATAAGAAATGTTTCCTATTTCAGTAATTCTGCATATGAGTTAAACGTTCTTATTTAAAACGTATTTAAGGTTGGTATGGCACTATATGAAGATGAATGAAAACACTCATGCTAATAATTTAAAAATGTCTTTTCTTAGAAGGACATTACATGGGAAATATAAAAAAATACCATGACAAGATGAGAGAGAGAACTGGAAGTATAGAAAAGGCTTTATATTTTTGTATTCTTAATGGTACTTTGTTACTGCTTTTTTAACAAGGGGGCCTATAGATTTCATTTTGCAGTGTGTTTGCAAATTATGTAATCAGTCCCAAAACTAAAATATGTACCCTTTGGCCCCGGACTGAAAATGTTTTGCCAGTGCCTGACTGATCCTGCTTCTAAATGTAACAAAACACTTAATTATTTAACATTTAGGACTATTTCTCCCACAATTTCATAAGCCATTTGAAAAAAGCAACCATAAATAAGGGAAAGATATGAAGTAAAACCAAACTGTGCCACTGCTCTTGGAACAAAATTAAAACGAAAGTAAATTAAGGCTTTTCTTATCTGTATATCCATGAACTCAACACTCGAGCAACCAAATGTTGTGAGTCTGTGGTGGCCATTTAAATAGATCAAAGAAAGCTGCTGCCCTCCAGGTATATATAATCTCATAAGGGCCAAAGCATATTTATATAATATGCTAATATAAGGTAAATGGGATTAATATAACAAGAAGTACAGGGCAAAGTACAATGGAAACTGGAAAGGTTTCAACTGGGAGAAAGTAAAAAAGACTTCACAGGACAAGGATGGCTGAGGAGAAGGGTGGGACTTTGCTCTTAGATGTGGGAAGGGCAGTCCAAGTGGAAGAAACTGGACAAGCAAAGGCCTGGGAGTGTGTACGTGTATGTGTATGTTTGCCTGGGAATGTACTCATTCAGGTGAGCTTTCCCTTGTTGCTACCAGCCATTGCCGACAGGTGTTTCTGAGCTGAGAAGGCCCAGGTGGCCACGTATATCGAGTTAATAAAAGGGACAAGTTCTTAGAAGAGGGTTAAGAAGGGAGTTAGTAAGTTCTAAGAAGTCTTGAACTCTCATCTATTTCTTGTCCCTGAATGAAGAATCTACACGGTGTTACAAGGAAAAGATGAGAATCTATTTGTGAGTCTATGGCAGAGCTTCAAGCAGAGTAATAGGCTCTTCCAAGCGACAGCCCTTCTGGGGGAGCTGCAAGTGCAGTGATATATCCTCTGAACATAAGGAGCCCTTTGAGGGACATCAAGGAAAAGGATACTCAACTTATTATGCCTATGTTCTCTGAGCTGTCATTCCAGGGCACACAGTGTGGGAGGAAAGAAGAAGGAAGGTAGAGAGAAAGAAGGAGGGAGTGAAAAAGGATGGGAAGAAAAACAAGGGCAAGGTTGCTTCTAATTCTCCATCTCAAGATCAGAGACTGAGCAATGTTTATGGCTTTTTGAAAAAGAGGGCCCACATTTTTAGGATGATGGAGAACACTGGGGATGGAGTGGCTAGAAGGAGGTAGAGTCAGACAGGAGACCTGGATGTAAATCATGAAAACGGTGTTATATCTTTGTAGGGCATTAACAACAACTATTTTGTCTTGTTTTTTAAAACCTCTACCCAAGGATAAAACGAAGATGACACATAGATAAATAAGTGCCATCTGGTAGAGTTCAATAACCTGGCTTATAACATCGCCATGTAGCTTTATCTCAAGGCAAACAAGGATCTTTTATATTTCTTTCAAAGAGCGGTTTCTGGACACCTGGAGTAAAGATGGAAGTGAAAGAGACAGAAATGGGCCAAGGTCAGAGTCCCCCAAAAGTCTATCTTTTTATTTCAATTGTTACTTCCTGAGAAAGCACAGGTTTTCATTTCTTAAATCTGAAAGAACATGCAGGCTATAAGATGGGAGATAGTGACATAGCATAAAGAGTAAAGCCCTTGGTGTTAGGTGTCTCTGAATTCATGCCTGTGCAAGTTACCAATTTTTCTAGCCCTCAGTTTCCTAACTGCATAATGGGAATAACAGCATCAACCCTCATAGCTGTGATAGGAGCTAAACAACGATACATAGAGACATATCTTGTCTCATGTGTCAGCACCTCCCAATTCTAAGCTCCTATTTAACCTTGCTGGAGGAATGATTTTGGTGCTTGCTGATTTGGGGTCTGGGCATAACCTTGGTAGATTCTAAAAATCATAGCAAACAGTGGTGAATGAGTCAAATGTCTATAATTATGTATAAATGGGAAGATAAAGACATATATTTAAACGATCTGCTAATCCCCACTGTCATGTAGTGCCCTAATAGCTATTTTCAATTTGTCTTGCTTTGTGCAGCACTCGGTAAGCTGACAGCCTAAAGATCTTTGCCCCAAGTTAAAGTGAGCGTATGTGTGTGTGTGTGCACATGCTTGTTCAAGAAGGTCTTCCTCTCTTGTCAAGAGCACAGCTGTCAACTATTCCCCAAAGGTGTTGCCTAGAATCAGCATGAAGGGCTTCAGGCAGCCTGCCACTTAGATGTGGCACCTTGCATATGTGCTATAGTTCACACTCTGACTTGCCTGTGTGCACAATGCAATCTTGTCTGTTAGAGGACAGGGCTATTGTGCGATACAATTTCTCTTTGAGGTGCATAGTAGCTCTTTTCCCTAGGAAAGGAAAAAGAGCTACTGTTGCTGGCATAGCAGAGAGAAGGGTCTCTGCCTGCCCTCTGCCATTGTGGTTTTGATGTCTAAATCTTCTGTAGAGGATTGCTGCAGTGATGAGATAAAAGCAGCTGCCTTTCCAAGTGCTGTCCATTTGCATTGATATTTACATTCTTTGCCAAAGTGACATCATTACCATTTGCTCAGTATTTGCACCGCAGGGATGTGTTTTACATAATTTAAGACTTGGAAGTGATGGTAATGTACTTTCAGATGGGCAGTAGAGGCCACTGGGTACTGAATCCCATCCCCTTCCTCCTCAAGGACTTCAGTGCATAAATGAGTCCCTAGTCCATATCCCTAAATCATATTAACAGTGCTGCTTATTGGGTGCCAACAATGTGTCTGTCACTGGGCTAGATATGTCTCTTTATATTATTGTTTGGCCCCTACGATAACAGTATGAGGGTAGATATCATTATCCCCATTATGCAGTTAGGAAACTAAGGACTAGCAGAACTGGTATCATCAAGTGAGCCTTCTGTCTCCTTGTCAATGCCAGCACAGCACAATGTTTGTTCTTAGCTCCACGGTCTCGCCCTGTGCACTGGATCAACACTTCTCATTATCTTTAACATCAGAACTCCAGGGCCAGGAAACCACAGCTCTCCAAGAGGTTAAGCAAATGCCATATGTTAAAAGAAAGAAGTAAGCAATAAAATAGCTTATTGCATGTTTCTTTTGCAAAGCCCCAGGAAAAAAAAGAATAAGTAGAAAAAGAGGGAGGCAAGTCAGGGCCAGGGAATGGGACAGAGATGACAGAAATAAAAATTCAAAGATAAATGTATACAGACAAATATAGACCTTCTGTGTCCATGAATAATTGAGGATTCACACTGCACTGATGTGTTTAGACAAGAAGGGCAACTGGAGCTTTTAAAGGACAAAGACCTCTGACAATTCCTTGGGGGTGCTTCAGGGCTATTTTCTTTTTTCATTAAATACACACAAATGAACATACACATATACACATATGCATATGACATACATATATATAGTTTGTACTAATACCAGAAAGCTCACATTCTAAAGAATGAACAAGGCTATTCGACTAGATCCTAGGAAATTCCACTTCCAGCTCCACAGATATTCTTCCTCATTTTTAGGGAAGACGACTTGATCCTTTTTAACTTTATTCCCTGTGTCCAGTCACACAACATGTGGTTCACCATTCTAACTATGCCTGACCAAACCCACCTGCCCGTGCATCCCCAGTTCTTTCTGACATACTCGCATTATCAATCTTTAAACACAGCATATGTTTACTTTGTTCCTCCTCCTGAGAAGCCAAGTAATGCTGATAGAAATTGCCAACCTCTTCATTTGATCCAGAATTCATGGTTTATTACTGGATACACCTGGAGTCTCTATGTCAATACCATTTTGTTTAAATGAACTGATTATTTTCTCTTCCTTATTTCTTCTTCTGATTAATTGATATATGGGGTTCTTTATGCAGTTTTTGATTCCTGAATTGAGTACAAAAATCTGTGTGTGCATATATGTGTGCATTGAATTTAATATCTTTTATCTGATTTTGAGAAGATGGTAAAAGCCTCCCATCTCAGTTAGCAAATCTAAAATTTTCACAGACTCATTCCCTTTTCTAGCCTGCTTTTCTTAAGAGCCTGATTCTGTCTGCTTTAATTCAACAGTAGTGACACAATTCCTGACTAAATTTTTTTCTGGGTAAAGGCAAAGGACAAATAAGGCAAAGGCTTTCACACCTGAACTGGATTTGTCCCTTGACTTCTTTTGAGAAATCCTCCGTTCTGCAATCCACACTCTTAGTGTCTAACAAATATTTTCTTCATTAACCAGCAATTGAAATAATAGAGATGAATTACTATTAATTTATCTCCATCCTGGGGAGACAAACACCTCCACATGCAAGTACCTGTGAGTGGAGTGAGGCATCCCATTATTAGAATAGGGTATATAAAATTTTAATAACAATGTAACCTTCTAAGAATAGAGCCACATAGGTCTAAACTAAATATGAGAACCCTAATGTTTTACACCTCATTAGCTCTTAGTTCAAACTATTAGAAAGAGCTTCCTCATATTGAATAATAGTTGGCCTTTTGACTTCTAAACACAGATTCCATTTCTTCCCATTAAAGCTATACCAACCACAGATAATTCCTCCTTTGAAATTACCATTCAGCATATGTACAGCAGCAGATGTTCTATCCCTCATCCATCCTCTGACATCACTGCAGTCATTCCTCACCTGAGCGTTCTTTAGTCTGTTAGCTGTCATCTACAATAGCAGTCCCCAACCTTTCTGGCACCAGGGACTGGTTTCATGGAAGGCAATTTTTCCGTGGACCCAGGTAAAGGGGAGAATGTTTCTTGGGGTGATTCAAGCACATTACATTTATTGTGCAGTTGAACCTCTCTGCTAAAGTTAATCTGTATTTGCAGCCATTCCCTAGTACTAATATCATAGCCTCAGTTCCACCTTAGATCATCAGGCACTAGATTCTCATAAGGAACGTGCAACCTAGATCCCTTGCATGCACAGTTTATAGGAGGGTTTGCACTCCTATGAGGATCTAATGCCACCACTGATCTGATGGGAGGCGGAGCTTATGTAGTGAAGCAAGTGATGGGGAGCTGTTATAAATACAGATGAAGCTTTGTTCTCTCACCTCCTGCTATGCAGCCTGGTGCCTAACAGGCCGTGGACTGGTACCAATCCATGGTGCAGGAGTTGGGGACTGCAGATCTACAAGATACAGGTTCAAGATCCTTGTCTTCATGTTTTCTTCTCCAGAATGCTTTTTAGTTTGTGAATGCAGTGAGGTACCTAAATATTATATCCTTTATGTGGTCTGACCAGCACTTAAGTACAATGTACATTTCTTTTAGCAGCTGATGGTCAGCAGTTGAATTTGTGGTCTGCTGAAATCCCCTGAACTGCTTTGCATGGATTTCTGTCAAAAAAGATCTTCCCTAAACTAATTGTGTTCATTTATTTATTTTAATGGAAGAAGATAGACTCTAGAATCAGGAAGAACTAAATTCTATTCCAGTCACAATATTTTGAAGCCCATGACCTTGAGACGTTAATTTAATATTTTTTATTTTCACCTTTCCCGTCTAGAAAAAAAAATGAATAATTTCATACCATAAATTCTCTCAAATTATTAAAAGACACAAAATGCCTGGCCTAGAGGAGGTATTCAAGAAATGTAGGCTCCCTGTCTATTTTATTTCTTGGTTCTAGATTATGAAAAACCTTTTTGATCTGGGACCTGTGCCATGTGTAAATTTGGTCAAACATGTGTTCAGTGCCTTCCTGTAAGCTGTGTAAATCAATAGAGAATGGGCCAGCACCAAAAACAGAATTCAAGAGCTTCTAATCAAAATGCTGCCAAAGCCAAATGGAGTGAGTTAGAAATCTCCATGAGTAAAATGTTGATTTGTTTACTTCCTCATGTGTGAGTTTGTTTCATTACTAAACCATAGAGGTTAATAACTACTTAGAATGCGAGAAAGGTGATGTCATATAATATTGCTTAAAATCACATATCACACATATCACATGAGTTTCAGAGGAGCCTTGATTCACTAAAGAAGAATCGCCTTCTAACTATTCTACAAATTACTGTATATTATAAAAAATCTTTGAGATATTCCAGGCTACCTCCCAAATATCCACTAAAAATAATTAATCTGCACTCAAGTATATAAGTAAAAATAAAACTTTTGTCCCAGGGTTCTAAATTCTATGATAAAGAATGTTATATAGAATATAATAGAATATATAATACAATATAATAGAAGGTTCTTACTTGAGGAAATCAGCTCACTGAAATCCAAGTTGTCCAGAAAAAAAAAATTGTTTCATTAAGCCATAAATTGTAGTACACAATGTGAGTTGCAACATCTGGGAGGGAAAATGGTTTTTAGTTACGACTGATTTTAAAATCTAACAAACTCATTTTTTACCTTCCTGAGAAAAGAAATGTATAAAATGGTATCTAATGGACCTTTGCCATTTACAAATAATACTAAGGATGGCAATTCCAGGAACTACAAATTTCAAAGGGAAAAAATGGATATGATGAAAAATAAAACAGACATTAACATATGGAAAATTGCACTGGTATAAAGTACATCATCAACCTGGATAAAAATCACAAAGTGCCTCAGATATCACAGTTTGATACAAAAGTATAAAAAATGTATTCATTCAACAAACATTATAAGTAATATATATGTAAAAATAATAAATAAATAACAACTTTTTTAAAAAAGAAAAAAACAAACAAACATTTATTGGGTACTAACTAAACACTAAGCAGTGTGATAGGTGTTCGAGTTCAAAAGTAAATAAAAAAGTCACTCCTGACATTGAACAGCCAGCATAAGGAATGTTGTTTTTTTTAAAAAATCCTACTAATTGTTTCAGTGTCATGATTTATCTACATATGACACATTACGTTGGTTTTCCCAGGCATAGCCTTGAAATTGTACAAAGAAGTGGTGGTTTCCCTTTCTTTGCCACCAAACCACATTTTGTTAAAGGCTGTTTTAATCTTTCAAATAGCTTGTCCACAGAGATCGCTTTCCTTTTTTCTAACAGAATGGAACACTGGTCCTGTGTTTAGAAGAATAGATAGTACACTTCAAATACTTTAGGTCTTAAAAAGAATTATTCCCCAACACCTATCAAAGTTTACTCAAGGAAAAGTGCACAAAATAGGCACTACTCACATACTCATTATGCTTTGGGTTGGGCAGGAAGAATGTATAGCTGCATCGTCTTACGGACATCGTTTCACCTCTCCTGAACTTGATATACTCATTAACAATGCAGAGACTGCACCAGCAAATTTTAAGACCCTGTCCGGCTGTAATATTTTAAGATCAAACTGCAGAATAAAGTGAACACTCAGTGTGGAAAACTGTCCACTGATTATTTAGTCTACTGATAGCATTTCCTGTAAGCAAGACTGCATTCTGTATTTACTCATGGGTATTTGCATGTTTAATGACCAGCGAGTTCTGCTTTCATGAGTGGCATTTCATAGACATGCTCTTATTGAACATGGGAAATTGAAAAATTGTAGAAATTAATCAGACACCTTGGGCAAAACCACAATTCAGTATGTATTTGGCAAAGACCTGAATTTTACATTTTAATCTGAATTATTTGTTGATATCTTCTCTAATTTTATCAGCATGGCTATGATTTTATATTATTATCTAAGACAAGAGGAATATATGTATTATCCTGGGTATCAAAAATTAATTAAATAAAACCTCTCTGGCCAGACATGCTTTAAAGCAAAATACACACTTGGGCATTTCAGGGCATATCCTAACTAGATAGAATCCTGCCAGATCAGGAAGAAAATCAGTTTCATGCATAAGGACACCTGTTAAGAGAGTTGGTCAAGAGAGAATGCAGTTCATCCAAGGGTAATGGCAGTGCTAATACTCAATTGCCATGAGGTCTTTCAAAATCCAAAATTTATTTGAGCCGTGACTATTACCCTGAGCCTACCTGAAAGCAACACACATAAAATTATAATGTTGATAATAATTGTTCAAAAAAGACCAAAGTCTGTCCAGGAAAGGATCTATATCACTAGTGGAATGGACTAGAAGACCACATCTCACACCTCTGCACTCTGTCTTGCTAATTGGAACACAGTTTTCCCTACTCATCCCATCACTCCAACTATCTCAAATCCCCTAAAACATCAGCTCTGTTTCCACTCAGGAGTTTTTACTGCTATTAAATGCTAATTGTTAATTTATTTCTCTTTCCAAAAGCTCTCCCAGAGCCTGAGCTTTTTCTTCATTGAATCAGCTTGTCCTGAGGATACAGTTAAACCTGCCTTTGATCAGTGTTTAATCCTTCTAGATGCTCAAGGGGGTGTAGTTTAGTATCTATGAGAAAGTAATTATAAAGGATGGAGAATGGGAGTGTTATAACTCCTGCTAGCACAAAAAAGGACCAATCAGCCTTCTCTGGCCCTTCTTCTATCTTCACAGAGAAGGGATCATACAAAGAAATGTAAAACTTGAAAGTCTAGTAATGCTTTCACTTAAGCAAAGGGGTGTGGATTGCAAGTCTAGTAGTTTTTATTCTGCTTATAATGGAGGATCTTTAAGAAACAGAACTGTAAGATAGATGAAAAAGGGCACATACACTCTTCTGCCTCTAAGCCATTATAGACAACATTGCTGTACTATATATTCCTGGGTAACTATAAGTATTACCTGAAAATCAAGTAACTATATAACTTGGTCAAAACTAGAAGGATCAGACAGAAAGAAATAGAACATCCATAATTGGCAATTAGGGTATAAACCACAGGGAAGGAAAGGTAATACTTAGAGAGGCTGAAGCTAACACAAATGGGAGTAATGAGGCAAGAAATTTAAAAAAAAATTAACATGAACATTAGAATATGTTCTCTGGTAGACAATTACAGGAATATGCAAAAATAGTGATATAAACCAATAATGCCAAATGATTATTCAAAATTGACCCCAAAGGATGTTCTACAGAAATAAAACCATCAAAGGCATTCAAGCTCATCTCCAGTTCTAATTTCCTGGGTTTACCTAAAGGTATGTTCCTAACAAATCCCATATTACTCAGCAGTGCTGCCTGTGTGACTGAAACATGACAACAGCTTGAGAGTGGCTTAAGGTTCACAATTGTTATTGCTTAGTCCTACAAGCTCGGTGACAGTGCTAAATGGGAAAGAAATATTTTGGTAGCATTCCAAAGATAGCTTGTCACAACTTTTCTCCTCTGATGGACAAAGTAATCATCTTGGCATCGGACATAAGAAAAAGCAAACCATAGATCCACTCTATGTTGTTTCTGAGGAAGGAACAAACATCCAAATTGTCCCTTTCTTCTCTAACTGCTTCTGCACCTCTATTCTTCCTTGGTGCCTGCCTTCACCTTTGCATGCAGTGCAGGCTCCTGTGTGTGTGATTGGTGCTTCCACTTTGGATTTGAAGGAAGACATTTTTTAACCTGTGGGTGAATTTAGTACTCCCCTTTGTTTTTACTTTAGTAGTCTCCTGGCTGGCCCAATCTAACTTGAACTGGGTCTGTGAGAATCCTACACAGAGATCTGTTCTGAAACTATGATGTTATTAATACTTCATGCTATGGCCATTGATTTGAAAACCTATTGCTCCCATTCCCCCAACCACATCAGTAAAACTTCGAGTACTCACTCTCATATGTGTATATTTATTTATTTATACCATGTAGATATCTACTACTATGCTAATGCATTATGCATATTATGAAACATACTAAATTAGAAATATAAAAGAATAGGATAAAAATGAATAGAAATAGAGATTCTAAAAATGTCATTATACACTGCCCTCCAATGTGTGTATGTATCCCACTTTGGAGCAACTGTTCTGCATACTGAATTTTCATCAGTCTAACAGGCTGATACAATTCTGTTGCCAGGCCTTTTCTTTTCTGTTATGGGTTGAATTGTGTCTTCCCCAAAACATATGATGAAGTCCTAACCCTCATTACCTCCAAATGTGGCCTTATCTAGATATAAGGTCATTACAGGTGTAATCAGTTAAAATGAGGTCATATTGTTAATCCAGTATGACAAGTGTCCTCCTATGAAGAGAAGACAAACAGACACTCGAGGTGAGGATGCCACGTGACAATAAGGCAGAGATTGAAAAGTGCTGCAGTCACAAGCCAAAGACTGCAAGCAAATCACAAGAAGTTAGAAAGAGGCAAGGAAGGATCCTCCCCCAGGGGGTCCAGAGGAAATATGGCCCTACCATTTTGGACTTTTCGCCTCCAGAAATATGATACAATAAATACGTGTTGTTTTAAGCCACATGGTTTGTGATTATTTGCTATGGAATTTCTAGGAAACTAATACAGTTCCTACACAGAAAAACTTCTTAATTTTATCTAAACAATGGGCTACCACCCTCAATTCAATAACTAGAGAAAGAGATGGAGAGCAACAGGGAGCAAGGAGGAAAGAGAGAGAGAAGAGAAAGATTTGGGGGAGAGAGAGGAGACAGATTACATGATGATAATAGAGTAGAGTTATCTGAGGAGTGGAGTCTGCATCTTAAAATTATCAACATGCAGGGCCAATATAAACTGGGATGCAACCAGATAGTTATGTTAATTATTAATGATTTGTTGCAATATTTTCTTAAGTAGATGGCAAAAGTCACTGCTTCAAACATTCTCCCACCACTGATCAGCCTACCCCTGCCCCTCCTTTCTAAGATTCAGCAGCTAAAGGAGCAATGCCTTTCTTAGCATAGGACCCGAGACAGTCATTTTGATTGGCCCCACATCCTATTGGTTATTGCATATTTTTAATCTCATCCCAGATAAGATACCTGGTTTTCTTGTTGGCTAAACAATCTTCACAGCTAAGACCCATGAGGAGAGTAAAAATGGAATCCCTATTCTGTGAACATTCTCTTACTCAGTATCTGCACCAAATGTTTATTTTGCATCAAAGACAAGGTACATTTATGAGGTATTGGAGACCACAGAATGTTTGCATGGTATTCTCATAATGTAGATTAATTCAACTTTTTTTTTCTAGGGTTCTTAGTCATGTTCCTGCCTTGAAACACTGAGGATGGGAGATGAAGAGAAATAGGAACTATATTTTCTACCTGATTCAGGAGTCGCTTCTCCTAGCACTGAAGTATGGTTATAGATTTACACCTAACAAAGCAATGGATTCTGCCTAATTAATTTTGATGGCTAGTGATTTCAGCATGCTATTTACATGTGACTTCATCTGGAAATGTATTTCTTATTTAACCATCTCTCCAAAGGGTCATATCTTGTTCTGCTTTCTTTCCAGTAACAAATAGTAGTCTGTATTAAGAAATAAAGCTTTGTGTAGCATTGAAAGATACTAAATAAACTGTTTTCCAAGGCATAACTTTCTTCTATTGTAGCTCGTTCTAGCTGATCTAACCCATGAATTGAGCTACCAGGAATATACTCACGTTTGATTTCTTATATTTTTTTTATATTAAAAGACAATAAGACCAGGACTATGATTAATTTGGTTAGCAATAAAAACTGCATAACTTTTACCTGGTTTCTAGAAAAATCTGGTGTTATTTATTACAATATTACTCTACACTTTGGTACTTGTTTTATCCAATGATCAGAGTATTTTGTGGACAGTCAATTTTATTTTTAATTTTTATTTCTCACTTTTCTTCTGCTGAACTTTGAAAGGGGTAATGGTTTCCCTTTCTTTGCCACCAAACCACATCTCAATAAAGGTTCTTTTAATTTTTTAAACTGTGTCCCCATGGAGACCCCTTTTCTTTTTTTCTAATATCATGGAACATTGGACCTGCATTTAGAACAATATATAGTACACTTCAAACACTCCAGGCCTTGAAAAGTATTATTCCCAAACACCTATCAAAAGTTTACCCGAGGAAAAGAAAAATAACCACTATTTTTACCAGGTATATTTTAAGCCTTAATGGACTGAATGGTGCCATTACAGCAATTCTAGTTGCTCCCCATCATGTTTAGACAACTGGAATTAACGGCCCACTATAGGATAAGAGAAGTACAACGAGGAAAATGAGTTATATTAAGAGCACCTAAGATTTCCAACATAACTCATAGGCTGCCAAGTTTCAAAGGAGAGCTTGGCTGTAGTGGCAGCCACAGAGGATTTGGACCAATCACAGGCATGTAATAAGCGAGCATCCTGGCAAAAGATTAGAACACTTCCCTGTGCTGATGAGGAACAGACACTGGCAACTGCACACAGTCAGTGCACATTCTTAATCACTGGCTCTGTACTACCTCCTTAGTAATAGTAGCTTCTTTCATGCAAGACAAGAGAGACACTTTTGATTGTGTCCTTCATCTAGTTTCCACCTGGTTCTCAGACCATTCCATGAGGCATCAAATCTTCCTAGAATATCTATAGGGCATCCAAGAAGAGAGATAAGAAAGATGCACAGGTCCTACCCTCAAAGCTATTAAAGGTCCCTTTTCCTAGCACTCACATATACTTGAAAAGTAGCTTATACAAACATAACTGACTGTAATACGGTTTCTTTAGGAGAACAGGATCTGTGAATCAAAAAGTCTCTAAAGAATTCATTAGAAGCCTCCAGGACCAATCTAACTTTCAAAGACTTTAAGGTATAGGATCTAAATCCTTTAGTTGTAACAGGCAGTCAAAAAGGCAGGCAACTAACTTTCAAGGTTGGCTACATGGTAGCTTTGAGGACATGAGGTAAAGAGAGGTTAAGGATGGAGAAATGAAACCTAAGTTACAGGTAAGAAAGCCTAAAACGAAATTCCCAAGACATACAGAGGACAAAAATGGTACGATGGGCTGAATTATTTCCCTGCGACATTCATATATTGAAGTCCTAACTCCCAGTACCTAAAAACCTGTTTGGAGAAAGGGCCTTTAAACAGGTGATTAAGTTAAAATGAGCTTAGATGGGTGAGCCCCAATCCAAGATGATTAGTATCCTTATAAGAAGAAGTGATTGGGGCACAGAGAGATACAGAGGAAAGACCATGTGAAGGCAGACGGAGAAGATGGCCATATACAAATCAAAGAGAGAGGTCTCGGAAGAAACCAATGCTCCTGATACCTTGATTTTGAACTTTCAGTCTCCAGAATTGTTATAAAATAAATTTCTGTTGTTTAAGCCACTCACTCTCTGTAGTTCTTTGTTATGGGAGCCCTAGCAAACCAATACAGCTGTCCTGACCTGAAGAAAACTACTAGAGAGAGAGAGGATAGAACATCAAATGAAAACTGATCTATGGGTAAAATAAAATTAGGCCCAGACATTGCTGGATGTGTTGAAGAACTAACACATCAAGAATAACTCCTGTCCATAACCAGCACTAATTTGCCAGGCATGTGGGTGAACTTTGGAAGTAGTATCTGCCAACCCAATCAAATCTTCAGATGACGGCATCCCTGGCTAGTATAATACCTTTCTGCAACCTCATGAGATTCCCTGAGCCACCCAGCTAAGCTGCTTCTGGATTCTTGACTCACAAAAACTGAACAAGATAATAAGTGTTTATTGCTTTAAGTTGCTAAGTTTTGGGGTAAGTTTTTATGAAGAAACAGATTACCAATACACCTGATGAAATCAGAATGAACTTATGAATTTAGAAGACAGATAATTAAGGGGCAACCCTAAAATATAAACAAGTAGCTAAAAGTAGTGTGAAGGTGGTAGACTATGTTGGTTAAAATCTCTAGCTCTGAAGTCAGATTTATTATAATAGATTCAAATTCCAGCTCTGTCCATTTACTGATATGAGACCTAGAGAAACTTATTTAATCTCTTTGAGACTTTCTTATGAGGAAATGGGGATAATAATAACATACAAACATAAGGAGTAAGAAATGAGGTCATTCCTAGGGCCTGGTGCACTGCAAACATTTGATAAATGGTGGCTAACATAATAAGGAGGTGAAAGAACTCGAAAAGTGAAATAAAAGTTGTTTACCAAAATCAACTACTTTCTGGAAGTAGAAGGAGTGGCCTCCACCTATCCTTTCTCAAGTGACCCTTCTTAAGAAGACAGCTCTTAATAAGGGTCAGTGAAAAAAGATTCACCCTATCTAGAAACTAAAAAGGCTGTCAAGTTTAATGAAGCCAATAATGGGGAAAACTGGAATCTGTTCATCAACCACAATCACCCATGTGGTGAGTCCAGCTCTTCCCAGAGCCCTAGTCTCAAAGTGTTAATGGAAGGTGCAGAAAAGAGTCAAACAAGATGCTATCTTGCAGACCTGATGAGATTGCAATTTGCAGACAACTGGGGCTTATCTCTGATGATGAACTAGATGTCAGGGCTGAGAGGAAAGTAAGAAACCAGCTACCTGGAGACCTTGGAAAGCTGGCAGGGAGGGCCGTGTACACCTCTTAAATTCCGTGCAGATTAAATGCATTTTAAGAATAAGAGCATAGTGTTAATGAATAGCCACTAAAAACAGCCGAGCAAACAAATAACCTTGTATTAAAATAACTGCATATATGTAGTGTGTGTGTGTGTGTGTGTGTGTGTGTGTATCTGTGTGTGTGTATGTGTGTATGCCTGAATCTCTGCCAAAGCAGCATTATCTTTAAAGTTAAAGGCTCTTTACAGGTGAGTATATTAGCAAGGGAAGAACCATATTTAAATGGCATTTGCCTTTAAATATAAAAACAAAGAGTGCCGTTGACGGATGTGGAACAAGGTGCACAATGTTGAGAGGGAAGGACATGCAAGAGGCATTATAATGAAGCATACAAAGAAAGAGTTGTCAAAATGAGGAGGCTTCAACAAGGATGTGTGCACTGTCTTTAGAGGGATGATACAGTCTAATATGGCTATGATATCTTGGTTTTTTATCTCCCACCTATGAGCCAAATAAAATAGAATCAATGTATACCAATCACTCTGGAGAGAATTTCAGCTGACAAAGCATCCCAGCTTGCAGAGAAGCTCTGCAGCAGTGTAAAATCTCTAGAGAAACAGAGAGCAACTTAGGGTCAACACGTGCTTGTTTCAATGATGAAATCACATTGCACATTTTTGCACAGCCTGGTGGCTATTTCACACTGTAACATAACTGTCTTTTCAGGTTAAAAAAAAAAAAGAATATTGTTCTTGTACTCTAGATTTAGAGTAATATCTCAGTCCCACTGACACCAGGATTTCACTAATATTCCACTCTGACCTCAGCTGATTCATTAGGACCATATCTTATTTGCACTTGGAGCCACCTTAGGGATCCTTGAATGTAAGTTTCATCACTGGACAAACAAGGAAACTGAGAGCAGGCAAGGTGAAGCCACTGGGCTGGAATGACAAGGGTAGTTTATATGCTAGAGCCAGTGCGATCCTTAAAATAATCATGAAAATATGAGAAAGTTGTTAGGTGAAATAGAATACATTTAAAATGGCTGGAGGAGGAGTTTTGAGTCTGGAGGAAAACACGTAATCAGCAAGGTTCTAGCCCTCATTCTGCTCTGAGTGTATTACTTTGGCAAAGTCATTTACTTTCTATGAACTTCAGTTCCTTATCTCGAAAATGTGTTCCTGGCTTAGATAACCCCTAAGGTTCCCTCCATCTGTAAAATGTCAGGGGACAAGCGCTGTTCACACCTCATTTAACTCTGTGTTTGTCAACAAGTTTTGAAAGACATACTGGCTGTGGAATCTCTAGGTGCTGGAAAGATGTCCTAAGAACGAAGCAGCTAGAATTCTGAAAATGTATGAAGTTCACAGTGAAATATGTAAGGTTTGCATGGGACTTTGTATGTTATTCTTCACCAGCAATTACAACAGCAACAATGGAAATAATAGTGCCTGGAATTTATTTGAGCACTTACTAATGCCAGGCAGTATTAAGTCAGGCATTGTTAAGCCAGGCATTATTAAGCTAATATGCACCTATTAGCTCTTAAATCCCCACCATATATAGTTTAAAAAATATTATCCCCATTTTACAGATGAGGAACATGACAAAGAGACTGGAAAAAGCAACTTGCCCAAGGTTACATGGCTAACAAGTGGCAGAGCCACAAGTCAATCCCAGACATCTGCCCAGAGATCCTGACGTCACTGCTGTGCTTCCAGCAGGCTGCAAGGTTGAAGACCAGGTTCCTATGGATATGTGTCTGTGGAGTTAAAGATGCTTTAGGGCCAGACTCTCACATACCTGATTGTTTTCAGCATGAAGAAAAGACCTCTAAGTGCTTTAAATAAATGCTTGTTAAATGAATGCTGTTAACAGGTATTAAAGTAAATGGAGACCAGGCTTGGAGAATCCCAGAGCAACGTTAGTTATGCCTCATAGATGACCTTAAACTTGTTTGATTTGCAAACATAAGCAAAACTTAACTTCAGCTATTTCTCGTCAATGCCTAACATGAAGAAAAATAGAACATAAACTCAACCAATCAGAAGCAGCTAATAAACATATAACTAAATAACCAGGAGCTTTCCAGCAAGATAGACCAAATAAGGCAATTTATAATTATAACCAATGAAATGTTTTCTTTGTATTACTTCTGCATTCACTTTTAAAAACGTATGCCTTATGCTTCTTCAACGAAGCCTCCATATCAGTTCTGGTTTGGAGCTGACCAATTCATGAATCACTGTTTGTGCAAATAACACTTCTAACAATTGTAGTGTGCCTCAGTTTACCTTTTAAAACACAGGTCACTTTTTACAGGTATTTATTAACATACTGGGATGCAAAAAGTGGTGGGTAGAGATGAAGAATGCTCCTCACACCACAGACTCTTAGATCACACTTCCATTTTCTGGACAGGCATAAATGCAAAGTGTTTACAGAGTTGTGGAACTGGATGGCAAGCATGTTATTTGGGAACTCTGGCACTCACCCTGCTGCTGAATGTACTGTTCTCTAATGGGGCCAGGAAGCACATAGTTATTTTCTCTAGGTATGTTCATTCCATACCCCTAATTTCCATTGTCTAATGCAGTTTATCTCATTCTCCTTTCGTGGTACCACACTTCTCAGCTGGCATACATCCTTTGCTTACATAGTTCTCAAACAGGAGTTAAGTAGGATTGTGTGAGGTGATAATTGGGAGAATACTTTGTAACTCCAAAGCATGAAGCAAATGGAAAAAAGTGGCGCTGTTGTTGCTGCTGAAGCCACTGCTGCTATGTCACCACCCCACTAGTATCAGCACCACCGCTGCTATTCTCTTATGACTATATTATTACTAGGAGAGCATAAATCCCAAAGTGTGGATTGACAACCTCAAAAGGCCTAAGACAGAGATTGGCAGGCCACATCCAGCCCTCCTTGTTTTTTTTCTGCAAATAAAGTTGTGTTGGATACAGAAAAGCCCACTCCTGTACATATTATCTGTGCTTGCTTTCCAGCTATAAATGCAGACTTGAGTAGTTGTAACAGAGATCTTTCTGGCCTGAAAAGCTGAACATACTATCTGACCGTTTATTAAAAAAAAAAAAAAAAAAAAAAAAGTTTGCCAACTCCTGACCTAAGTTGATCACAAGTGAGTGGTTTTTACCACAGTCTTTGATACGACACCTAAAACACAGTGAATTATTATAAGAGAGATGCGAAGTGTAGTAGCAGAGAAAGGGCAGGGGGCAGAGAAGGCTTTCCCATTACTCCAGCACTCTGGTCCTGCCCCTCGACCTATCCAGACCTCATTTTCTCTACAATACAGCAAGAGTGGCCAAAGGAAATATTAGACGAGTCACAAGATGCTCTAGCAAGTCTATTCTGATGCCAAAAGTCTCAACTGCTTCATGACTTTTAGTTTTCTTCGCATAACACTACTAGATCAGGTAGCTGGTGTTTTGACCTGTCAACTACTAAGAAGACTTTCCAAAGAAGATCTATACAAGAGCTGAATTTAAAATTCCTTAATACATCTTTATACTACTCACAAAGGGTATTCCTTATAACTCTCAGCTCTGAAGAGGTAGGGTGGTACAGTGGGAGGGCCTGGGCATTGGAGATTTGAATTCCTACATTGTAAGTCACAAGCTCTGTGTTCTAAGTTACTTAACCTCCCTGATCCTTTCTTAGGGATGCTGATATAGGTATTCTTAAATGGATGACAGACATTGTAATATATGTATAGCACCTGGCACTTGACAAGGGTTCAATAAATGGTGACTGCTATCATTATTATTACAACACACAGGATGTGAGGTGTTAGACTGAAACACAAAGAATCCTCAAGAATGGAGAGAAAGACCCATGCAAGCTGACATTTGAAATGTTTGATTGTCAGAAGAAAAGGACGTGTTTTCTTCCCTCGTCAGCAAACATTTCTGGAAGAAAAGAGCTCATAGCCAGAAATCTGGGAGGCTGCATATTACATTAGCCCACTCATTTCAAGATTCCCCTAATCAGGACTGGATTCTCTCTTTTACTTACATCTGCACAATACATCTCAGTTCCCTTACTCCAACTTCAGATCCACAAACACATCTCTTAAAAATGCACATGTAGCTAATTCCAAGACTTCAAAAGAAGAGCCACATAGCTTATCACATACGCACACAAACACACATACACACAGACATATACACACCCACAAACACATACACACACATGGATATTAATCCCATATTGTCCTCTGCAAGCCCAAATGATTTGTTTGAACCCTGCCTTAGAGAGTCAGGTGCTCTCACCTCCACGGGATGAAGTGCAAGGCTTTGATTTGCAGCTAATAGAAAAATCTATTTCTTTCAGTTTCACTTCTGTCACACCAGGACAGTTGTGTTCCCTACAGGAGCCTCCTTCTCCTTCTGCAATAATCACTGAGATGACAAGGATCAGGCGACAGTGTGAATAGCCTAGGTTGAGTGGCACCTATTAGTTTTATGACCACCGGTTCAGAATGGCCTTGCAGTGTCCACAGCCTGTCTTAATGAAGACAGGTAAGACAGGTGCTGATGAAATCAAATTTCTCCTCTTCCTTCCTTTCCATCTTAAAGTCCATCAGACTTTCATCTCCAGCAACATAACAGTTGCTGGGCACATACTCAGCCAGTCAATCACAGCAGATGGTTCGCACAATTGTCTTTGGAAAGTGAGCTGGGAGCCTGGGCTTTGCCTCAACGATGACACAGAAAGGAGAAAATGGAAGAGAATCTCTCCATTAAAAAATGCACCAAAATTAAATACTTAATGTGATATAACAGAAATGACAATCCTCTGAAAAGTTACAAATATCACATATGAGGAATTTGTAATTATGTCCCTACAAATAGTGATAGCAATTCTTTTGTTAAAGAACTAGAAATTTTTTTTTTAGATAATACAGGTGTGTGGCCCTATTCTTAGCTCATTTGAACTAATGCCTTTGTTATAATCCCTGCTCTGGCAAAGTCCATACTTCCCAAATCTTTATATTTCTGTTAAGGTCCAACTCAATTAGCACTTTGTGGTAAATTGTTTGCAAATACAGCAAGAAATCCAACGGTCCCTGCATGCCTTTGTAATGTGATTTTGCTGCTCTTGCGCTAAGACATGTCATCTATTTCCCCATTCATTGAATATGGTCTGGCCCTGGGACTGACGTTGACCAGGAGAATGCAGTGAAAGCATTGTTGTGTGGCTTCCAAACTCTCCAAGAGATGCTGTTCCTGTTATATCCCTCTCTTGGAATGCAGCTCTGAGACCACCATGTGAAGAGCCTATGCTAGCCAAGAAGATGAGAGGTCACACGGAACAGACATGACTATACCACATGAGCCCCCCCCCCCGACGATTAATCAGGAGCAATCGCCACATATGTGAGACCATCTTAGACTATCAGCCCTCGTCTACTTGCCAGAAAAATGCAGCTGCATGAGGGACACCAGCTGAGTCAAGCCTAAATTGTCGACCCAGAGAATCACAGGCAAATAACATGTCTGTTTCAAACACAACATTTTTGCATTGTTTGTTATGTAGCAACAGCTATAACTGAACTACACTTTATCCATGAGGTCTTCCCCAGTGGCTAGTAAAAAGCACATTCTGCAATCAGAGAAACAAGTTAAAATCCTTGCTCCGGCACTTACTAACACTTGGCCTTGAACAGAGTACTTAATGTTTGAGCCTCAGAGTCTCTGAGGATAAAATCCTGAAAATTAATCTGTTGAGGGTATCATATGGGACAATGTCTGCAAGCACATAAGCACAGTGTTTGGCATGTAAGAGGCACTCGTTCTTTTCATAGTTGTCACTTTCTACTTCATTATAGTTATTGGGTGATTATAAGCTGTTAGATCCTCAAAGACAAGAACTTTATGTGATCTTTGTGTCACTTGTAATATATAGCACAGTGTCTTATATACATGGTTGATATTCAATGCACTCATGTGGAAGGGATGCTCAAATACCCCCCAATATACAGCTCGACTTCATGCTGCTGTATTTACTGGGCGTTCTGGAAATGGTATAGGAACAGGATTGTGGGGAAATAGACTTCAGTAACCTTGGTTAAGTCCCTATATTTCTTGAATCCTCCTCTCCTTTTAAAAGGAGAAAATTGTAACTACTGAAGATTTCATGCAGTCTTAAAATTCATTTATTATAATCATGATACTGGTTATTATAGCATTTACTGAACACTTACCAATGCGTCTGATTCTGTGCTAAGTTCTTCGTGTATATAAACATTTTTAATCACAACAACCTTGTCATACAGGTTTTATTATGGCCATTTTCAAATCAGGAAGCTTAAGTCTATGGCAGGGGTTGGCAAACTTGGACTGCCTGTTTTTGTAAATAAAGTTTTTCTGTGACATAGTCATGCTCATTTGTTTACATACTGTCTGCAGTGACATTCATACTACAATGGCAGATTTAAGAAGCTGTGGTTGTGACAGAGGCTAGATAACTTGCAAAGGTGAATATATTTACTGTCTGGCCCTTAACAGGAAAAGTTTGCTGACCTCTGGTCTTGAGTAACCTGCTAATTGAAAGAGTGATGATCATACTCAGGTGTGTGGAGTTAAAAAGCCCAAGTTTTGTTCTTTGAACCATGCTGCCTTTTATTGTCTCACTTACCTAGTCATTTACTCTTCACACCTGATCTTTCAAATAGCCTCTCACAGGCAAGTTATGTGCTGAGGGAAAACTGTCAAGATCTCTGAAAGAGCAGCTGAGGAATTGTCAATCACAGAACCTTGGTATTCTTCACACATCTGGTTAAGAATATGCGATCATCTGGCCTTCTGTAGCTAGAAGCCATGGAGCTAAGGAATGAAAAGATTTGCTTTCAACCCAAACTTGAACAACTGCAATTACATCTTTATTATCTGAAGTGGGTGCTTGTGACTTGTCTACCTGATCCTGGTACCAGGAAGAAATGCCACAGAAATTAGCCTCTGGCTGCTCATTTCATTATAGGCCACTTATAGCCCATTTTTCGAAAATCTGATAGACACAAAATCAACCTGTTAATCACAAATGCATTTGAGGTTTGTTATGCATAATACAAAATTACCTGGTGCTTCAGAAATAAAGGATTCAGTACTGGAAAATGTGGAACTTAAATAAAAGGAACCCATTTAAAATACACAGGAATGAAGACAAAACATCTCTGAACTAAAAACTACATTGACTAGGAAATGTAACTGAATTTACAAAGAAAAGTGATAATTAAATGGCCATCTTTTCAGAAACAATGTTCTCCCACACAGGGGAATGATGTTTCACCTACGAGCTCCTTATAAGTTGTGAAGCTCTCTATATATGAGAAGGGTTATATTTATTATCATCTTTGTTATTGTTTTTGATCCTGATCACCAGTCATTTGAAATGGCCCTGTCACCTCCTCCTCTGGTTCTGGTGTGCAACACCATCACAGCTGTGGACATTCTGACCCTCCCTTGGAAATGTTCCTCCTGCATGTCTCCAGCCCTCCAGCCTCAATGCCACCACCCTGTCTTTATCACCTTTCCTCTTGATGATTTTGAAAGTTTGCTACTTAGTCTTTCCAAATTCAGTTTTTTGTCATCCCAATTTAGTCTACATGGCACTGCCAGAATATTTTATCAATAACTCATTGTATTTATTCATGTAACATTGGACAAATACCTGTTTGTTGCAACCCCAGCAATTGTACTAGGAGGAAGAATACACATGCTCTCTGACATGAGTTGTCAAATATTTCAGGTACTAGGGATACAACCATGAACAAGGTATACAAGGTTTCTGCTCTCAGAGCTTACGTTCAGGTAGGCTGATGGAAGCCATACACACACAAGGAGCTATCATGAAGATAGTCAAGCTACGATGAAAAGGAAACAAGCTGGTATGCTGGACAAAGACTCCAAGGAGTGATTTTTAGACTGGGTCATTAGAAAGGACTCTTGAGTAGAGGACATCAAAGTCAAATATAGTCTGTCCAATTAAAAGTGACTTTCTGATAAATAACAAAGTTTTTCGACAGATTAAGTAGACACCAAACATTGCACAAAGCATGCTTACACTAAAACAAAGTCAGTTGTTTGTTTAAATGCCCACTTTAATTGGGTGTCTTGTGTTATTTGCTAATTCCAGCAACCCTATCTGACGTCAATGAATCTACTAGGACATAGACGTTAATCAAATGATCTTACGATCAAATGTAAAATAGCAACTGTGAAATGTGTAAGAAGGAAGAGTTCCAGAAGTTTATGAGAACCTATATTCTAGGAATTTGAATTTCTCAAAGAAGTGAAAGACGGCTTCCTAGAGGAAGTGATATACTAAAGCAAAAATACCTTAGGTTTTAGTAGATGTCAACCAGAGGAAGAGGTAAGGAAATTGCTTAAATGCGATGAGCACAGGCAAGTAATGTAGGGTGCAAGTAGGAATGCCTGGGGGAAGGCCAAGGCTGGAATAAATAAGGCAGAAGAGCCTGGTGAGTGATGAGGCTAAATGGGCTCATGAGGCCACACCAGGAAGGCCACATTACACCATTTTATCTCGGTTTGAAGGAAGATTTTGGGTTTTTTTTTGTTTGTTTGTTTGTTTGTTTGTTTGTTTTAAGGGAGTTACAATACTAATTTCACATTTTGAAAAGATACCAGCGTCTTCCTATAAGATTCAAGCATCAACTTCTCAGCCTTGACCCTTTTACTCCCTTGTGATAATGATAAAATTGCAAGCGATTAAAAGGAATATATCAGATAGTGCTCACAGCACTGGTTTGTAAACTGCAAATGTCAAAAACATCAATTGTAATTATAATTATTATTCAGTGTCCCTCAACAAAGAGCCCTAACCTGCTTTGCCAGTTTGCCAGCCTTTCTCACAATATTCCCCTGCATGCCCCTGGCTCTGCAAACTGGGTCACTGATCCCTGAACATCTCTCTGATATTTTCCTAAAACTATTTCACCCTATCTCCTGCATGCCTGTGGAAATCATTCTTCAAAACATGATATAACCTTATTTTTCCCAAAAAACACTTTTTAATGACCTGATTGGTTGTGATATCTCTACCCTCTAAATCCCCAAGGTAGTTTCTACTTATCTCACGATGGTTGTCATGCTATAACATGCACTAAAATCCTTTATATTCTACCCACTCACTAAATTCTTTTATTAATAATTGTTGTCAAGTATCTTTTATAAAAGAAGAGCTATGTCAACCGATTAGAATATAAAAATGAATATGTCATTTCTTACCCTCACCCTCTGGTTTTTCTCATCAGAGCCTAGTGAGAAAAATAATCACCATCAATAAAATGAGAGTGAGCCCTTCCACTAAGGCATGAACTGCTTATAAGCAGGACCCAAATCTTACTCTTATTTAAGTACCTGGCATCCAGGTCAGTGCCTAGAAAACAATATAAGATTTAATATGTGTTTAATAATTTCAAGTATTCAATGAAAAAAGTGCTATGAAGAAAGACACACAGAAGGCTGACAAACTCACTGTGCAGATGGGAGACAGGGAAATCTTAGCAGACTAAATACTATTGAGTGAGCTGTAATGTGAGAAATTAGTAGAAATCTTCCAAACAGGAGAGATTCTCAATCAAAGGAACAGTATAATGTAAAGTTGCAGAGTTTTTAAAGGGCCTGGCATATTGAGGTTAAAATGTTGAATAAGAGCCATATTTGGGGATATCTATGCCAAGTATCTGTCCATTCTTTCATTCAGCAAATATTTATGGAGACTTACTCTTTGCTAGTCACTATTTCAGGCACTAGGGATACAACCATGAACAAGGTAGACAATGTCTCTGTTCTCAGAGCTTACGTTCTAGTGGGTTGATGGAAACTATACACACACAAGAAGCCATCATGAGCTAGTCAAACTACAATGAAAGGAATCACGGTAATGTGCTGGACAGAGACTTCAAGGAGTGGTTTTCAGACTGGGTCATTAGAAAGGGCTCTTGAAGTTGAAGTTGAAGACTGATGCTCTGATAAGAAGGAGTGGCCATGGGACAGTGGGGATGAAGACATTCCAGACAGAAGGCACTGATCACTTAAAGGGTCTAAGGTGAGAAGGCCAACGTAGCCAAAGACATGTTAGGAGATGAAGTTGGAGAAAATCAGGGGCCAGATCCTAAAGCTAGGGGCTTTGTTCTGGGTGCAGAGGGAATATCATGGCCTGCTTGGACTTCATCCTGCAGGCCATAAGAATCCAATGGGAGATTGGGACAATCCCATTGTTATTTCAGATGCTTGACTCCAGGGCTGGGTGGAACATGGACAGGAGGGGCAAACAGAAGCTGAGGAAGGTCTGTTAAGGGAAATTATTGCAACTATCTGGGTGATAAGGCTGCAGCTCCTGCAGGGATGGAAAAAACAAGAATTTGTAACCACACTGTATGCTTTTGAGGGCCAAGTCAATGTTTCAATTTCCACTGTAGTGCCTTACATTGCTCATTACAAATACTCAGTAATTATGTGTGAACTCCAGAAATGTGTGCATTTCTTCTGCAAATACTGTTCTCCTACCCTTCTTATACTGAAAAGCCCAGAAATTCTACACAAGATACTAGGTCATATAGGGTGATACAATGGGCAGAAGCTGGGTATCAGTTTCTGCTTTGTCACTTAACACTCAAATGACTTGGGTCAAGTCATTTATGCTTCCTTGGTTTTGATTACATCAGCTAAAAATACAGAACGAACAACAATCATACCACTTGTCCTACTTGCACAGGGCTGTGCTGCAGATTAAAAAAGATCATGAGTTTTCTCTGTAACACTGTAAAACATTCTACAAATAGCAGTAATCTTAGAGGGATGTACTCACCCTACACCAACCACAAAGGGAAATTGGCCAAAAGTTTGAATACTTTCAGGTGTAGTATCTTACTGAATGAATTGAAAACGTACTATACTTTCCTACATAATAATATAATTTCCCCAACTACACACTACATATTGACCAAATCATTGATGTAAAATATTTATTGAGCACCTAATGTGCACAAGAAAACATGCTGCCTACCTAGGGGTATTAAACATGAAATAGTGGCAGAAAAACCAACTGTCCTACCTTTCGGTGTCGTGCTCCTAAACTGCAGCACGACCTTCAAATGTTTCCTTTTTATGGACAGATTGTACACTTTTCCTTTTATGACAAACTGTCTTCAGTCAAGAGCTCCTCGGGTAGTTAATGGTGTCTTGTGATGATCCTTAAAACTCTCCTCTCATTTTACTCTTGATTAAAAAGAAAGAAAGCGCTGGATCTAAGCCCTTGACTGATTTACACTTCAGTTTAATTTCTCCCTTTCTCTTTCCTCTTTCCTTTCACTGGATAAAACCTTCCATGTAATTAGGCTCAGAAGCTCTCATCAAACAGTGTGATTGAACTGCAGCACGTTGAATCTCCCTCCCAGGCTGCTGGGGCAGAGAGAAAGCAGGGGACCCTGCGAGGAGTGACATTCCAGAGATGAAGTGGGAGCTGCACTCTGGGGTGGCAATTACAGGAAGCAGTGTGCGTGTTTGGAGGATCCGGGTTGTCGTGCTGCTCTCTGCTGTTTCTGTGCTGATTTCTTCCTCAAGTTTGTACTGGAGACGATCCCAGTCTCCCAGTCCAGATGACACCTGGAAAGCCTGAGAACTACTAACGTTGGTGTGCAGTACAAAGAGGACTAAACAGAGAATTGGAAAACTTGTATGTTAGCCTCAACTTGCCCCTAATTTGAAAAGTGTCATTTGGGAACAATTCACAAACTCCTTGTGTATTGTTTCTTCACGTGAAAAATAATCTGATTGGAAAAGGTGTCTAAAGATCTCTTGCAGGTTTAGCATTTAATAGTTCCACAAATGTAAAGCAGCTTTTAAGTCCAGTGAAAGTCCTTCATCAGAACATTATTCCAGAGGCATCGCTCCGGGGCGTGAGGAACTTGGTGAGGAGGCTGTGGGTCTATTTCTGATTTGCCAATAGGGGGTTACTTTGTGAAATGAAGAGGCACTATCTCAGAATCATCTCAATGAGAATTTTTAATGATAACCAGTCTAATAAGTCTTCAATACTGGGGATAGCAATGCACACACAAAATGTCCCCCAGGCAAGGACTCTAGGTTTAAGTTCCTATTTCATATAAAAGCTGTCCTCTCCCGAGATTATTATTGACTGGCTGACATGAGCCCAGTGACAACACTGCACTGATGAATGACACCATGGCAGTAGGAAGCAGGCGCTGAAACAACCACACACCTGTAAATGCACAGGCAGTAGGCTTAGTCCTCATGTCTGATCATAACAGTCCAGGCCAGGAGCTGAGTGGGCTGCTATTAAGGCCTTTATGCTATACTGTATTGTTGAGCTCACACGTTCACCTACATATGCACGCAAACATTCACATTTGATCAAATTAAAAAAAACACTGTCACTCTTGAAACATTCATTTCATTCGTTTTACCCTCACAATTAATGAACTACTGCCATATCTGTGAAGGACCAAGAATAAAAGTAGATTCAAGGTGATCTAACAAGAGTGGACATATCTTACACATCGTCAGAATTTTGGCAATCAGCATGAATAGAAAGGCGAATACCAAACTTGCGAAACAAAGGGGGCAGGCCACTTCATGATCATTACTTACAATTCACTCCCTTGCAGGTAAGAGAAGTAAAACCAGGAAGGTTTGGTTGTTTGCCTAAAATTATAAGTTGAGGAGAGAGCTTGTAGAAACTATTAGAAACTAAATTTCCTGAGAAAAGAGTTTCTTACAGTGAATCAAAAATGAGGAATGTGAGCCACCAATGGGCTCCCTTGTCAATTTGTCAATGGGGAAGGGGTCTATCACTCTTAGATCCTTGATTGAATATGTAACCATTTTTTGTCAGCAGATTCTAGAACTGGCATGCATTTCCAAAGGCTTTTTTGAAAAGGCTTTTCTATAATATAATAGGACTTGAGAATATGGAGAAGTGTTCTGATCAGTGACACTCAGTATCCAGGAACAGGTCTACATTTGCACAGATTCCCTGACCTACAAGTTCAGTAGATGCTAGGGACTAACTCGTTAGTAAGTGGAAGAACCTGAATGAGTTGCTGAACTCTCTGAGGCTCAATTTCTTTTCCCATAAATTCATCATTAGAATAGGACCTACCTTCAAGGATGGTTAGTAAAGATTAAATGCAGTAAGCTAAAGCATTTGGTTAAGAATTTGACACAAGATAGAATGTGTACTGTTAGCTGTTAAGTTAGAAAATATTCAGAGGCCTCATAAATTATCCTGGCTCTAGATAGAATATAAAAGGTCCTTTTAAAAATGGTCAAGTGTTCCATTTAAGAAATGCACTTTGAGAATTTGTTTTAGCATCCAGGTAATATTAGATAAATATTTACATATGGAGAGCACAGCTCTGGATTCAAACTGCTTGGATATCCAACCTGATTCTGTCACGTATTTACCTATATGACCTTAGACAAGTGACACAAACTTGCTGTGCCTCAGTGCCTACCTCTTTAAAATGGGAAAACACCTATACCTGCATCATAGGAGAGGTAAACTGAACGAAAACCTTTAAAAAAATGTCCACTGAAAGAAGTAATAGAAAGTGGTCAATTACGATTATAATTATTATTAAAGACTAACATAGATATTATTGTCATTCTTGTGAAAGTAGAGGTTTAATTTCTTGGGTTTATTTCATCTAAGAAGTTTCAATTAACATGAAGGAACACTCAAAAACATCCATCCCATTATGATATAGGTTTGTGGAAAAAGATATACAGTAATTGGCTAATGGAAAAATATATACACAATAAAACTTTGGCTATCCAAACCACAGGACCCTTCCTCCACCCAAATTGTTCAGGAGGCCAAATTATCCCAACAGCGTAGATTTAACCCTTTAGTCATCTTTTCAAACATTTTAAATAATCAGAATGCTGCTAAAATTAAACCCAAGAATTCCCAGAGGGTTTTCCTTTATCTGTCTGTGGTCTAGTTGTTTTTTCATAAGGGACTTTAGACTTTTATTAAAACCAAGGTCCCAAAGCAATTAGAGTTATCCTATTAGTTATCAATTATAAAGAAGCCCTAAAGCCTTTCCTGCCTATCACTACTTGCTCATGATAAGGCTGAGATTTGAGGCCAGGAATTAAATAAACTGTGGAAGTTCTAAAATTTTCACTTCAACCAGAGTGATGGTCTTCTGTCTGGAACCACTGAGGCAAAGGCCAGCCTGGGAAAACTAGTTAGTTCCTCTTTGCTAGTCATTGCTCCTATTCTGAAGGTAAGTGTCTGCCCAAATTCATGTCCCTGACAATGTCGGCTATACCTATATACTTCTGCAAGTCTTGAATGCTCTTCATAAAATGAGTCCTCTGTACAGCAATTTCAAATTTTTAAAAGTGCTCATTTCCCTTGGGTGTTTGGGCTGATTATTTCTTCCTCCTTGTTTGAGTCTCTGCAGAGAGCCATGTTCTGCTTGCCTCCTCCCCCTTCCAGTTCTATGACACCATCAAATAACAAAGGTCTAAAGCAAATAGATGTTAAGTAAAACAGCCATGCTGGTTCAGTTTAATACTGTGCTCTATCAACCTGCTTTACTGCCTAGCAACCATGGTGGCTCACCCCGAGTTCATTTTCATTTTAATGTGCCACACAGAAAAGCAGCCTAAATATACATCCCCAGTTCTGAAGCATATAATCTGTAAACTACAGGAACAGGCAGATCATTTCCATTAGTTTCTTATGTAGCAAAAACCACTATTTGCACCCAGAGAGTGTAATTATATTCAAATTCTGAAAGACTGCCTCAGAAAGAGCTGAAATCCATAGTTTTGGGGGAAGTCGCTCAGGAGTTTACACAGTTATGTTTTCATGTGGGGGGTGAGAGGAATATTTTGAAACAATATTAAAAAGGGAGAGGTAGCATGGTATTTCAGAAAATGTGGCTTGCTGGGTTTTTAGGGGTGTTATGTTTCTATAGCCACTCAATAGCTGGTAAGCAAGAAGTCAGGACTGGGGCTGGGGACAATGTCTCATTAATAACTTGGTCACAGCTTCCAGATGGGGTGTAGCAACAGGGGAGCAGACAGGCCATTTCTTTCCTGCTTTCTCATGAGTGAAATCTAACCAGGAAGTGTCTCCCTCCATGGGATCCTGAATCTGAGCACTTTCTCACACTGGGGTCTCCCAGATAAATGTAGCCTTCTGAACACCCTAAGAAACTCCACCTCATCACACAAAGCCAGGCACCTATTAGAAGGATCACATGCAAAATTAATTGTAACAAAAGGCCAGGAGAGTTAAACACTGGTAGAATCAGTACCTGTAGGACTTAATCTGGTTAAGGAGAGATTACTCCGAAGCTCTTATAAAATAGCATCCCTCCTCTCCTGGTACATGAGAGTGGATCAGGAGGCATTTCACTCATTCATTCATTCATTCATCCATTCATGCAAAAAACACATATCAGCTGTGAATTTTGGTCAGTCTGCCCCTCTTATTTACTATCTCCTTGGGTCACAGTGAGTTCAGGATGACTGGCAAACACTGGGATCCTTATTAGGAACTGGACACTCTTGTAGATGTTTTGGAAAGGTGTGCTAACTGCATTAATCAGAATGCTTCATTAACCTGTGCACTTTATTCCTGGCAAAAGAGCTTAGTGTGTTTGTTTTTTGTTCCTTCAGTTAATGTACTGTGAAAGCCTAAGAGCTCTGTGGTTAAAACTGGGTTTGAATCCTGCTTTTACCATTATACTACTTTGGTTAAGCCACTTAACCTCTCTGATTCTCTGTGCTTTTAATTATACAACAGTAGTAAGCTTATTAATGTCAAAGGCTAGTGAGAATTAAGTGAAGTCATAGATGTAAAGCATTTTGAGGAGTGCCTGGCACACAGTAGGTGTGCATTACATGTGAGTGTAGGATCCAAGTAAGTCTCTCTCAAAACCCTAACTCTAAGTAGAAATAAGCTACTTGCTCTTTATAAACTCAGTTGCTATTCTGGCCCCTGCCCCAATATGGCTAAATACAGTAGAGCATTTTAAACACAACACACAGCTCCTCTCTAGTATTAATAAGGTGTGTTTAAATGAAAGCTGTATTCTTCCTGTCTCAGTGTGACTCTGTGCTGAAGTTGGATTGTGGCCTTTATAACATCACAATGTGCCATTCCTGCACATTATAATGCTTCTCACTGAGGGGAAAAGAGAAAACCTGGCTTGTGGCTTTGGCATAAGTTGTTATGATCGTCAAGAAAATAGACCTATAAAATACTG
This sequence comes from Microcebus murinus, assembly GCF_040939455.1. Classification (NCBI taxonomy): domain Eukaryota; kingdom Metazoa; phylum Chordata; class Mammalia; order Primates; family Cheirogaleidae; genus Microcebus; species Microcebus murinus. The sequence continues at coordinate 23,238,037 of NC_134109.1, forward strand.
GCAGACTTGTAGAATTCAGATAGGTTTAAGATGCACAGTGGTGTCTTTAAAGATACAAAAATCAGAGAATCATGCATTCCTAGTGCTGGGAAACATTTGGAGAGATCATCTCACTCAACCGTCTCATTGTACCAATAAGGAAGAAATGAAAAATAGAGTTTTCCCCAGCTAGAGTCTTAAGGCACATGCACACTACATGCCATACAGAAAACTACAGGTAAAAGAAAGAGCATAGGTTAGAAAGTTAAGATAGCCCAAACAATGTCCAAAAGTTAAAAGATAAATACAATAAAAGAAACATAACGTCATACTCTAAAGTTACAGAGTTGTTCAGGGAGAAAACTAGGAGTAAAATGTGTGACTTGGCACCAAGTTCTCTCGATAAGAATTGGTGGGAAGTGGAAGGAGGGGATAGGTATATTCACACCTAATGGGTATGGTACACACTGTTTGGAGAATGGACACACTTGCAGCTCTGACTCTGGTGGGGCAAAGGCAATATATGTAATCTAAACATTTTTACCCCTGTAATATTCTGAAATTTAAAAAAAAAAAAAAAAAGAATTCTGGTTTTAAATTCAGGCTCCACAAATTCAACTCTGAGAGTTCCAGCACAGGAATGTGTCCCTATCTGTTCAAGAATCTTTGAGTCCTGGTAAGTAAAAGTATAAGAAATTACATTAAAAGAAGTTCTCCAATTTTAGATCTGAAGATAGGTATCCTAAAATAGACCTGTTTATTCCTAGGATAAATTAGATTAAACATATAAGTTTTATATGGACATATAGGAATGTCTGAATTCTGTATAAGTTTACTACAGATGGGATCCAATTCTGAATTTCCAAAATGGTCTCAGGGTATTTCTTGGAGGCCTCTCTATTTCCACTTCAGTAAATCTCTGAGCTTCTAATAAAAGATTTGCCATCATTTGTTATTCCAGGCCAAAGTTTTCCTGAGATGGATTTCTACCTAAGAAGACAGTTACTGAAAGTCACAAGCTGACTGTTGTCACATGCTGTCTTCTAGTGCCATAAACAGGAATATACACTTGAGGTTTCCTTACCTATGTTTACCCAAAGAAGTAGTACGCAAATGAAGTAACCTCTTAAAGGCAAAATGGATTGCTATAGATAGGAAAATGAGGAGAACTAGTAGATGCATGTTCTTTAACCATAATCTACCAAACAGCAAACATTCAACACTGAAGCTTGACTCTGTGCAAGGAATTCAAACAGGCAGTATTACAATGAAAATATTTCTCATAAAATATTTAACCTGTACACAGTGGTTAACAATGTACAAAGAACAACTTGTTTAATCTCCCATACAATTCTGTTTTTTATATATATAGTAAGTATTATTACTGCTCTTCTCAGTCTAAAGATGAAGAAATTGAGTCTCAGTAAAACCAAGTACTTTCTAGGTTCATAAACTCTCTACATGACAGAATAAAGATAGAGACCTATTTCTCCCAACTCTAAATCTTGTCTGATCATGCCTACCCCCAACTAACACCACACTGCCCACTAGAAGTCCATCATTATTCACCTATTATCATCATTAGCACATATTCTCATAATCATTTTTTTCTAGAAGTATCTGAACACAGAAACAAACAAATTTTTAAAAATGCATTCCATTTCCCCCAAAGAGTTGAATGCCTTGCTTGGGATTTAAAACAACCAGAGCTTTATAAATGACAACACATCTTCTCAAACATCTCACCAAACATCATGACAAGCTACCTCAGATTTATATTTTGAGATGAACTTGCAAAAAATAAAAAAAAGAAAAATTATGAAATGCATAACTTTTTAAAAGGACACATTTTTTCAGCTGCCAAAAAGATGTAGTCATTTATGCTTAGTTAACCTGTTTTTTCTTTCACTGAAGGAGGAAATGTGAAAAGAGTGGGTGGCATGCATCTCAGGAAAGGAAGAGAGTGAGTGAGTGTAGTTAGTTCATAAAAGAAGTCAAGCCCACGGCTGGAGGGTTGGGCTGAGAAGGGGAAAATAGAGAAGACCTCAGTGTGTGGACTTGAGAATCTGTCTGCAGAGCACGTGCCTGCAGCCAGACCGAATCAGTGGACATGCACGTTAAGGTCTGGACTCAGTCAGAGGAGATAAATGGAGAAGAAAGCAGACACAAGTTTTAACTAAACTGACCGCTGTCATTTTCCCCATGTATGTATATAGATTTGTTTCCTCTTGAGGCGCCATCTTATCTGTTTTGTAAACCGCCACCATTGTCACTGAGGTTTTATTTTTCCACTGTGAAAGTTTGAGTTCCGCAGGGATTCCCTGAACAGTACAGCTTTACTTCTTTCCCAGTAACTGGGCCCTAGGGGAAGAGAAGCAGTGTTAAGGGCTGAATTGTGTCCCCTCCAAATTCTTACATTGAAGCCCTCATGCCAAGTACCTCAGAATGTGAGTGTATTTGGTGACAGGGCTTTTAAAGAGGTGATTAAGTTGAAACAAGGCTTTTAGGGAGGGCCCTCATCCAATCTGATGAGTATCCTTACAAGAAGAGAAAATTTGGACACACAAAGAGATACCAGTGAAGCATGCACAAAGAGGAGAGAAAACAGAAAGACAGGCAAGAAAAGGGCCATCTGCAAGCCAAGGAGAGAGACCTCCCAAGAAGCCCAACCTAAAACCTGCTGACACCTTGATCTTGGACTTCTAGCCTCCAGAGTCCTGAGAAAATAAATTTCTGTTGCGCATGCCACTCAGTCTATGGTAAACTATTATGGCCATCCTAGCAAACTAATGTAAGGAGGGAAGTACGAATAAGTTCAAGGTTTATCTTTGGAGATTTGCCTCTTAGGTCACTCAGAGTCCTAGATTATCTCATCTCACCTCTGTATAATATAGCAGCCCTCACCCTCACCTCTACGCCACCCAGTGACCTATGTCGAAAGTCTTGAAGAAATTTACACTAGGATATTATCATTGTCCCATGGTGCTCTTTCAAAAACAAGTTAATCTCCAGACCCACCAACTGTCAGCAAACTTTAGAGAAGACAAACAATGCATCTAGAGGAGAGAAAAGAGAATCCAATTTAATTAATTCATCACCAAGGCCAAAGACATATAAATCTTATCATTTTATCTGTCAACCAACACTATGAATTATTCAGCTCACTGAATCTCAAGAAGGCAGGCAGAGAGAAAGTGGTTAGAAAGCAGCTGGCTGAGCAGAAGACTGTGCTCAACAGATCAAAGCAAAACAAGCCCCTGGCTAGAAAAACTTTAGAGGCAGGTCTCTGTGACAATGAATGTTTCTTCCAAGAAAGATGCCTGCCTCATGTGTTACCAGGGGGCCACTATGACCACCTCTGCTAAGATGGTTTGAATAGGACTCATCTGGCCCCCTAAACATACACTCCCCTGTTTCTGAGCAAGAAACCTCCCTGCAAATATACTGTGATATGTTCCCTTTTAAAATTGAGATTCCCAAGAGTTCTATGTCCTCAGTTAGTTCCCCAAAGTCTAAAGAGTCAGGAAGGTCTGCTATTTTGTGGAAGATAAAATGTAAGGTACATGTAAAACTTAGAATCCTTAGAGAAACCTGTTTCTAAACTATCAATATTAAAGCATTTTCCAGGAAGATGTGCTCTGGAGTTGTTAAAGGTGAGAGAGGGGGAAAAATGAAAAAAATATACAAACTCTCTTATGAAACTGAAGGTTGGCAAACAAATATATTTTACTATTTATATATCCTCTACTACTAAACTGCCTAGTGCTTTGATAAACATGATAAATAAGTGCAGAAATAAAGCTGAGGATTAAAAATAAAAAGCCTGGAGGGATATCTTGAATAACAGGAGAATGTAAATCTGTATTTTATAAAGGATGTTTAGATTTTATATTAATTAATTTGGCTTGCTATTTGAAATACTTACCCACTCCCTGAACTTTTTAAAATACAGAAGCTCTTACCTTTCATAGTAATCAAAATACTTCTGAAATTACCACTAGCTGAACATCATAATGTCTTATTTAGCTCTATATCCTTAGCAGAAGCACCCAGCCTGGCATATAGTAAGAGCTTAAAAAGTGTTAAGCTCTTGAACAGAAGACAGCTGGCTGTTGAACAGAAGACAGCATGCATGAGGTGTGAGGACCCTAAAAGAAGAAACTGAACAACAGGGGAAAGACTAATAGATTCACACTAAGAAGAGGATTAATTCTATCCTGAAACACAATCCTAACCTGAGACCATCTGGGGCACCCCAGATAGGTGTGGTCTTCATCTCCTCAATTCACAAAGGAGTTCAGCACCCTCTAATCTGCCCTGGGATAAAGACTTTAGGCAAATCTGTAACAATCGACTTTCTAAAGATTGGAGCCAAGCATGAGTAAAAGCGTGGGTAAAATAGCAGCTGTTTGGAGGATTTCTGTTTCTTACATCTGTCATAGTGTAAATCCCACTACAGAGCTGGAGAGTGGTGAAAGGGGAGTGTGGGCAACAACTGGTTAACAGCAGCTCTGGGGACTTTGGCTTCTCGGGAAATGGGAAAGGAGAGCAAGAGTGGTTAAAACACAAAATTCTCTCTTGAGTCCAAAGAAGGTCCTTGTACACAAGAATCTAGATTTGTTTTATACTAAAATGAAGGGCATTTATTTCTTCCCAGACAACAGAGAGTGTTGCCTTTAACTCTGGAATAAGGTTGGCAGTAAACTATTGGTAATAACCATCAGTCTCACAATGCTCCACCTCCTACACCTCCACACAAAAGACTTTTTAAAACAATTGCTGTTAGCTAGGCCTTTGTCTTGGACTAGGGAAAAGCAAGTGTAATCCAAGTAAGAATGAGAGGTGCATTAGCAAAGCTCTGTGGGGTCTTCTGGTCCTCTTAGTTAGAGATGCAAAAGGTCACAGCTTGGATGTGGGATGGGAGCCAGAGGTTGGGGCATTTTGTTGATTGCTGCTTCTTTTGATTTCAAGCTCCAAAACATTAATTAAATATGCAAGGAGCCTACTTAATATAGATGCATTCACTCTCCAAGTCCCAAATCAATAGGTTGGGACTTCAGGATTGAAAGAGGATTCTGAAGAGTTGAATTCATGAGCTTTCTTATCTCAGCCATGCCAGACCCTGGGGTTCACTGCACTCTACAGCTCTGGTGGATCTGAGAGCCTTTTCTGGGGTCTCTGGCCATTTATTTACTTTCTTTTTCTTTTCCATCACATTGAATCTTATCGGATGTAGGTTAATGAGAAACCAAATTGGGAACCAGTCAAAAAGATTAACAGGAGTCTGAGGAAATGATCCCTGAAGAAATAAACTAAACAGAAAAGAATCACATTTAACCTGTGCAAAGCTCAACCCCTTTAGCTGAAAGAAAGAGAAAGTGAGAAAGAGAGAGAGAGAGAGAGAGAGAGAGAGAGAGAGAGAGAGAGAGAGAGAGATGGAGAGATGGAGACACTGAGGAACCCTAGGCAAGTACTGCTCTGCAAATTCCACCACCTAATAGTAGCTGCTTTTAACTGTTCACATCCTGAACAGAAAACATCAAGACCCTGCCAGCCTGTAACCTCCAACTAATACATAATCTTTCTCTCCCGGCTGATCATTTACACTAATTAGCAAAATTTAGCTAATTATCGCTGAGCATTTCAAAGTTTAATTATGGCTATTAGTAATAGTCTGTCTGGCTTCCCCCACCTCCCACTCCCTTCTTTTCCTTTCCCACTCCACTCCCAACACTCCTTCTCCCCCTTAGGAGCTAATGGTTTCAATTTCAGTGAAATTGCTTTTTTGGTGGTTGTGGCTCTGTGTCCTAGGTTTATTAGGTTCTTTCTTTCTTTCTCACTTTCTCTCTTTTTTTCTCAACACCAGATCCTGCAGGAGTCACAGAGAAAACAGCAACCAGATCAAGATCAAGCATCACCTCCTTTCCACCATCACCCTCCGCCAACCCTACAAGCTGTGAGCTGCTTGACAACTCCGTCAAACAAAATTTAAAGAGAGTCAAAAAGATCCAGAGTATACGCTGGCATTTTCTCAATGTGCTTCCACTTAACACTACAGACGGAGCAGAAGCCCACAGCTAGGAGGCAGTGGGAAGAACCGACTTTCTGAACAGGGTCTGGATGTTATAGGTCTTCAAAACATGAACTAGGGCAGCGACCCTCATGTGGGGTTTATATTCCTGTTCCCCAGAGAGCTGCTCTGCAGTTGGTCTCCCTGGTCTCCCTGTCTCTGTGCTTCCTACTCTCCTCACCCTCTGAGTGCAGTGCATAGTAAACAAATAAGGAAGCTCCCTTCTTTAGAACAGTTTACTACAGCGAGCTCTTACCTTAGTTGCAGACATCGCCCTTTTAGAAGCAGCCTGCTCAGAGCTGAAAATATTTTTAAGAGCCACAGATCTCTCCCTTCAATAACTATTCAAGGAGGGTTGTTTGGAGCAAAACATATCATACCTGCATTACGTGAACAAGCACATTCATCCATGCAAACTTTAATTGAAACATTTGCATAAACAGTGGAATCGTGGAATCGAAGTTACTATAATTTACACTTGTGTAAATTATAAATGGACTTAGCCTTATCTTACATAATGCTTCCTGTCTGGTAGTTAGCAATATTAGATGTACAGTTTTAGCGATAGCTGCTCTTTCCACCAGACATGTGGGCAGACATAAAGCTGCCAAAATGAACAATAATGACCACTGGTTATTAATTATATTTTCTGCCTTCTTATACTCAGCTACTCTGCCCTGACCTTTACCACACAGACTACTTTACAGCAGTTCAATCAACTTCAGGCTGAAGATCTAAGGATTCTTGCTGTCTGCTATTTCCCCACAACTAGCTCCCAAACAAGAACAGAGAAAGGAAGGGTGAAAGCAAGGTGAATGAATGGTTTCTCAAAGTGCAGCATCGGGACTCGTCTGATAAGTTGCCTGTCTTCGCAGGGGCGTGAGAGTGCAAGGTTGCAAAGGGGAGAGTGTGGTGTTTGTACAGCCATGAATGAGGGAGCTAAGGAGAGGAGAACCCTTTAGAGAAAAGTAGGGGGCTGTCCGCGCAAACATTAGCCTTTAAGAGAAAGTGGAAATTTGCTTCCTTCATGGGCATGCGATGCTTTTCATCATTTTAAATTCAATTTTGCAGTTCTCTTCCCACCCTTGGCACTACCTGAAAGGCAAGTGAGTTAAGGAATTGCTATGCCCCATTAAAAGGATAAAGAGCAGAGAGACCCACCGTGCCCTCCTCGAAGGGAAACAGGGGAGCGATAGATAGAAATAGGCACTGAGTGATGCTTGCTGCCATGGAAATGGTGCTCGTGCTGAGAGTGAGACCCCGGTGAGGAAGAGGAGGAGGAAGAAGAGGAGGAGGAAGCTACATTAGAGGAACTCCACACAGAGCTGACGATACATCCCCAGAAGAGCGACCAGATCCCAAGCGTCCAGGCCGGCCGGCGAGGAGGGCTCCGTCTTGCGTGGATTCTCAGGTGCATGGTCAACGCACTGGACCACTACAGATGGGCAGTTTGAATTCCAGCCAGTGAGGAATAACGAAGTTCATGATGCCCAAGGGCCCATCATAGCAGGGGGAAGAGTTGCCAGAATTTTGGAAAGAGGGAAGCAATAAGCACTTTGGAGACAATGATGAATCAGTTAAAAGGAGGGGAAAAAAAGATACTTCTAAAAAAATAATAATAATAAAAGGCAAAGCCCTCCCTCCCGGAGGCTGAAATTCAGAATTCCAGAGTCCACCCAGGTATAGCAAACCTCCTCGGGAGCCCCGGCATGTCACACATGGCAGGGGAGGACCGGCGAGGCTTCCTCCTGATGTCTAGGCACCTCCAGTCTGATGACTTAACTGCACACTTCGGAAAGCCACAGAGAAAAAAAGGTGGAAACGAAGAAAGAGGAGGAGGCAGCAGGAAACCCAAATAGGTTCAGGTTAGTTTATCCCAACATCCAAAGAGTTTGAACATTTTTGTTTTCTTTTTCTGTTTCCACTTCCATGCGATGCAATGCAGAACTGCCAGGCAAAGGGGGGTTGCAGGTGGAAGAGTTCTTCTTGTGTTCCTGAGAGTATCGGCGGAGGGAGGCTGTTAACCCTGAGCTTTCTGGACAAGCGCCACGGAGCAGCCTCCTGCTTCCTGGGTTTCCCCACTGGATGCAAAGCAGCAGCAGCAGCAGCAGCCGCAGCCAGAGGAAGAGAAGCAGAAGGACCGGAGGGAAAGAGGAGAGGAGGAGGAACCCAGCACGGAGCAGCCACCGAAACCAACGCTGCTGCACGGGGCGGAGGGAGGTGGGTGGGCGAAATCTGGGAGAGCTCGAGAGGAGGTGCCCGTCGGGCGGCAGAGGTGGCCGGGAGGCAGGCGGGCGCCTGCCAAGTGCGCGGAGCGGGGAGGCACAGGTGAAGTGAAGCGAGGACTTGGGGAGCCAGATTCACAAATGGGCAAGTCATATGCAAATACCGCACTCCCGAGAGCAAATCAGTGCGGCCCGAGCTCTGCCGAGGGACTGGCTGGCTCCGGAGGGAGGAGGGGCCGGAGCCACCCGGAATCCCGGCCCTCCCCATTCAGTACACGCTCGTCTACACCCGCGCGAGCCTCCCGCGCGCCGCCCGGGCGCCCTCCCCTCGCCCGCCTGCCGCCCGGCAGTGTGCGCGCGCGCGTGCAGTGCCACAGACAGACCGACACTGCGCCTTCTTTAGCACCCGTCCCCCCTTCCTCTTTCAGGCACGTTAATCCAAACTCGGGCGATTAAAGCACCTTTTGCAGTTTGGGAAGAAAACTAAAGGCAGCGGAGGCTAAGGCTGAAGTAGCCCCAAATAGATGTAAAAATAAACCCCTTGAGTCAGGGGGAGCGCTGGAGCTGCTGCACGCGGTGGTGCCACACGCACGCTCCTCTTCGCCTGGCGGTGGCTCCGGTGGCCGCTCTCCAGGCGTGTTTCTCCCACGGTTAAGGTGCCCAAGGCCACACCCACGAGGGGCGAATGGACGGAATCCGCATCCTGGCTCTCAAAACTGAAGGAGGAGGGGTGGCCAGGGACTTCGGAAGGTCAAGGGCTCAGTGGCTGGCAACCCTTCGAGAAGGTAGCCTCCACTCCCCAGTGGACAGGACGTTCTTGGAATTTGAGAGCCAGCGGTTAGCGCCTTCACCCGCTATCCTGGTCAAAGAACTTTAGAAGAGGCTATGGATACATCTGTCAGCCAAAGAGGAGTGGCTAGCCTGTCTCACAGCAGCCACGGAGGGGCTGCCTCAGGTGGATGAAGTCCCCTGGGCTCCAAGTACCAGAGAGAGCATGGTGGGGTTTGCATCCAGACTGAACCTGCAGGAAAGAGCCTGAGTGGCAGCACATGTCCTCTCATGGCCATCTGTGACTCCAGAAGGGGGCTGACCCAGGGCTGTGCCAGGGAACAGTGACATTCTGGAGCAGGCGGCCTCCACCCCTCCACTATGTGTGATGCAAAGCAGTAGGTGCAAACCCAACGAGCTGCCCTCTCAAGCCAGGCCCGTTTCCACCCGGGACTTGTTGGCTTTAACTCCCTCTTACTCATACTGGTTAAAAAGCCCATTACACTGGGGCTGGGGGAGTGAATAATACTGCTGGTTAAGTTGTATCATATATATTGTATTTAGGTGGCTTTTTAAAAGGGGAGTTTATAGCACTTATTACATACCCCTGCTCTCGTTTCAAACCCCCTAAAGATAAGGAACATGGATTAAAACGGTCCTAAGTCATCCTTGAGACACCTCAAGGAGATATTGAAGAAGTAGTATTATGTTTTTAACAGATAAAGATACCAGGCTTACAGGTGGTTTGTCTTCAAGGTCATATATCAAGTTCATTTCAGAATTTATGGCAGTGACTTGGTATTCTGCAAGTGGTGTTCTCCAAAAGCTCCAAGCTACCCATATAGTAAATGGTGCACAGAATCATTCTAAGTGCCCTGGCTCTCAGCGCTAAGGGTTATTCGGGACACAGCCTCCCAGGAAGTGGCCCTTTGACAAAGTCTTTCATGCTTTTGGGTGTGCCCACAAACACAATGTCTTAAATCCATGACATGCACTTAGGAACACAGGCAAGTGAGTGGTTTTATGAATACTCAGTTTAGACCTCAGTTTTCTCCTCTGTAAAATGTGGATAATGCGTCCCTTATGAGCTTGTTGGGAGTTTTAAAGAAGACAATACACAGCATCTGACATAGCACCTGACACACAGTGATGGAACTCTTTGTTCACTAGAAAAATAAGGTGAAGTTCCTCAAAAAGATTAGGGATATGGTTAGGGTTTTATGCTATTATTAGCAAAAACAAACAAAAAAAAACAGTAAAAAATGTAATATCTGAAATATCCATGATCATTTTCATGCAATCCAATTATTTCTTAATTTAGTTCCCCAGATGGATTCCCACAGCACTTTTGGCTTTTTCTGATTCCATGTCATGGCCCTAAGGGGATCTAGGGGACTGAGCTTATGCCTAATTATCTAACTCCATCTCCTGCCAGACACCATCCTACTTACTACCCTTTAGTCTCCCAGACAGTCTTTCTGCTCTTTGTGCCAAGTTCTCTACCAGCCCAAGGCCTTAAGGGTCTTGTCAGTTCCTCTTGTCTGAAGGCTCCTCCCCAAGTTGTTTCAATTGGTGCATTTCAAATGTCACCTCCTGGCCCTCATCTGAAGTTGAAAGGCATTCTCTCCCATTACTCTGTTTTATTTCTTTCATGGTACTCTTCACTTTCTGAAATTATCGTATCTGTGTATTTGTTCACAGTCTATTGCCTTCAAAAAAGATCATAAGTTCCCTGAAGGGTGAGCTGCTATCTTGTCCTCCCCTATATCCTGTGTGTGTGCAACAATGGGCAGCACATAATAGGAGCTCGGTAAATATTTGCTGAATGAACAAATCCCATGAATCAATTGCCAGTCTCATACTCACATGTTCTTATACCATTAGTTGTGCTGATTCCTTTGTCTGGCTTTAGTGACATTGATCCTGAGACATAAGATTTCCAGAGCTGATAAGCTCACCACCTCTCCATTTAATGTTGTTCATCTTTTCTAAATTGGTACTGAGTGTTGGAGACTCTGTTTTGACTTCACTCTAAGGATGCACAGGAAGCTTAGATGGACCTTCCAATTAATTCTCTGCTAGACAACAAAGTGACAATAAATCCTTAATGGAGGACAAAATCTGGAAATGCTGCTGGTCCATCACAGCTGGAACTATTCATTTCATTTGTCATACTTATAATCTATTTATTTTTTGCAAAATGTCAAAAGTAGTAGTTGTGAATATTGGTAAGGCTGATCCCATTTGGGGACACAGTTGAATACTGAGAAGACTTTTTAAAGGACAAATGTGAGACTGGTTTATTTTACTAATTCCACTCTAAAGAGATATCTCACAATGATCCTGATGAAAATGTATGGCCTCCAATTGAATACACTGTTAATTTTTTCATGTGTTTCCTGTCCCTCCTGCCTCTCCCTCTAGTCAACATATTCTACTTCGATGTCTTTTCTGATTCCCATTCTTCTCAGGTCCATTAGTACTTTTTCAGATTTTTAGCTCCAGTGGTATCTGCTAAATACTGCCTGAAGCTAGCATTCCAGCTGCCCTCGTCTTACCATGAAAAGCTCCCCACTTTCCTCCTGAGTTGGCCCCTCTCTAATGGGTCCCTTGATAGGGAACACTTAGGAATCAAGAACACAGCTACAGGATGAAGATGAGAGCCCACTTTTAAGACAGAAAGGAAGAGAAATAGATTTAGAAATGCTATGCTCACCCAAATTTAAAGTTGAAAAGTATAAATAATTTCATGGGAACAACCACGCTTTGCTCTCCTTGAATAAACCCCCACATAATCATAACTCTACTCTTTGGATCCTTAAATTTCTAAATGGAATGCAGTTTTTTTTTAATTCAAACCCTCTATTACTTCACACTTCAGAATTTGGCATTATAGACCACCCCCCATGTTTTTTTTTAAATCTCCTCTACCCCATCATCACCCCCAGGGAGAATGTCCCAAGGTAAGGTATAAGAATTCTTACCCATCTGATCCTTTGTGTTGTTTTGCTCTGTGTCTCAGCTATAAAGTAGTGTGAGGGAATCTTCTGGCTTCTAAAATAAGCGTTGTGATTGTACTTAAATGTGTCAGGCATTAGGAACTTAATGCAAAGTTGCCCTGCCCATTGTCTTGTCTCTCACAATGCTGTACATTTTATCTCTGCACAGGCCTCTTCTCACTTGCATGGACCCTGACTTGCCACTTCACTGCCAGCAGGAGACACCTGTCAAGTTGTTCTCTGCAGCCACATCTAATATGACTGCACAGACACAGGAAGGCCAGAAAGCGTCAGAGCAGTCAGTGTCTGTGTGAGACCGGAACTCTTAGGTGACAACCGTCTTTTTTCAAAAATGAAGGGTAGAAATCCTTACTTTCACTGTCCTCACAGGGATCCAAAAGGCAATTTAGGGAGAGAATAACAAAATACACACACACACACACACAACCAAACAACTAAACTCTCATAATGTGAAATGAAATAAAAGTCCTGAAAAAATACAGATGACTGTTAACATGGCTATAAATAAATCCAAGGGTTCCAGTGACACCATAAAACAGTCCAACTTTACTTTATTATGTCAGTGGATTTATTTACAGCCACATAATTCATCCTTCTGCTCATTTAAGAAAGCCATCCTGCAAAAAAAAAAAAACACAGATTTTGATTATATTTTCCATTTAGAGGTATAAAAGAGAAGCTTTATTCTTTTAGACATCTCACTCCTGCATGTATTTGATTAAAAAATAAAAGATAATGGCATCCCTGTATAAATTTATAGTTCAGAGAACATATATATATATATATATATATATATATATATTGTTTCTGTTTCTTTAACTTATCCTTCTTATGAACATCCACAGTTATTCCCTTGTCCTCCTTGTGGCTGAATTAGGGATATCAGGATTTAGATGTTGAGAAAAATCTCTAGGAAATTTTCCAAATCTCTTCCGTTTGAACAATGGGGCTGGGATATACACTTCATCAGAATTTTTACACATTTCATCCAGGACAAGAAAAATATAAAATGTTCCCACATAAACCTTAGCTAGCTTCCTTTGGACTCCAAGTAACATTATTTTAATACAGAAGCATTTTTGTTTCTTTTACTCAAAGACAGGGCTCAGTTTCTCATAGAGAGATTAGGACATTTACATCCCTGTTAGTCTTCACTAAGCTTATATTGAATATCAGATCTTCACTAAGCTTATATGAATATTAGATCTTCACTAAGGTTACACTAGATATCAGAGGTCTAAACTTTCCATCCTCAGTGCCATGAAAATCTCTATCCAGTTTTGAGGAATCAAATAAAATGAATTATAATTATATAATAACAAAATGAATACTCTCATTTGTATGTTTAGATAAAATATTAAATCCAAGATTTAGAGGATTTTTTGTAAGGCAGACTTAATTCAGGACATTGCAATACAATAGGTACAGGTAAAGGGTTTTGCAGTGGAGGAAAGAGATAGATTCAACTCCTTAGAAAGCACGTTGAGAGTACCTATAGATTTGGATCTTGGGCTCCAGTGCTCAAATGCCTACGATCAAATCCTGATTTTGCACGTAAATTGCTGTGAAACTGTAAACACAATCTTAGCCTCTTTGTACTTCAGCTTCTCCATCTGTGAAATGAGAATAATCATACCATCTATCTAACAGATTTGTTGTGAGGCTTTAAAGTTAACATATGTAAAGTGTGTATAAACAGTAACTGGCACACAAAAACTGTTCAATAAATGTAAATACTAATTATTATAATAATATTATTTCATTATTATTATTATTATTATTACTATCCTCTTTTTCTCCAGATGACTGCTCTCAGGTTATCCCTGCAGATAGTTTTCCCTTCTTGTTTATACAAATGTCCAGGGGAGTGAGTGAACAGAAAGCTCTCCCTGCAATTCCAAAACACAGAAGGGGAAGTCTGTCCCTATGTTACCTGACTCATTGGATGCTCTTCGCCCATCTTCTGTGGAAAAGGGAACAGCGTCATCACATCCCTCTCACAAATATCCTTCAAGCCAATTCCAAAAAATAAAGCTCATGCTCAGTCCCAGAACTAGGTTATATGGGCTACCAAAATCTAGCCCTGTTGTATAAGTAATTATTTTCCAGAGTGGGGCAGAACTCTCAAGATCCCAGTCTGCTTTGGGGTCTGGAAGGGCTCTCTGGCAACTTTGCGATCTCATCTTTTTATGTTCTCACTTTCTTCTCTAGAATAATAATATATAAAAAAAATTCTAATTAGCTTTCTTCCTACAAGACATGCCTTCTAAATCTTTTAATAGTTTCCATCGGATTTACGCAGTATTTGATGATTACTCAACATTTTTTTTTTTTTTTTTTTGAGAAAGTGTCTCACTCTGTACCCTGGCTAGAGTGCTGTGGCGTCAGCCTAGCTCACAGCAACCTCAAACTCCTGGGCTCAAGTGATCCTCCTGCCTCTGTCTCCCCAGTAGCTGGGACTACAAGCATGCACCACCACGCCCAGCTAATTTTTTCTATTTTTAGTAGAGACAGGGTCTCACTCTTGCTCAAGCTGGTCTCTAACTCCTGAGTTCAAGTGATCCTCCCGCCTCGGCCTCCCAGAGTGCACTAGAATTACAAGCGTGAGCCACCGCGCACAGCCATTACTCAACATTTTTAAAAAGTTATTGTGACTGTACCTCTAAACTAGGTTCTACTAAGTATAGAAAGAAATCATTCTCCCCTTCCCTTCGCTTTGGTGCCTCAATTAATTTACTCTATGAACACTAAATTTATGCAGACTATGGGCAAGGCACTGGGTGAAGTCCAGGAGACCAAGTGATGAAGAAGAGATTTCAGACCTTAAGAAGTAAACCCTCTAGCAGAAAAAAAAAAAAAAAATCTCCTAAGCCAAATTAAACAAACTATATAAATCCCATTTAAATATACACCTTCCCAAATGTAATGTGATAAGTGCTAGAATAAAGATATAAACAAGTACACAGAAGAATAGAGAATGGAATTAGTCTACTACAGGGAGGGGAGAAATGATGAAGAAAGGTTCACAGACAAGGTGACATGTGAACTGAGTGTCAAAAGACTAGAGTTAAAATCCTGGGTCCACCAGCTTTATAACATTAAGCAAGTTACCTTAAACTCTTGAAGCTTATTTCTTCAATAGTATAAATATGAATAATCCCTACTACCTCATGGGACAGTTTTGAGGGCTTGATGAGAAGACATATTTGAAAAGAAGATTGTAAATTGATGTTCACAGTTACTATGGAATTGACCTTGCATGGTTTTAAACAGGAAGAGAAAAGGGAATTAAAAGTGAGGGGAGTATCCATGAGGGGTAGAATCATCCACAGGGAGCATCCTGAAGGAGGCAAACCTTAAGCCCAGCTTTCACTTATTACATATGTCAAAGTTTGGAGAGGTCAGAAATGGATCAACTTTTCCTTTCAGTGCAAAAGATAGGTATTTCATGGGATAAAGAAAGGCAAGGCAAGGCAAGGCAGGGCAGGGGAAGGGAGGGTGGGGTGAGGAAGGACAGAGGAAGGGGAGGGAAAGGAAGGAGAAGGGAGAAGAGGGGAGGGGAGGGACAAGATAAAAAGAAAAAGGAGAGGAGGAGAAACTCACATGTTAGAAGCCACATTCTTTATCTCTAATGAGTGAGTTGCCATACTCAGAAATGTCAAATAAATACCAAAATGAATTTAAAAAAGCTAAATTGTGGCATAGCTGGGAGATTTTCTGTTTAATTTATTCCACATTCCTACTTTTCAGACACTAAAATATCAATCAGATCCAATTTATAAGATTACCATTTAATTCTAGGGACCTCCTACTTCAGGCATCATCTTACTTGTGTCGATCTCATTCACTATTCCATGGAAAGTACACCATCTAAGTACAGGGATAGAGATCTAAAATAATGGTCATTTTCTCCTTGATACTATATAGTCTTAAATTTACTTAACTGACAATTTTTGGAGGGGAATGAGATGAATGTTCTCCTAACACAAAGTACAAAGTGTTATTAAGCAGCTCCAGAAATGTTTGCAAGATGGATGATAATAAGGGCATTACTCAGTAATATTGAGGATTTAGCACTTTCTAAAATTTACAGTGACATCAGGGGGTATTGAAATGTAAGTTTATGTCATAGGTAGGAGGAACAGACTGTTCTTAAAATAGATAAAACAACATTAAGATAATAATATTTTGGCACTGATAATATCATGTCTTCAAAATCTACCATTTCTAATCTGGATAGGCAGAATTAGTTGTTTTTCCCTACCTTTCTAGAACAGAAAGGTAGGGAAACAGCAGTGTTCTGTTGACACTTGTCAGAATGTTGACATTCTGTTATTATCCATTGTTTTATATCTAGATTCCCTACATGATTCATGAAATCATGAACTCAGGCCTGATCCTAGAACCAGACAGCTTAAATTCAAATTCAAATCCCTGCTCCTCTATCTACTTAACAATGTCACCTTGGACAAGTTACCTATCTGAATTTCTTTTTACGCATAGGCAAAATGGAGACAACAATATTCCCTATTTCGAACTTAGCACGGTACCAGGCCCATAGGAGACATTGAATGAATGTTTACGAAATAATATTGAGACACATTTAGTTACTGTAGTAGAGACTATTTCTTCTGTATGTGGGGGAAGGGAACCTCTAAAAGATGTAATAACACTGTTGTAAGAAAGAACTTTCCAACATTTGAAGATATCACAAAATCAGAAGGGAGGCACTGCCAGGCAGTGAGCTCGCCATCCCAGGATACGTTCAAGTAGCAGATGCCTGTTAGAGACTCTGATGTGAGAGGATGGACTCTATAAATTCCACATTATCGTTCAAAGTGAACATTATGTGATGCTGATTAAATTTTATTTTAAAAATTTTCTTTGTCTTTTATTTCTGAATTTACTTATATGTGATCTCTTGGCCTTATTTTGAGGCTCAAATCCAATTTCCGGATGCTGCAAAAATTATAGCATACCCCTCTTTATTAAAACCTCATATTAAAGTGAGGAATCCTAGACTTCTTTAAAAAGAATCCAAAACTAAGCAGTGTTGTTGTATTAGAACTTCATTTTTCATTACTATATGCAATATACGCTGTCTCTAGATATATTAACAAATTTATGTTTCTATTTTAAATTTTAAACATTGATTTTTTTTTCCCCCACTCACAACACCTACACATCTGCTGTTTCTCTGATCTAAGAGGGCATTTTTCATTGGTGAAAAGCTCATTGGAAAGGGAAGAGTATGCTGGCTGGCTTGCTTACCCTGTTGTTCCTTACCTCCCAGTGGGGAATTCTTGGGGACTAAGTATAAATAAAAATGAATCCCCTTAAATAAAGACACATAGCCTGAGAATCCTGGGGCAGAAAGCAGAATGACTTGTCTGTAACCAACACAAGGCCATCCCTCCTCAGTAGCTAGTAAGGATAAGAAGGATATTAGATATTCAGGGGGCAGCTCAGTTAGAAAAACTGAGATACAGAGAAAATCATGTATCATACAGCATTTTGATGTCAGAATAAGCTGGAGTTTTCCTTTAGAATGCTACTCTAGAATGAGGCATGCATGGCTCCTATAGCAACATAAACATTGGTAGAAAATATGCTTGTAAGAAAACAATTCACCATAAGAGAGAGCTAACAGCCACAACAATGGGAGAATGAAGAACACCTGAATGCGACATAATGGAACAATCTGAAATAAATGGCCAAAATGAATATGGTTAAATGATTAAATAAATTCCAGATGCCACAGTGAAAGCAAATAGTATTATTATAAAGGGCTGATTTCAGGAAAAAAAAACTAAACTCTTTTGGAAAAGCGACACGGTTAGCAAAAAAAAAAAAAAAATCAATAGACAGATTATGTAAATGTAGCTAAAGACAGAATTAATGGACTGGAAGACAGAATTGAAGAAACTTCTCTAAAAATAGCATAGTGAGAAAAAGACATTTGAGGAATATAAAAATATTAAAAGCCATGAAAGATCAAATGAAAAATCCAACATACATCTATTAAGAATTTTAGAAGGAGAGAGTAGAGAAATTGAGCAAGAAAAGTAATTTCAAAAAGATAATGACTGAGAATTTTTTCAGATTCAAGTGAATTCTTACATGAAAGGCTCCAAATCAGGAAAAAAAAAAAAAAAGAAAGAAAGAAAAGAAAAGAAAATCACACTTGAGCCCATCATAGCAAAACAAAAGCATATCCCAAATAAAATTAAAAATATTAAAATCAATGTATTACTTTTAAATAGAGCCCAGAAAACAATGTGCACAGTTCCTTTAGGTTGAAAGAACATGTCTATCAATTTAGATCTACTTAACTAGGCAAATCATTTAAGAGCAGAGGCAAACCTAAAACATTTTCAGATAAGTAAAGTTTCAGATAAATAAATAAAGCTTACCACTCACAGACGATCTCTGGCACACCATTGAATAAAGTGTGCATTTTAGTATGAAGAATAATTACAGAGAAATAGAGTGGTATGCAAGAGACAATGGTGAGCAAAGTAACTGGTATGATATTAAGTCAGCATTGTGTCATTACCACTACTACAGCCACTATAGATAACAAATAATTAGTGGCTTTAAATTAATAATAATAACACTTGCATAATGTTCACAAGCTAGATACAATCATCATCTCTATTTTACAAGTGAGGAAAAGGAGGGACAGATTGCGACTTGTCCATATGCACATAGCCAGTAGGTGGCAGAGTCAGGATTTGAACCCAAGCCACCTATCTACGGAGTCTATGGTTGAAATCATTTTATGATTCTATTGCTACATTCTATAAAACTAATCTGTGAAACTTCCAAGTCATGCCTAAAGAAGCTAATGCTTCTTTCTTCTTCCTCTTTGCCATTTTGTGGAATGTGCATGTGGAAATGAGCCAACTTTGGCCAAGTGGACATTACCACATCTGATTTCTTTTGGTTAACAATTCCTAGATAGATTAGGTAGGATATTGATTTGGCTCCATCCTTTTTTTTCTTTTTTAACTGACACCACACAATGGGTGTTTCAACAAGACAGAATGTGCCTTTCTCTCACAGAAAAGCTTGAACTGGTAGGTGGCCCAAAAGGTGGCATATCTTAGCAACAAGAAAAAGGCAACTGGGATCTGTGGATAACTTAAAAAAGAAGAATTATCACACCCTCAAATCATATTCTAACTAATATACTCAGCAAATGTTAGCCAAAAGAAAACAGATATGTAAATATTACTGTCAGATGAAATATACCTTACTGCCAAAAATGTCATTATAGTCTCAGAAAAACAACTAACCAGGTAGACATAATAGTCCTGGATCTGTATGCATCTAATAACACAGACTCAACATATATAAAGTGCATATTTATATACTAAAAAAAGACAAATCCATAATTTAAAAACCCCATAAGTGGGAGGAGATGTTTCTGTTTCTTTGATACGGAACCTAGAACGATGCTTAGCATGCATACATAATAACTATTTGTTGAATAAATTGACCATATCCTTCTTAATACTGACAAGATAAGCTGGAGAAAAAAAAAAAGCAAGGCTACAGGTAAATTGCAGAATTAGGAGACCAGAAATAATGGACTTATCTACAACTCTGAATAGAACAATTACTGTCCCAACCTTTCAAGAACACATGGAACATAATGTAAAAAATCCATATACTGAAGAGTCAATATTTACATTTATATCTTCTGTTCACACATCAAAACTAGTTTAAGTCAATTACAAAAAAAGGACTCAATAGTTGTGATTTAAAAATTAAATGATCTCTCATTTTATCAATAAAATGAGATGCTACCTTTCTTTTAAACATAAATTGATATAGGTACTTAGAAAATAAGTGATGCTTTCAGAAAGAGAGAGACCTATGATCACATTACTCTTTCCTTCCCTTTTGTTTTTCTGTAACTATGCTCATCACAGATTACTCAACACACATGCCAAATGCTTGAGTTGTAATGAAATAAATGGCATTTAAATGTTTGTCTCAGGGTGTTGGCTATTAGTAATTAGTTTATATATCTCTTGTGCCCTCTTGTATAATACTTAAAATAAAAAAAAAAATGTAAGTTTTCATGTAAACAACTTCAAATTAAATATATCAATAATGATGCCCCAAACATTTGCATTAGATATTGATATTTATTCCATGGTGCTTGAGTAATTTACACTTTAGAGAATAAAAATAGCTTGTGTTAACTATCTAAAAATGGGAAATGCAAGCCTGGGGTTACATTAAATTAGTTGATAATCCATAATACATTCCATATTCAGATAACTTGCAGCTGTTCATGTAATTGTCGGAGTCTTAGGAGATATGAATTAAATAGGTTTACTTCTTGTGTTCCTGGCACAAATGAAGTCAAAGCTCTCTTTATCTCAAAATTTGCTCACTTCCCTTCATACATCAGAGTGAACACTCAAAACATTTACACCAATCTTGTTACTATTTGATGACTAGAGAAGATGTTCATTTCCTGAGACTTCTAGTCTGCAGTCCCAAACCCAAGATCCTGACAAAATCAATTATACTTTTAAAATGTACTGCTCAACCTGGGAACTAAATGCCAGGAATATGTATCTGATGCTTTTTGAGTTTTAATTCTCTCAAACTGAAAATCCTGGAAACATTATTCCAAAAGGGAACTGTGATGGATCAATACCATCAGGGACAATAATGAGCATGAACCTTATCTTTAAGGGAAATATAAAGGGAAAGGTGTGTGTGTGTGTGTGTGTGTGTGTGTGTGTGTAACTTATAGCCAAAGAAAATCAGAAGGCTTTTAAAAAGTCATATGAAAAGAAAGACCATATTTTTGTTCCTTTAAACCAGATTTTGAATGAATATAGAAGGGACTCTATTATGTATGATTTCCAATGGTTTAATATGGTGCAGTTGAGAGATGTATTCTCATCCTACTTTAGGAATGAAAATACCTGGATTTTAGTCCTTAGCTCTAACATTAATTGGCAGATATTAGGCAGCCCATTTAACTACTGACTACCTCACAGAGATTCTCAGGGTTTTTTGAAAATTTTAATATTTATAATAGAAATGGAGGCTAAAGAGCTGCACAACTTTGGAAAAATAATACCTGTGGGTGTGCTTGTGCCTACTATTTATTATCCCCACTGCATCTGACTCTTGCTTGGTTTGGCCAGGCACCCACCTGTTAATTTCAAGCAAATGAAGACAGATGATAAAGTATTTACTGTGTATTCCCTGGGAATCACAGAAAGAATTCACAAGGGAGGGGTGGGAGAAGAGGGATGGGAGGGCAGAAGTCCTCAGCAACATATATCTTGGCCCACTTCAGGGAGAGAGCAAGCCATTTCATCCAAGGGAGTGTTGCGTGGGAGTAAAGCATCACAGAGGGAGTCATTGTGCCTGATAGGTATAATTTCCCCAAATGTATACCTTGTCAGCATACAGAAGATGAATAGAGAGAAAGGTCAGTGCATCCAAAGCAAAGAGGACAGAGGACGGTATGCTATTGGGTGGTGCTGTATATTCTTGTTGGTTCTATAACATCACTAACTTACAGGCTTGACTCATTACCAAGTAAATTAAGCAGCCACAGAGTCATGGTGAAGCTTTAGGAATAAGAACATCCAGCAATTTTCAAACCCTTTCCTCCTTGAAAGTTTCTCCTCTTTAGCTCCTGCTGGTACTAGGCAAGCTGGGGGTGGGGTGTAGAATGGTTGTTGCTTTGGGAGTTACTCAGCAAGTGGTGGTTACTAAAAGTGGCACCGGGGGAGCAATAATAAATAAATAAAAACTACAAGAAACTCTTGCCCTTTTCTTCTCAGCCCCTGCTCTCCCATTACAGCTGAAGGAAAAACAGGAATAGTAAGAACAGCAACCCTCAACTGCCCCCACTTCCACTTACCAGATGTAAAAGACACTCTTGGTTGCTTGACTTACATCACAGGAAGATGATGTGATGACACGTATGGCCCAAAGAAAAATCAAAAACTAAAAATATATGCATAGGTTATTAAAGTCTCTTGCTTCTTAACTCATTCCCTCTCCTAATACATAAAACACTCTAACCATTAATTCTAATTTATTTTTACAAAATCAAGTTATATACATATGTGTGTATGTATATATATATACACACACACACATAAAACATACTAAATAATACTTTGTGAACATGTACCCTTTATAGGAGCAGTAACAGATACATTTTGGTTATCAATCATAAATCCCCATTTTGAAAAATAGCATATTTTATTCTAACTTTTGATGGGCTTATTTGTGTGTGGAGGGGATCTTAAAGATGATTTGATTCTTCTAGTTACTCTCGGCAATGTGTTTATCAGTCTGGGGTTTGTGATAGACTGAATCCCCTGCAAATTTCATACATTAAAGCCATAATCCCCCACATGACTGTATTTGGAGATCGGGTCTTTAAAGATGCATTTATGGTGAAAGATCTAAGGGGGGAGCCTGGTGTTCTTATAAGAAGAGGAAGAGACACCTGGATGATGGGTGCGCGCGCACGCACACACACACACACACACACACACACACACACACCCCACATACACAGTCCATGTGAAGACACAGTGGAGGCAGACATCTGGAAGACTCAGAAGAAATCTAACCTTCCAACATCTTGATCTTGGACTTCCAGCCTCCAAAACTGTGAGGAAATAAATTTCTGTTGTTTAAGCTGCCCAGTGTATGGTATTTGATAAATGCACCCTAACCAGACTAATACAGGCCTGTTGGCAATCATAATGGCATTTGTGGAATTAAAGACATTCAGATCCAGAAAGAACCTTGGAGCTCATCTGGCTCAAGGGTTCTTACTTTGGAGTTCAAAGAACTGCTATAAAGAAGGAAGACTACCTCTTTGCACATCTCCAAGGGAGTGTCATTTATATCACAGTGTACGCGAATTTTACTCATTGGATCAGTGCAGTGCATAATTTCTATGGCAGGATATGACCTCCCTTAGAATAGTCTGTAAAACTCCTTTATGAAACTACATTCAATTTAGTCTGGGCATGCATTTTTTTTTCTAGAAAGAAGGTCCAAAGATTTCTTTAGATTTTTAAAAAATGTTGTGATCCCCAGATGTTTAGGAACCATTTATTACTTCAAATGTTCATTATACAGAGGAGGAAACTAAATCCTAGAATGGGATAGTGCCCAAAGATGCATAAAAACACTAGTAAAAATAAGATACAAATCTTTTGCCTCCTAATTTGATGGTTAACATGTTTCTACTTCTCTCTGGTTACCAATGAAAGAGATACACACACACACACACGCCCATCACTTACACTTTTACAAAGATATCAAAATATGTTTTCATAGATGTTGATAATTTCCTCTGAGCTCAAATATGGCAGAGAGGTGTCTTCCAATCTTCCAAAGTGTACTGATATGTACATCATAATCTAATGTTAGCATGTTCATTCAAATAGCAAGAGTAGTAATTTTTTTTTTTTACTTATGCCAGTACTCACCTAGTAAATGTTATATAGATGTGGTATTCTGTGATTAACAAAATGGAGATTTCTATATATGTGTTTAACAAGAGAATTCCATGAAAGGATGTTGTACAAGGGTCAAAATTATAAAGTCTTTGTGTCCTTTCACTCAAGTAATGACCTAGAGGCACTCAGTGACTCGACTTTCCTTTCCCTAGTAGTTCAGTACTGGGGCTAGCGCCCAGCAAGCAGGTGGGAGAGAGCATGCATATACACCACATGTCTACACTTACAGTGTGAGATCTCCTAACACAACCTCTAGCTGCAGAGATGTAGCAGTTTGGATCCCAGCAGCTCATAACAGCTGACAGAGGAAATAGAGGCTAAAAACCACCTACCTCCTCCCTCATCTTGTACCTATCAGTGTTGACGCCAGCCGGGAACCATCCACTTTCTCCATGGCTATTGACTTCTGTGATAGTCAATAGCCATTTTCCTTCTCTGAGATGTGGAGCTCTTTCCCTGCTTCAAAAGACCTCTATAAGTGCAGTACTTGCAGTAGTACCTGCCTCCCTGCCTGCATTTGTCCTATCCCCTAATTCCTTAAACAGAAATGAATATTTTACTTTTTTAATAGAATCTTAATGACTTTAATATGTGGAAAGATGATTCTTCCTTCTCTTCTTTCTCGTCCCTTTTCTTCTTCATTTCCCTCTTCCTCCCCTTCTCCTCCGTTCCAGCATCTCAGAATTCAGGGATAAGAGAACAGCCTCAACTTTGGCATCCACACTGCATGGGTTTACTTGTATGAGAATAAACTTTAGAACTAGGCACTTGACTTGTCCTTTTAAACGAGGTTTAGGCAGAGGAGTCCAAGAGAACAGAGGTTTATGATTATTTCATGAAATACAGACCAACTCAGTCTTTGATACAATAAACTCTATACAATGAGTGAATCAGCATTCCAAGCCACCATATTTCCTCTAAACATTTCCTTTCCCCATTGCTGATGCCTAGATTCCCCCTTCTCAGTGCCCTCTCCCATCCTCATCATTTCTACCCCCCTAAAGGTACAACTTGCCTGCAGGGTTGCAGTCTCATTAGAGGCCAAGGAAAATGCATGGTGCTAAAGAAGAAAATCCATTCTGAAAGGTAAATGGCTACTTCCCATCCCCTTCTACTCTATAGCCTTGTTGTAATTCTCTCTTGCTTGCTGTCTCACACACATACGTATGTACGTACACACACAGACACACGGCACTATTCTTATCTCTGGGCTTTCATCTCACTTGCCACTTTCCTGGACTGAGCTCTATGCTTCCATCCCCTACTTACGTTAGGTAGTCAACATGCTCAGGTCCAGATTAAATGATTCATCTTTCATGAGGTGTTCCCTAATTCTCATGTCTGAATAAATCTCTCCTTCCCTGTGCCCTTCCTGAATCTCTAGTCTGAGACTGAGCAGATCTGCTCCATTGTAAATCTACATATACACCTGTCTGCTCCCCTCCCAGAGGTCTTGATTGTGGAGACCACGTCTCACTCAGCTTTGCTCACTTTTCTGGCACATGCAAGATTGCGTGCTCAACAAAGAGGGTTGAATTGCATGGAATTGAATTAGGTTCTGCTTCTCTTCTTTATTTACCACCAAAGCCCACTTTTTTTTCTTGGATCCTTTCTCCCTCATCATTCTATTTCCACTGCTCCTATTATTACCCTCAAATACACCTCACCCTCCTCACTACCCCATCCCTGCAGCTCACCACGTCCTTCCCCAGTTGGAGCCTTTCTTGCCCTTGAGTCCCTCTCTTAACCCCTACCTTGACCCTAGATGGAAAAAAATAAATCCCAGAACTAGAACCTTTGCAAACAGTAACTAGGTGGTTGGGCAGCCCAGATCTTGTTATCAAATCTGCAATGCTGAGAAATATGTCAATGGTATCCTAAACTAACATTCCAAAGATAATCCCATTAGAAAACACTTCCTCTGTGACCAGGTACGTGAGGATAGCAGCTCCAGACTAGGATACTGGGAACATTCTGGGTTAGCGGGTGTTTGACTACCGGAAAGATAATGCACTAATTTTCTTTTTTTCTGGGAAAACATAATCTGAGCTCTGAGAATTTATAAAGTAACTTTGAGAATACAACCCTTTCAAAAACCGAGGGCTGCCTGCTCTTCTGTTACGCTGTGGGCGGCAAGTGGGGCGGTGGTATGACTATGATATTGGGCTTTCTATTTCTGTAACGTGACAAGGATGCTGAGGAATTCAGCCCCCAAACTGAGAAATGCAGAATAGCACCAGATACTAAATCATGCAGAGACAATATACCTATGCTGTGGGTGGCCGTGGGAGTGGGGGTGAGGAATTTGTTAAAAGTACTCCCTAACACAGGCCTCCCTGTTTTCTGGTTTAGCCTAGTTCTGTGGGCCTTAAATGAGAGAGAGTTTCTTTCTTTTTAATTAATCACTTTATTATCATTGTTCTATTAAGGGCATGTCATATGCCCCACCTGCTAGCATCCCCAAGACTTGTCTGACTTTTTCTATTCTTATAATATTATTCTGTTTTAGCTACAGTCTTATGAAATAGAATATGGAGAGATATTAATACTTTTAAAATATATAGTATATGTGCATTTGTTTAGAGAGACATGATTCACATCTATTTAAGGTAATTATAGGATATATATATATATGTATATATATATTACATATCACAAATATTAGACAAGTATGAGCTAGAAAATAAATTTACAAGGCTTGAGGAAATTTCAGGGAAACACATGACCAGTATCATTCCACAGTTCAAATTCATCAGCAATTTCCTTCTAGTACAACTGGGTAAATGGGATCCTGCACACCACGGTCGGGTAAAGAGAAAGGTGGGGGAGACAGAATAGGAGAAGTGAGATTGACTTTCTAACTTCCTTACCAAATTGCAACCTTCCCACGTACTGTACTGAAGACAGTTCGGTGCTCCAACCAGAAGACCCCCGGAATATCAATCTTAGACTCAGTTTTCAATCAATATTATGACTCAAAGTTGAAGAAGAAAAGCTAACTATAAATATGTACATATAGGACAAAACAGCCTTATTCTATTGATGCTAGAAAAACAGTGATGTTCCTCGCAGAGCAGGGTCTTAAGAAAACACTAGAGAAGCTACAAACGCTGACAACAGAAGTTCTACGTCTGAAAGAAGTTTTCTGAATGAGACCATGTGAAACAGAAAGTAGGAAAAATGGTTGGAAGTCAGAGGTTAGAAGAAAAACCGATACCTCCTCTTTTGTAGCTGTAAACAGCTGAAAAGGAAGTCAGTTCCTTCTGACACAATATTCCTTATTTAACATTGCGAACAAAAGTTCACAGTCTCTCCTGCCTTAACAAGGGACAAAGTAATGACAGATGCTGGGGGCATTTTACAGGTAGCCACACAGTGACTACACAGAAGATTCTCCTCTGTACAGCTGCCTCTTGTCTCTCTTTGCAAGTATCTCAACCTGGGATTGCCTGCAGAAGAATCCAGAAAAGAAAAGGTGAGAAAAAATAAAACTCATGACCACAGTGTCTCCCAAAATCTGTTTGAAGGACATCTGATCCCACTGTGTTTGACATAACCAAACACATCTCCACTTTGTTCTGTTTCTCAAAAAGGAGAGGCATGGGGTTGAAGGAAAGGGTCACACTTCTCCAGAAATGCTACCTTCACCTAATCACACTCTCCTTTTCCCTAAGTGTTTTTATATGGGTATCTGATTCATACAAGGTACTACAATGTGTTGAGTCCGATGTCATATACAACTAGAAAAAAAAAAAAAGGCTACTACCAACAATGAGCCTAGAGCTGAGAACAATCTTATTTCATTTCTACACAAAACTGGAAGAACTGACTCTTTGAGAAATTAAAAGAATACAATATTTGGAGCTCCTCTGATGTTAACCAACACAGCTGAAAT
Organism: Microcebus murinus; assembly: GCF_040939455.1. NCBI lineage: Eukaryota > Metazoa > Chordata > Mammalia > Primates > Cheirogaleidae > Microcebus > Microcebus murinus. The sequence continues at coordinate 23,265,522 of NC_134109.1, forward strand.
TTGAATTAAAGAATCAAGTCTGAATTTGTAGGAACTAAAGGATAACAGGTTATTTTTTAAATAGGAGAAATAAAGTTTCATAGTTTTTGTGAAAATTTCGACAGAAATTTTTAAGCATGAGCATGATAAAAGCATCAGATGAATGGATGTGGGGATGTTTACTATAACAAATATCAAGACGTCACTGCTACCAACTCCAAAAGCTATAAGCAAACTTCATCCTACCATTTCCTCACAGTCATTACTAACTTAGATCAATTTACTGTGTCCTGTATGAAGTCCTTCACCACTGGAATTCAAAAATGTAACAAAAAAGAATAGTCATAATTTTTCCCAGTCTATTTTAGGTAAAACAGAAAAGTTTAAATTTGAAGAACCATTCTTATATTTTTTTTTGGCCTATAATTTCTCAAGGAAAATATAGTTTTATAGGCATTTAGGTTTCCTGATGTTCCCCTTGTTTTATACATTTACAAATCAAATGTTGTTTGTACAAGAGTTGATATGATGGCTCTCCTGAGTTATTGGGTCATGTGTTTTCCCTCCCTTCTAACTTTTCTCACTTCCCAATTTCACAAACACATTCCTACACTTTCTTGTTGATAAAAGTTTCTGTGAGGCATTATCCACCTCCTAAACCCACACCACCACTACCCCCCCCACCACCACCACCAGGAATAAGACAATTGCTGTCCATAGAACTTCTAGCCTGTGCCTCTTTAAATAGCTGACATCTGGAGGAACTATCTGATACTTGTTACTTACACTCTACTCAGCATGAACGGAGGTTGGCAGGGAATTTAGCAGCATGTCTTATTTTTAAAATATCTCACACCTCCCCCTCGCCCTCCCTGCGTTCAGAGAGAAGTTGAAGCAATACACTCTTAGGTTCTATTGCATGAGGCCTCTTCCCAGACATACAAGTGCTTTAAAAAGAGGGCCCAAGGCTTTGATCTAATGCCAAGGTGGGCCATCCAAATTAAACACAAATAAGACAGCAGCCAAAATCTCTTCATTGCAGGGATAAACTAAGAAATGAACCTTATAAACCTAAAATCAGACAGCCAGCTCCTCTCTCTCTCTCATACACTCATACACACACACACACACACACACACACACACACACACACACACACACACACGAGCTTTAAATGTTGTTTAACAAGAGTCTTCCCACACCTTTACTGCTCTTATTACAAAGGAAGATAATTAGCAGGTTAAGAGAATTAAGTTGACTTGACAAAGTTAATGGGACTTTTAAATTCAATTGTGACCTGAGAGAAAGCCACCTGCTTTGCTTCTGGCAGAAAAGTCTGTCCAAAAGCTCCTCTTCTCTCTGCCAGCTGCTGTGAAATCAGATGAGCAAATCTCAGGAGTTTAATGCTGGGCACTTAAGCTCCTGGAGAGCCTGGGCCCCTCAATCATGAAAGCTGCCCTTGATATTTAGTAGCTGCTCAAAGAGCAAATGAAAGGAAGAGGTATGTGGAGGTGCTAGGGGGCACTCTATTACAGGAAATGGCATTGGTGATTTAGCGTGGTGCTGGCAGAACTGGGGAATTCTGTGTAATTGCTAACAATGTGATATGCATTATCACAGAAAGTAGTGATGCCCAACATTGACTAATGACCACAGTAATTATTATTAGGAGTAGTGCTAATAAAAACGACTCTAACAGTTTGATAATTTTACCTTTCCTTGGAACAAAACAATATGCTATGGGATCAAATTCTGAAATTCCCTTTAACATTCCTTTAGGGGGCTAAATTGCTCTTCTGGGAGATTGTGTGTGTGTGTGTGTGTGTGTGTCTGTGTGTATGCACACTCATGTGTACATGAGTGGGGGAGGTGTGTGGGATAAACAGACATAAGGAAATGGATTTAATGTGGATAGGTACATTTTCACCCTCAAGCAATCCTGAGATGAAGTATTGTCTTTCCCTTATCCAAGAGTAGAGCATGGGATTAGTATGGACTAGTCATAGGTCCCCAGCCACCCATGGCAAATATTTAATCCCAAATTCCAAAAGATCAAAATGGGAAAAATTTGACAAAATCACCCTCTTCCTCCAAAACAAAAGAAACCAACCTAAGGTAGCACTGCCAATCAGCTTCCTGAGCAGAGACTTAAAATCCATCTTCTAGAGAAGAAAATGTGCTAGGTTATTATCATTCATAATTACCACTTCACTGGCCTTCAACCACCAGTCTTACTGTGCCTCAATTTCATAGGCTATTATTCTTGCTATAAACTACAGAGCATGGTGTTGAAAGTTACACTTAAGCATTTGGAGACAAGCAGTGGATAATAAAAGCAATAATTAACATTATTTTGCACTACATGCTGGGTATTATGATTAGTGCTCCACTTTAGATTATCTCATTTAACCCTGACAACAACTTACAGTAGCTACAATCATCCCCATTTTACAAAGGGGGGAATTTTGGTTTAGAAGGTTAAATAGCTTGTTAAGTAGATTGCCTAAGGTCTCACAGGGATTAAATGACAAGATTTGAATCCAATGTCTGGGCTCCAGATGACATATTCTTAACCCTATACTGCCTTTTAATCACTATTTGTAAAATACCTGTCAGGGTAAGCAATGAATACTTATTAGCTATCATTAATTAGTATTATTCCTTAGTGCGAGGAAGAATTGGCTTACTATGGAGAAAGTTCAGGGTACCTCTTGAAGGCTGATGAAAATGCCTTTCTAGCATTATAGAGGCAGGGACCACAGTGGAACCAGATGGTCTGGGCCACTTTCTGATAGCGTGACTTTGTGATCATTTCTGTGCCATGAGCTTAGGAGGACCAAAGAAGAAGAGTTTAATATCAAAATTGGGTCAAGAAATTCAGGATAGCTACCAGAAAGAAGAAATCACTGAGTTGTATCATTAATTAGCCTGTCTTGAAAGCAGGAATCCCATTCCCCTTCAAAGAGACAAGCCTTAAATCAACACTGTCCTGAGCAGTCACTGGAGTCAAAGCAAACTTGCCAAACAAAAGCACATGAATAAAGTGAACAAAGAGGTAGAATCAAAGAGAGATCTTTTAATGAAAAGAGAGAGAAGGAAGAAAGGAAGAGAGGGAGGGAGGGAAGTACCTTCCAAAACACTTGCAGTTTTCTCAGGGTTCCCCCTTTAAGTCTGTAATGCAGGTAAACCTTTTCTTCACATAGTTCTTTCCTTTCCAGCTAACGTGGTTTAAGGCCAGCATGGTAGTGAACTTTGTCAGGAGAAAGGTTCACCATAAGGCAGCTTCCTCCTTGGACTGTCTTCTCATGACTTGTTTATTACAACTTCAACGTAAGTGAGCAAAGCTTCAGAGTGAAGGAAACAAGAAACACATTTAATGTCTCTCCTTTCTCTGCTTGAGCCTATGGAGCAGAGGAGGTGAAATGTTCACCTTTTCCTTGTCATGTTCCTTTTCAAAGTCTAAGTTTGTCTCTGAAAAGTGACCAGGGAGCTTCGTTAAATAATGAGCTGATTTTCCCCATTGTTTGATACCAAGTGCTCTTTCTTTAACAGACTGCTGAAAGTGATATTCTGCTACACAATTCTTAGATTCAACTGAGATTATCAAAATATTCCTGGGGTGTCACTGCATGCCATGCATTCCCATAGACTGTGTGTTATAGCAGCATGGGCTGCTCTGCCAGTCTCTTCTCTGAGAAGGGCAGAGGGCATTTATGGAAGAAGGCCTTTGGGTTGTCCCAGGGAGTCATGGGGGAACACATGGTTCTTAGACCTTTCTTTTCCGGGCTACAGGAAGAGGAGTGGCTGAAGAATTTAGACCATGGAATGGCAATGATGAGGGATGGATTCATTTTATTATTTTAGATAATCTCATGCTGACCAAATAAGAACAAGTTGATGAGTTGAAACCATGAACTTACCAATGTACTCCACTTAGAGGAATTCCACAATTTGCCTACTGCTTTGAGAACCTACGTGCTTGATTAGCAAGAAGTCTAGCCTTGCCCTAGTTATTTTCTATAGAAATTCTTGGGTAAGAGAAGAACTTCTTACATCTGTCAGATTTCCAACCTCATGCTCTGGAGGCCATGTGTGTCACAGTCCTTGAAAGCTTTTCCTCTGCTCCCCATGGAGCTAGAACCACATCTGGACTACTGCCTTCCAGGGTCTCTTGTCTCATTATAACCAATAGTAAGACACCTTTCTCATGTCGCAATGCAGTCCTTTCAGAGGCCTTTCCTATGGAAAAACAGTAAGGACCTAAGAGACAAGGTTCTTTCCTTTGCAAACAACCTCTTACCCCAAACACACAGACAATGCAGGGAAAGAAGATCTATGGATGTTCAGAACCAGCTTCAAACTTGATCTGGAACTACCTCCTTCCTTCAACACACAAGTCATGCTACTTAGTAGTCAATGGGTCAGGTGGTATCTTCATCCATGGTGAAAGGACTCATGGTCTCAGGGACCTCATTTTCTCTCCTTCTGATCTAAGCTCCTTGGGGGCCTTGCCTTCAGGTCTTCATACAGATCTCCATGTGTCAGAATCCCGTGGATTCCATGAAGATGAAAATGGATGTGGCTGGGCTATTCTTGTAGTGTGTCCCAAACCTTTTAGTGAAAGCTGAGAAGTTCTCTAAATGTTCTAAGACAGGGAAGAGGCTTGTCTTTCCAGAGCACATAGGGAAGTTCCGTCTTAGCTCCACAAGTCAGTGGAACAGCCTTGTTGCTGACTCCATCAGCTCTCACACCTCTATTGTGTTTGTCATTGCTTTGGGAGGACTCTTCCACTTCTTTCAGTGTAATACTTGGATTATCTTACTTTTCTCATACCCTCTGAAGTCTTGTCAACTCCCTCTTAGATCTGAAAGAGTTCCTAAAGTACTATTCCTCATCACCTCCCTCCCTTCCTCCTCCAAATATCCTGTTTCTATTCACTTACACCTCTCTTAACATCTAATTTCCTCTAAATTGATCTTTATGAAACCCTATATACTTGAAGGAGATTTTACTGTAGCTTTAATAATCAGCCTGATGGCATGAAATAAGACATAACCACAAGATCTGACAAAAATAAGAAGAGGGAACTCTGTTTTCCATACAAATATCCCTGGTAATTAAAAAATAAAATGCCAGAAATAGATAGGGTGGAAAACAAATGAAAAGTAAATAAATTTCACTTTTGAGCCTGATAAGTCTGAAGGTTTTCTCCTGAGGAGGATCTTCTATTAAGATCTTGGAAGATAAACTCAATTTCTGGTTATTATGCATTAGTGTTATGTCAATCACCTTGACATTCAGATGCACCTCATTTGAAGAGGTGGAATTGGAGGCATCTGATTGAGCTGCTCTAATTGGTAAGACCTTTGGTCAATACAAGAGGATATATAACTATGGACAAAAGAAAGAGTCCTTGATTGGGTAGAAAGGATTGGCTAACTAGTGTTGTAAGTTCTACATAAAGGTGTTGTCAGAAAGGGAAAAATGGGGGTAATGGTGCAATGAACCTGAAAATTTTTCATTCTCAAACTACTTTTTAGTTTGTCTTCCATCACTAACAACGTAAAAATGTGTTATCCCCAACGTTCTATCCTTAATGGTATGGTTCCATATTTTCTCCCTTGATGATCACATGTGAATTCTCCCAGGGATTCAGCTACTGCCTCTAAGTGGAGGAAACCCAGCTCTGTATCTTTCATCCTATCCAGTAATCTGAGCTATAACCATCTACTGGACCCCTTTCTATAGATGATCCAAACTCATCATTTTCATTACTATTTTTCACCCCCAATTTTACCACCAACTTATTGTGTCCCATATCTTAGTTAATGACATTATAATTTTCCCATTTGTTCAGGCTGAAAATTCTAAAGTCATTCCTTGGTAGTCTTTCTTACCTCTCCTCATCTAAAGTACAGAATTGACAATCTCCATAGTATCATTCAGCTCTGGCCACTCTTTCCCATCCTCAGAGTACTGTTCAGTCCCCCAATACCTCCTTGTCTGAATGAAGACAATAGCACACTAAGCCAGTTCTTAGCTGCCAATGCATTTCTTGAATAAGTCATGTATATGTTTCCCAAGTGAAATCTTCCTAATGCACAGCTCACATAATTTCACTCATTCGCACAAAATTCTTCAGTGGCTACTCATTTCACACATTTGGAAAGTTCCAACTCTGCATTATGCTATTCAAAACCCTCTACAACCTAGCCCTGTCCTTTCACTTCAACTGTAGCTTTTGCTATAACCCTCCCCTCAAACTCACTACTAAACCTTTAATAAATTACTGTTTCCCTGAACACAACCCCTGCATGCCATTTTTCCCATCTTCATTTTTGGTTGGGTTACTGGAACTCACTGTTTTGATAAAATTGTGTTAACCACTGTATGTAAAAGATAAATAAAACAATTATTTCCCTTCAGTGACATTAAGTCTACAAGGTATTCAAATGGTTGAAAATCTCTCAAGGACTTGTTCAAATGCTACCATCTGCATGGAATTGGATAAGAATTACTGATTAGAGTTTCTCTTTCCTGTGTGTTCCCATAGTACTTTCTACCCTTGTGATAACATTTTTACACTAACTCTTGATGATATAATTATTGATAGATGTGTTGTCCCCTTAACTAGATAGTTAAAATGTTAAACAGTGTATGTTATGTGGATAGAGCATGGCTTTTGAAAGATAAATCTGAGATCATTTCCTGGTTTTGCCACTAACCAGTGACTTCCTTTACTACTCTGTGTCCTGGCTTCCTCCACTGTAAAAATGGAATGGGGATACTTACAGTGATTTGTGAGAATTAAACACAAGAATATTTGTGATAATAACCAGCCTTTTATAGGGACACAACCAATATTAGTTTTCCTCCTCCTTTCCTTCTTTGAGGGCAGGGATCTTACAATATTCATCTTTGTCACATTGTTCACATTTTCTCTATCTATTCTTTCAGTTTAGGCAAACCCTTCCCTTTCATTTTCCCAAAGTTTACCTCAAATTCCCCCCTCCTTCAAATTCCCTATTCTCTTTAGTCTAACCGCATTACCTCATTCACTCATTCATTATTCATCATTTACTTAGTGGTGACGTTTTGTTAAGACTCTCTAGAATTCACACTTACTATTTTTACTAGGTATTTAGAATTCTCTTACCCTATATTTTAAAATAAATTTCTATTTATGTTTGCATGAAGAAAGTATTCAGATGTCACAGTTCTATGTTTTAAGCATAGCTGGTAGCACTTACAGAAGCATAACTTCACAGCTGTCTGTATACTGATCATTTATTAATGCATATAATATATTTTTCATTAACCAAGAATTTTAGCATCAGAACACAGATAATATAGGTACTTTATGAAAAGTTTATAGTCATTTATTATTTTAAAATTTGACAATAAAATATTTTTTAGAAAGAGTTAAAGATTTCCCTCTGCTGCTAGACATGTTCATTGGGTTGGACATTCATGCTTTCCTTTCTGATTAATTTTCCTCCCTTCGCTATCCCACTACCACTGGAGAGGCTGACCTCTATAAGCTATAGAGACCACATCGTAAGACTGTCTTATTCTCTTGCTTCTTGTATATTTGGCAAGGGGAGAGCTCAATAAGAGAGACACTGGACATTTATTCACTTGTCCTTCCAAAACCCTCCCTTGAGAGATTACAATTGAGTCAATACCCAGATTTTGTCTAGGGCCAAAGTGATAATCAGGTGGCCTCTCTCAAATGGCTACAATTCTAGGGATAATTGAGACTTTTTATATTTTCTCATCTTCAAATGTTTCAGCAGCTTTTGTTAATTCCCTTACCTTGGAAAGAGTTCCTTCATTAAACGCTCTTCATCTAAACACTGGGAATATGCCACCTTTCCTGTGGGACCCTGATTGATATGTCCCTCCCACTTCCATGTTTTTAATTTGTACTCTCTTTAGTCAGTCAACATTACTGAACATCTATGTGCCTGACACAGTAAAAGGCACTGGTGATTCAGTGACAAGCAAGTCACACTTCCTGAAGACAAAGGTAGTGTGCAGTAATATCCAATGAAAGAGACAGCCAGGAAAATATGCAATTTTCCTTCAGTGTGATGGACACTTCAAAAAGAATAAAGAGGTTATGATGGGAACACAGGAAAAAGAGGAGGAATAGGAGGACTGGAGGGGGGGAGCAAGGAAGCTGGGAGATCAGAGGTGTATTCCAGAGCAGTTTGAACATGAAGTAGGGTTTAGTAAATCCAAGGAAATGGCAGTGGAGAGGGTAAAGAGAAGCATCACTAGAAGAGGACCCAGCAGGTGCAAAGTTCTAGAGGGCAGATACAGCATGACCTTTGTAATGAATTGTAAGTTGTTCGGTATGGCTAGCATCTAGATGGGGGCATGAAATGGGATACTGCTGGAAGGAAAGAGACAGAGCAGATCAATGTGAGCTCTGTGTACCATATACATTTGTATTGCAACCTGAGGTCACTGAAAGATCATCTGGAGGGTTTTTTTTTTTTTTTTTAAGACAGAGTCTCACTTTGTTGCCCAGGCTAGAGTGAGTGCCATGGCGTCAGCCTGGCTCACAGCAACCTCAATCTCCGGGGCTCAGCGATCCTACTGCCTCAGCCTCCTGAGTAGCTGGGACTACAGGCAAGCGCCACCATGCCTGGCTAAATTTTTGTATATATATTTTTAGTTGGTCAATTAATTTATTTCTATTTTTGGTAGAGATGGGGTCTCACTCAGGCTGGTTTCGAACTCCTGACCTTGAGTAATCCGCCCTCCTCGGCCTCCCAAAGTGCTAGGATTACAGGCGTGAGCCACCACGCCCGGCATCTGGAGGGTTTTAAGTGGAGGTAGAAACTTGATCACATGTGGACTTTAGAAAGTTCACTCTAAGGGCTGCATACTTCATAAGCATTTGAAAACATCACAAGCTATGAGGGAGGAGGATGTGTGACAGGGGATGAAATGTGATTTTAGATTGATTTTTTTAATGAAGGCCAATAAACTCATTCATGTACACATAAACAATCTGAAGTCTTACGACACAGAACAATAGATGAAAGAAAACTCCCAGGTTTTTAAAGCGTTAAAGACATGAGCTTGAAGAGCAATATCAATGCAAGTTAGAAAGATACAATAAGCTTATTTGTGTAAATAAAACTTCATAGAAGAAAGTATAAACACACATATATATGTGTGTATACACACACACACACGTAATGTGGAAAAGGGGGTAGGAAATTGTTTCAATGAAAATGAAGGAGAATAAGGCAAGTACCTAGCTTTTGGCTCATTGCATTTTAAAATGAGACTGGGAAAGGTAGAAGAGAAAAATATTTATTTCTGAAATGGCAAAAAAATAAGGTGATGATTTTCTGCCAGGGAAAATATGTGTGGGGAACCTTGTTGCTCTTTCTTTGCAGAAGAAAGACCTATTGTGGAAAATTCCACAGATGGAATAGTTTTATCAGTTTGGGGAAAATGGACTTGTGAAGTTGGGACATGAACAGATTGTTCTATTACTGCCTGTTAGTGTAGCAATAGATATTTTGCTAATTTTTTCTTAACCTCTTCTTGATTTAGTGACTTCAATGATAGAAGTGAGAAATAAGACTGTAGCATGTAGAAGCATAATTTTTCTTCTGGTCTAAAGCCCTGAGACGTTGGTAATGTATCTTGCATTGAGAGTAAAGATATCTAGGTAGCAGGGTATAGGAAGTGATGGTAAATAGAAAATGTGGAAGGGATGAAAAAGACATAATGTAATAGTATTAAGTAGCACATCTAACATGGTCATTTCCTCTTCCTTTATAACATGGTTTACAAAATCAAATGCCTCCAGAGTTCAAGCAGGTAATGTAAATTCATGAGTAGGCTGGGTTTAAGAATTCTGGTATTCAAGCATTTTCATATTTGGTGGTTTTTACTAGAACTGGCTGTCGGCTTTGGTGATAGAAGTGTTAAGGACTGTGACTACCCCAAAAGAATGTCTAAAACTATCACTACTGATCTCCAGCAAAGTTTTGCCACATGGGAACATAAGTCTAATATTGCAATGTCTTCTGATTTGCCAAGAATAGCTGACAATTTTCATTTTTATGTGAACTATTCCATTTTAAAATGTTGTCTCAATTTTTTTATGTTTTTAGAAGTCAGTGTTCATTATCAAAATCATTTTTAACCTTGTTGCAGAGAAAACAAAACTCATTTGTAAGCCTGATCCAATTCCACTTTATACTAATTTTTGCCATTAAACTTTAGAATGGAGTTAGCCTGTACCTTTTACTTTCTAAGACTGCTATCTCCTTTCAAGACACTTAACATTTTAAAGAAGGCCAAGATGTGAAAACAGACAGAAGTGTGTGTGTGTGTGTGTGTGTGTGTGTGTGTGTGTGTGTGTGTGTGTGTGTGTGTTAAGAAAGTCTGTTCGCATGTTTGGAGATCACAGGGAAAGGGTGAGAATTGTGCTGGGTAAAGACAAGGCTGGATTTGACTAGACTGAGAACATTGGCTGGCGTTTCAGGCACAGAGTGTGTAAGCAGGACCTTGGACAGCGTTAATGCCACCACCATTTGTACCAAACATTCCCATTAAGAATATTTTATTTAGCTCCTTGAAACTATTCCATGAGTGAGGAAAGAAAGCATGTGAAAAATTATGGAACTTGGAATAGGTCAGTCAGACTGGTTTAAAAATCTGAGTTTCCCAAGCCAAAATTATCTCTAGCTAGGCCAAATCATTTTAGCCTAATAAAGAATGGAAGTAATTCAACTCCCTTTGCAATGGTGGTTATTTGGTTCAGTCATGGGAATATGCTACTTTGTGAAGAGTCACCCTTAGAGTGTCAATTCCACCTATATAGAAAGAAAAAAATGGGGAAAATGCATTTAAGTTCACACACTATATATAGTGCTTGAGCATTTTTGTTTGTTTGTTTTCTTCTTCTGGTTTTTGTGAAATGTTTTCAGAGGTAGAGTTGTCACTTTCCAATCAGAATGGCAACTTTATGAAGAAAAGTCAGATTTGAGCCTAAGGACTTACCACTCTGTGATATTTCCAGGCTAGTTTACAACATTATATTGTGCCTTACTTTGCCAGGTACATTCCCGTACTCCTCCCTCCTCTCTTCTCTTCCTCACTCCCTTTTTCCCCCCCTTCAAAAACAATTTGTGCATATTTCTGTGTGCTGGATACTTTCCAGAGATCTAAAAAAATAAAATAAAATAAAGGTCTCTGGCCTCCTAGACAACTAGTAGAGAAGGAGAAATTGAAATGAACAATGGCAAAAACAAAACTTAATAACTTCTAAAGAAACAATAATAGTATTACATTATATTTATTAGGCATTTGTTGTTATGTGCCAGGCACTATAGGTTGCATGTAATATAAATCATGTCATTTGTCATCAAAATAGAGTTAATATATGGGCCTTATTATTTACTGTTCCATTGATAAGGAAACTGAAGTTTAGGAAAGATGGATATCCTCACCAAAATTACATGAGAACTCATTAATTCTCCTTTCTCTTTCTTCTTTCCTTCCTCTCTTCTCTTTCTCTCCCTCCCTCCTCCTCCTTCTGTTCTCTTCCCATCTCCCTCTCTCATTCTCTCTGTCTCTTCCCCTCTCTTTCCCTATGCCTCTCGATTCTGAGTTTTCAATGACAGGAAAGCATGTTATGCAGTGTATGGCAACATCATAACTTCTCAATAAATGGTGCCTGTTATTTCTTGGGCACATCAGGGAAGGCTTTTTAGGGGTGTTAGTGCTTGAACTAGAAATTGAAAGATGCTCAGGTCAAGTAACTGTGACATTTTTCATTTTGTTTAATATTTATTAGGAGCTCTGTGAGATGGGTATTATTAATATTAACCTCACCTTTCAAAAGAAGAAACCAAAGCTCAGCAAGTTTAAATAACTGGCTCAGGGCCAAAAGGCTAGCAATCTGGGGACTTTAGCAAGCTGAACACTTGAGACTGGGACCCAAGAGTCCTAATTCAAAGGCTAACTTCTTTCCACACTTACATCTCTTCCCTGATGGCTTTTAGACTCACCAGTTGAAACCTCTAATCCTTTAGTAAAAGCAGAGTGAAACGCAGAACAGATACCAGCTTCCTGTTAATCCATATTCCCTGGAGTATAAGCTTTCCCTCAGAGAGTTTAAAGATACATACAAATGAGTAAAAATTATTGCCTATTCAGTAATGCTTCCAATATGTTCTTGTATCCTCTCAAGTAAGTGAAATAATTATATGAAAGAAAGGAAGGAAACAGAAACCTGGTACAGAGAGTATGTTTGAAAGAAGGTCTTCTTAATGAGCTCTCTCCTCAGCACATCTTGTTGTCTGGAAAGGAAAGGTGTGAACAAAGCCAGTACAGATCTAGCAGTAAGAATTAGACCAACTTGCTCCCATCAATTACACTGAATTTTCTGACAAACCTCTATTGCTCATGGGAAATTTCCTGACAGAATGCTAATAAATCTACCTAACCTTCTCCTTTCCTTTTCCCACCCCCCCCCATATACCAGATTTGCAGCACTAAAGATAAATAACATTTATGCATTATGAGACTAAACTTGACTTCTCAGAATTTCCATAAAGCTGTGGCAGGTTAATGAGAGAAAAATGGGAGTTTTTGTGTGTGTATGTTCACAATGTAAAAGAAAATGCTCTTCGGAAAAGCACCAAATTGGAAGGCAAAGTGTTTCGCTGTTGGACTCATTTTAGGTCCCAGGGAGCATGAGATCGAGGAGTATCAGGTCGTGGCCATGTGTTATCTGCACAATACAACACCATGTTGGAAAAGCATGCAGAGAACAGCACAAAGCACTGGAGAGATACTCTTAGAAATACCAATGACTAATCAGTCAATATCAAAGATGATATCTGCAGGTTTATTTTCTACTCAAATCATTAACTTCTAGCTATAGAAAGAAAATTATCAAATGCTAGAGCCAAGTTCACTGCCCCAAAGCAAAGAGGGATTACTGGATTCAAGAACAAATAGCTTTGCTTGGTGATATTTCTAGGTGATATACCATAGTTAACAATAGTGTAACATCTTTCTTAAGAGCTTAGATCTGAATCCAGAGAACAGGGGCTCATATCTCTTTTCTACCACTTACAAAGTTTATAGCATGGTAGTAAACAGTCATGTGCTGCATAATGACATTGTGATCAATAATGGACTACATATATGATGGTGGTCCCATAGGATTATAATACTGCATTTTTACTATACCTTTTCTATGTTTAGAAACACAAAATGCACCACTGTGTTACAACTGCCTATGGAATCCAGTACAGTGACACACAGTACAGATTCAAATCCTAGGGGCAACAAGCTATACAATCTAACTTAGCTGTGTAGTAGGCTGTACCATCTAGGTTTGTGTAAATATACTCTATGATATTCACATAATGACAAAATCACCTAAGGATGAATTTCTCAGAATATATCCTCATCATTAAGTGATGTATGACTATAGTGAACACTCCATTGGGTTATTTGAAGCATAGAATTAATTGTGACAATGCATGTAAAGAATTTAGTATCCAGTTCAATGCATAATATTCAAAAAAGATTACTTTTATATATGTCATACTCTTAGTACTCTGCTCAGGTGTTGAATCCCCCACGAAGCCTCAACCACCCAAATGTAGCTGAACCAGTTGCTCATCTTTTCTACTTGCATGATGTCATGTATATGTCTCTATCGTCACACTTAGCAAATTGTATTATAAATTATATCATTGTGGTTGCTTCCCCTAATAGATTGTGAAATTCTTAAAGGCAAAGAATCTTAATTTTTACATTGTATTCTCTTGTATTTATCTCTCAGATCTATACAGAACCTAGTATACACAAAGTCATTGTAAATGTTTGCTGAATTAATATATGAATGCATTATCTCATTTGCTAATCTGAAACAAAGAAAAGACTAATGTTTCAACTTGTAGGTTGAAAGGCCAGCTGAATAAATTGTTAATTGTATCATATTAATGTCAACTAAAATTCTTCTTGTCTTCTGTTTTGTTTTTCTCAATAAAATTATGGGCAGGAAGACCTATTAAGGTCCTATATGTTAGTATAATTCCCAGTAGTGGACATAAGGGTGCCATGATTTATTGCAAAGCAGCTTCTACTGTTATTATTTCAGCATAAAACATATGTAATAAATGAACTACAAGTTCATTCTTAGAAGATTATTATTTCTAGGCAAATGCCGTGGAAGGACATTTGGGTTGTGCAGAATGCTAAAGGATCTGGCTGATTAAACTGAATGAGACTTTGGCCCTCAGGTTGTCTGCCTCGCACTTGACCTGATCCCAGATAAGAAAACACAGAACTAAGAGAAGACGTCATTTGTACCCTTGAACAAACTTATAGCCACCTCTGGAGAGGGAATGATGAACACTCACCACATCTGGAGGTAACAACCTTCATTCCAGCTGTAGGTCCAGGGTAGAGTAAGTAAACTCCACCAGTGGAACCCAGAGGGCACTTGATTAAAACACCCCACAGAACTGCTGCAACGATTTGTTCAAAAGATCTTGAACATTTAGTAAGAGTGGTGAACAGTAGATAGACACTATTCTAGGCTCAGAAACATGTCCCATTGGGCCCATATTCATGTTGACCTGACCAGCTCTCTTTTTTCTGCTCTCAGCCTGACCACAGATATGCATTGCCTACTTGATATGCTAATTTCTCCAGCTGATCTTCTAGGATCTGTGCTTTACCTTTTCTTAAGGGTAGAGAATTCCAAAAAGCTAAGGGCCCAAGCCGTGTGTTCAGATAGACCTGGGTTTAAATTGCTGGCTGTGTTAACTTGGATAAATTACATGACTTTTATGAGTCTTGTTTTTCTCCTCTGGTAAATAGGTGATAATCACAGTCATTTACCTTGTAGGGTTGCTATGAGGATTTAACCTTAAACAGGAATGTAAAGCATAGGAAAGTTTGCAGCACAAGGCAAAGCCTCAAGTAACATTACCTTTTGTGGTTGGGGTTATTGTTTCTGTTACCATGTTATTTGTATTAGCAACCCTGGCCATGATTCTCTTTCTGATGAGACCAAGATACATAGTAACTCACTCTGGAGAACTAATTGGCATTCTGATGTTGGTCTTTCTTGGTCTTCTCTAGGCTGTTTATCATCTTGTCTTATCTCAGAGGGATTCTCAAAACCTGCCCATGTGGCACTACCTGCCATAAGGACAGTGGTCTGATAAAAAGAAACTATTTTAACTATAGGTTCTCTGAAATTTGTGTCATTTCTCCAAGTAAATTCATCTGCTATTTAAATAAGAGGCTGATCTTGCAAAAATAAAGATAGAAAGTAGAAAATACACACACACACACACACACACACACACACACTTTTTAATTTTATTGCACAGACCTAGTTGGGGGAAACAAGATTTCACTTCTAAATTCTCCACCTGCATAGCATGGGTGTAATGAAAACGCCTGTCAGGGAAAGTAATGTGTTTAATATTGCACCAGTCTTAAACATCAGCAGAGATTTCTGTGCATTGCAAATAATTCCATCACCTGCCCATATTACATTGCTCTGTGTTTTATCTGTGGTGGGATGATATCAATATGTCAAGCATGAGGAAAAGAGTGTTTTATGAGATTGATGTAGGGAAGCACAATGACAAGCACATAAAAAGGGCAGCCAAAGATGCCACAAAGTTGTCAGAAGAAAAGGCCATGATCTCTCTCTGGTGTGCACTGGGTATATTCTTTTCTTACCAAGGGTCCAGAGACTGTCAAGACTGCTTGTGGCTGTGATCAAGGATTTTAAAGTATATAAAACAAACTGATTTTTAAAAGGCCTTTCAGCAATCAATGGGTACCTGGGAGGTGAATAACAGGTAAAGGCTCTTAGGGACTCTAAAGGTAATAAACATCTGAGTATTCCAGGATGAACTAATGAGGAGTTCCTAAGGGAGGCTAACATCGCAAGGCACCACGAGAGAAACTTCTT
The DNA here is from genome assembly GCF_040939455.1 of Microcebus murinus. Taxonomy (NCBI): domain Eukaryota; kingdom Metazoa; phylum Chordata; class Mammalia; order Primates; family Cheirogaleidae; genus Microcebus; species Microcebus murinus. Next base: position 23,281,489 of record NC_134109.1, read on the forward strand.
TGGAACCTGGAGCATGATTGGAGGGAGAGGATTGCATGTTTTTAATAGAGAATAAATTTGCATATGGAGAAGAAAAGACAATGATCTTCACTCTAGATGGACACAATACTTATGGAAACAAAATTTTAAAATAAGACTAAGAGATCATTTTTTAGACAATGTATAATTATATATAATTATAGGGTACACAGTGATGTTATGATATATGTATACAGTGTGGAATGATTAAATAAAGCTAATTATAATAACATATCTATCATCTTAAACACATATCATTTAATCCTCCTAATTACAACTTCATACCTTTTGACCCACATCCTCCCCATATACTCAACCGTCTGCCTCACCTCTAGTAACCACTACTCTACTTCCTGCTTCTATAAGTTCAATTGTTTTAGATTTCACATAAGAGAAATCATGTAGTTTTTGTATTTCTGAACCTGGCTTATTTCACTTAGCATAATGTCCTAAAGGTTTCTCTATGTTGTAACAAATGACAGAATTTCCTTCTTTTTGGGGGAAGGGGGGATGCCTCACTCTGTCTCCCGGGCTGGAGTGCAGTGGTGCATTTATATAATAGCTTACTGCAGACTCGAACTCCTAGGCTCAAGTGATCCTACTTCCTCAGCCTCCCAAGTACTTGGGATTACAGGCATGAGACACCTTGCTTGGCATAATTTCCTTCTTTTTTAAGACTAAATTATATCCCATTGGGTATATATGCCACATTTTCTTTATCCATTAACCCATTAATGGACACTTCAGTTGATTCCATATCTTGGCTATTAGAAGGAATGCTGCAATGAACATATCTCTTTGATGTGATGATTTTAAGTTTTTAGGATATAGACACAGTAGTGGGATTGTTGAATCATATAGTAGTTCTATTTTTAGTTTTATGAGAAACCCCCATACATTTTTCCACAATTAGAGATAATTTTCTTAATTCTTACTCTTAAGTGCCCTATTTTGGGCCTTTGTTACCTCTTCTCTACATTTTTGTAATAGTCTCTAAGTGATCTCCTTACCTTTTACCTCTTCTTCCTTTATTTCATTCTGTATAACCAGTGGTTCCCTATTGCCTCTGAAAAAGGTATGTTCCTTTAACCAACACTCAAGGCCCCAAACTATCTTCTCGTGAGAGTTTCCACTATTCCCTTAGGTACAGTAGTCCTCCCTTATCTGCAATTTTGCTTTATGTGGTTTCAGTGACCCTTGCTCAACTGTGGTCAGAAAATAGGTGAGTACAGTACAAAAAGATATTTTGAGAGGCAGACTACATTCATATAACTTTTCCTATAGTATGTTATAATTTTCTATTTTATCATTAGTTATTATTGTTAATCTTTTATTGTGCCTAAATTATAAATTAAACTTTATCATAAGTAGGTATGCATAGGAAAAAAAATCATAGTATATATAAATTTTGGTGCTATCCACAGTTTAAGGCAACCATACCACTAGGGGTCTTGGAATATATCCCCCATGGATAAGGGATAGCTACTGTACACTAATAGTCACTTGTCATTCAGTAGGGCATGCAGTGGATATGGGATATCTCTCAGTAAAGCAAACTTCTTATGGGGATTTTGAACAGGGCCCCAAACAGCACAGAGAAATGCTAGCTAGGATATTCTTTCTCTGGCTGTACTTCTGAGAGCTACTAGAAAAATATCACTCAATGCTCTCAATTATACATAAATATTAGAAACACAACCCGAGCAATACTTTCACTCAGTTTTTGAAAGAATGTCTGGACACTACATGCACTAGAAGCTCTGGGTGCTTGCTTAAAAATGCAGATTCTTCATCTCATTCCAGACCTCATTCTAGACCAACTGATATTAAAGGATTTTTATAAGGAGGAAAATAATATATACCACTAATATTATAATTTATTCCATGACGCATATAAATATGTAGATACATATTTACTAGATGTTATATGATCGTACCTGGCCTTGGAACATAGGAGGTTTCCGATTACTGGTAACTATTAGACAAAAACAATTTGTTTTTTCAGGTTTACCTTCCCTCCTGGGTCCTGGACCCATACATGTGTCACTCCTCAAGTACTTCATACCCTGTGTTGGAATGTCCCTCACACAAAGAAATGTTAAATGCCTGAGGTGATAAGTATCCCTGTTACCCCAATTTGATTAATCCACATTGTATGCCTGTATCAAAACATCAAATATACCCTATAAAGGTATACAATTATTATGTACCCTTAGTAATTAAAAATAAAGGATGCCAGAAAGCATATTTAAAAAAAACAAAACAAAACACATGGGTACCTCCCTCATCGCAAGAGTTCATTGCTATTCTCCTTTCACCCTTCTACACATTCCTCTACTTCAATGAAATGTTGAGACACAAGTTGACTGTAATTAATTTTCCAAGCTTTCCCTTAAAGTTAACAAAACATTATAAGTAAAAAATAAAGACAACACCCTTGTGACAACATACAGTATAATTACAGTGCAGTGAATTTTTTATATATATGTACATGTTTGCAAGCTGTGAATTTCTTAACAGAAATAAATCAGGGAGAAAGAATTTTAGTTCATGTCATTTTATAATATGTAGATCTAACATATTTTAATAAGAAGCAACCTTCAGGCAAAAAGGTAAGTATAATTTCTCTACCCTGGGGAATGATTAATATTCAGTTTAATGTTATCACCAATGCTGATGGAAAGAAGAGAGTTTTAGTATACTTGAAAATTTTCTTCTAATCTATTGAGGAGTTTGTGTATTAAGGAAAACGCATAGTAATAGTGGCTAGTACTTATTAACAAATTATGATTCACATATATATACATACATATATACACAAATGTATGTGCGTATGTTACATATACACACACAGGAATACATATGCATACAAAACACGTACCTATATATATGATACAGATATTTATGTATTTAATGCCTAGAAATACATCATGGAGTGCTTTCTTATATGAGTTTGTGGGAATGTGAAGGTGAGTATAAGTGTATATATGTGGTATCTGGATTAGAAACTCATTTGGAGAGCCAGTATCTTAGATTTATAAATATATCTCATTTTTCACAGCCTCTATCAGCTTTTCTTTTTCTACTTTTTCTCATGGCATTGTGAGAAGATATCAATAAAATGTAATTATTCTCTGGGTAGGCCTTACATGCAATAAATTTACAGATAACCAAATTTTATAAATGTTAGAAATGTTCAGAGGGAACAGTATTAATATTCTGGAGGAGTTAATACTTGGTGTATTCAAGTAATAATTAGATGTGGAATTCCCTACAGAATAAAAAAGGAAGAATCCCAGGTCTTCTGAACAGAATGTTATGACTGAATTCCAAATGATCTTAGGTAATTCTTCTCCTTGTCCAATGCACTTTGCTTATTGGGAGAAATATAGTGGTTGTGACTATTATCTTTAATCACAGTCATTCATTACAGATCTATACTTCCACACCTAATCACTCTGCCTCATGAGTACTTCCTAGTGTGATTGAACAAATCAACTCTGGATTAAAGATCCACTATGTGTCTTTGTCTCCTGATTGATGTTTTTCTTTCCACAATTATTTTCCCCTGGATGTACTTTTCACTCACACACAACCAGTGTTGACAATGTCTTAACTGTAGAGAGAGAATACAAGTCAATAGGTGACAGAGAGGAACTTGCAAGAATGACAGAATCAATTCAGAACTAGTTAGTGAATGGTATCATAGGCAGTCATGAAAGATACAGGTTAGAAATAAGGGCATCTTCTTTAAATCACTAGGAGGGATTTACTCAAAGGTCAGACTTTAATCCCCACATCATTCACTCCCAGGTGGTAGGAAGTAATAGCCATTTCAATTATCCAATAAGGATCAGAGAGGTTACTTGGCGGCCCAAATCTCACAGCAAGCCAAAAGAAGATAAAGGTTGCCTGACCCTTTTATCCAGTATTTTTCTCTTATTATTATCCTCTACTGTCACAAAGTTTTTGATGGATACTCAGAAGGTTTTTATTTCTTTCTTACATAAATATAAGTATGCTATCTTTCATATTACATAAAAAATGCCCTGAAAAGTTGGATATTAATTGATCTCTCATAAATCAAATATAGAAGAGAGGAAAGGCTGGACTGGCAGACAAGGTAGGGGAGAGAGAATTAGTACAGCCTGAATTTTTAAAACCATATTTAATATCTTTTCAAAAATGATTGTTTTAAAAAATCATTTAAAATAGTACTTTATTGCACTTGAGAAACTCACACTAAATGAGTGCTGCATAAAATAATGTACAAAATAACTCACTAATGTAAGTAAGTACTCTCTTATTTAGCTGGATTCCCCCTACCTTAGATTTTTTTCCCCTAGTGTAGTATTTCCCAAACTGTGTTCCCAGGAGCTGGATACTAATACACTGGATGTCCATGAATGTTATACAAGAGAATGGTCAAATGAATCTGGGAGCCTCGAGTTAGGTAAAATTAAAAAGATGTATTCACTATAAGACTTCACAAAACCTTTAATTTGCTAATATGTACTGTGAATATCTAAGAGAGAGGGGGTAGTGTTAAAAAGCTACCCATTTTTTTTAACCATTGATTATCTTCCCAGCTTTTTGTTCCCAAAGACCATACCATAAGACTGGTATTTAAGTGAATATAGTTTGGGAAACAGCAGCCTAATGACGTTTTTCTTTAAGTGAAACCACAAATGTATTGGTAGCTATTAGTGTATCCAATGCTGGGCTGAAGGTGCAGCCCAAGTAAGCTGTTTGCTTTTTGCTTTTTTTTGTTTGCTTTTTTTTTCATACTAAATATCCTTTAGGTACAGACTGAGAAGCCCTATTCACTCCCAGAAGAAAAAGTGCTATCTTCTTTGTAACCAAAATAACATTGTACAAACGAAATGTTTAAGTAATTCAAAAGTCTTTTCCCTTGAAATTATTTAGACCCTTCCTTTATTTAGGCCTTTCGTTAAGTCAAATAGTAAAAAGTTTAGACTTGGTTTGATCCAAAAAATATTTAGAAAAATATGAAATGAAACAAATAGAACTTAAACATGAATAGGTCAAAAGGGTCTCTTAATTGTTACTATCTATTATTTTACTAAGATCAACATGAGACTTGTCTCTAGAATTTATCTGGAAAACCTTGTCAAATTTAAGTCTATCCTCTTGTTATAAAGTTTCTGATCAACACATACACACAGACACACACTAGCAGTTATGCTAGAGTAGAAATCTCTGGATCACTCCAGTTTTCAAAAGAACCAAAGTTACATAATCAGCATTATTAAAACATCCATATTACCCAAAGTGATTTACACAATCAATGCCATCCCTGTCAAAATATCAACATCGTTTATTCTCAGATCTAGAAAAAGTAATTCTATGCTTTGTTTGAAACCAGAAACAAACCTGAATAGCCAAAGCAAACTTAAGCAAAAGAACCAAATCTGGAACCATCACTTTATCAGACTTTAAGCTATACTATAAAGCTATAGTAACAAAACAGCATGTTAATTGCACAAAAATAGAGACATAGACCAATGGAGTAGAACAGAGAATCCAGATATAAAACCATCTGCATATTGCCATCTGATCTTTGACAAAGCAGACAACAATATACACTGGGGGAAAGAATCCCTATTTAATAAAGGGTATTGGAAAAATTGAATAGCCACATGAAAAAGACTGAAACAGGATCCATATCTTTCATTACTCACCAAAATTAATTCAAGATGGAGAACAGACTTAAACTTAAGGCATGAAACCATAAGAATTCTAGAAGAAAATGTTGGGAAACCTCTTCTAGATGTCAGCCGAGGCAAAGAATTTATTAAGACAACTCCAAAGGCCATCACAGCAACAAAAATAATAAATAAATGGAATTTGATTAAATTAAAAAGCTTCTGCACAGCCAAGGAGACAATCAACAGAGTGAACAGACAACCTACAGAGTGGGAAAAAATATTCATATGCTATACATCTGATAAAGGGCTGATAACCAGAATCTACAAAGAACTCAAGCAAATCAGCAAAGGAAAAAATCAAACAATCCCATTAAAAAGAGGGCAAAAGATATGAACAGAAGCTTTTCAAAAGAAGATAGACTAATGGCCAATAAACATATGAAAAAATGCTCAAAGTCACTAATTATCACGTAAATGCAAATTAAAATCACAATGAGATATCATCTATCCCCAGTGAGAATGGCTTTTATGAAAAATCCCAACACAACAAATGATGGCAAAGATGGATAGAGCTAGGAATACTCATACACTGTTGGTGGGACGGCAAAGTAATACAACCTCTATGAAAAAATATGGAGATTTTTCAAAAAACTGAAAGTAGACCTACCATTTGACCCAACAATTCCAGTACTGGATATTTATCCAAAGGAAAAAAAGTCATTTTATCAAAAAGACACTTGCACTAGAATGTTTATTGCAGCAAAATTCACAATTTTAAAGATTTGGAATCAACCCAAGTGCCCATCAATTCATGAATGGATTAATAAAATATTGTACATATATAGCATGGAGTACTACTCAGACAAAAAAAAATGAATTACTACTTCCTGCAAAAATCTGGATGGAACCAGAGACGATCCTCCTAAGTATCACAAGAATGGAAAAACAAACACCACATGTACTCACTATTAAATTGGAACTAACTCATCAGCACTCCTGCACAGACAGAAGTAAAACTCAATGGAAATCATTCAGGTGGGAGGTGGGTGGAGGGAATGGGTGAAATCATACATAAGGGGTAAAATGTACACTATCTGGGGGATGGGCACACTTAGAACTTTGACTCAAGCAGTATAAAAGCAACCATTGTAACCAAAACATTTGTAGCCCCATAATATTTTGAAATTGAAAAGGGGAGGAGAACCAAAGTTATATCAAGGGTTTTCTAAGGTAGAATATGACCAAGTCTCTCTAAATGTCAACTGAATTTACTGGAATCCATTATAGGCTCTCATGACCAAATCATGGATTATACTAGGTTGATCTATGTCAAATCCTGGGCAGTATGAAGACCTGTATAAGAAGGCAACAGAAGGTGAAGACAGATCTTGGTAGGCGAGGCAGGGCTGGGCACACTGGGCTGTGCTGGAGTATATTTGGATGAAATTTCAAGCTCTCACCCACTAGATCCTGAGTCCTATTTAATATTTTGTATTCAGCACAATTGCACATAGTTGACTCTCACCACATGTTTGTTGAAGAGAAGACTGTCGCTAGTGAGGTAGTTAAGAAAAAAATTTTATATAGATTATCAGTTTTCAAAGTTATACCTCTAATGAGATTTCGAGGCAGTAAAAGCGGTTACTTTAAGAAACAATAGTGATGCAGCACCTCTTGTATTTTCCTGGATAGAGCTGGAACCCATTCTACTAAGTGAAGTATATCAAGAATGGAAAAACAAGCACCACATGTACTCACCAGCAAATTGGTATTAATGGCTCAACACCTCAGTGGACATATAGGAATAACATTTATCGGGTGTTGGGCAGGTGGGAGGGGGAAGGAGAGGATAGGTATATACAAACACAACAAGTGAGATGTGCAACGTTTGGAGGATGGTCACACTTGAGGCTCTGACTCGAGGGGGAAGGTGGGACATGGGCAATATATGTAATCTTAACACTTATACCCCCATAATATGCTAAAATAAAAAAAAAATGGGACAGCCACTATGAAAAAAAAAGTGGTCAGAATACAGTAAAAATCTGGTGCTATGATGACCTACTAGTTACTAGGTAGGACTCACCTATGTTTTCAGAGAAATTTAATAGCATGCATGTGACAGAATATTCATGAGGATTAATGAGCTCATTTTGGGATAGTACTTTGAGATCCTTAGAGGAAACATGAAAAGATTTTAAGTAGTTTATATTTAATGAATCACTATCTAAAGTATCTAACTAGAACTTTATCTCAACTGCCACAGTATTTATTTTGATGCATATTAAATAGTCATCCATGTATGACAACCATTATACCTAATATCTTATGTCATAGGTTCAGATTTTATACCCTGTACCTAAGGAGGCGCTATAGGAAAAGATTATAACAGCATAAAGTTCAATCCTGCATTTGGCTTGTGGATCTGTGGGATACTAATGGGGAAAATTCCTTCCTGACCATCACAGATAATCAGTTTATTCCTTGAAGCACAAGATCTGAGTACCGTTACCTGTACTCACACATGTGGTATATTGGATCTGTCATCCTAAATGAAAGAAATTCTGATGTGGTACCTATGATTTAAAGGATTTCTCCAACTACAAGGTAGGTGTCACTGAAAATGAGTAACTAGTAAGGGAAGTACAGGAAGAGATATACTCCAATACTGAGAAGCTCAATTGCCAAGAAATGCGAAGCATTTTTCTGTGACGTTAGAAAATAAAAAAAAATAAAAAATAAACAATCTATTTGAGGAAGTGTAATTCATTTATATTTTTAAACTTTTAAGAATGAGCTCCTGTATTCTTTGGAATGCCATTTCAAGATAGTAGATGCCTGGATATCAACTCATTCATCCAACATTTTGTGTTTTAAAAGAGATCTTAAAATCCTTTTAAAAATACCAGATTAAAGAGCTGGAGTTATTAGGGTTAAGGTTAGGGTTACACAAACAAATAAAAATATAAAAGAGGTGGGAATAAGCTGAGAGCATGGAAAAAGTGGCAAGAAGTAGCTATTCCAGATGCCACAGGATAAAAACTGGCCAATTCACTCTTTAGTGCCACAGTCGGACAAAACACAGGCTTAAAGCCAGATTCTAATACTCTCCCCTTCCATGTGACCTGGGCCAAATTTCTTAAGTTTTTAAGCTTCAGTTTTCATCTCACAGCATATAAATACTCTTTATGTTTCTTTCTTTCAAATTGCTTCCCTAGGTGTTCATGTCCTCTGAGACCAATAACGTAGTAGCTAATTAGTTGTTGTTGTTTTTTTTTTTAATGCTAAGTATTTCTTTTCTCTTTCATTTAGCTGCTGAGATCTCGACTTTCTTTTCCTGTTATCCCTCAGCCCTCACCTTGCCACCACCAGCTTAGCATCTTCTTTCCAATGGCATGGTGATTTTACTTGCCCCAAATAAAGCAGCACCATTTCATAAAACAAAGCCTGCTAACTTATGTTTTAAAAGTGGTTTATCTCTTCAAATCAAAGCACACTTCTAAGACAAGCTACATGGTTGCTAGTAAGTGACAAAATTGAGAAGATAGCCTTCTTTTCAGCAAATTAGCAGAGAAGTCAGAACACATTGACTAAATCATTGAATGTCTCTGACTCTTCTCTCTTAGGTTTGAGCTGCCTGGTAGCCTTAGTCCCTAGTCTGAGGGAAGATTTGCCCCAAGAAACAAATTAGCATCGCCATCCTCCATCATTCTGACAGATAAGCATGAAATTAGCCTATGGAAGCAGTGGGGCACTTTTATACCAAAGGTGACTACTAAATGATTGTGAGGTGGAGGGTGGGGGAGATGTTTGGTTTTCCTCAATTATCATCATGCCCATTTGTGCCACTCGTCACTCTGACACTAATAAGCAGCCATATTGGCGTAGACTAAAACTTACGAGAAACAAATGCTATCTCAGTCTATGACTATTGGGAAACTAATCATATTAAGGAAATAAATGGCAACTGGTCTATTCATATCCCTGAGGTTATTTTAAAGAGCTCTCTTTAGCATCAGGATAAAATTTTACCTAGTTATTTTACCTAATAAAATCATAACACTAAAAGCAGTTATGGAGAGTCAAGACAGCCCAAAGACATGATCCAGGAAATCAAATTTTTTAGCCTTGCTTTTGAACATCCTGCTTTCACACGAACTGTACTTTTTGTATCTAAAGAGTGAAAAAGTCCTTAGACATCATTAACTAGGAATTATAAGATACTCTAGAGTATTTAAAAATATAAGTCGAATGCCTTAAATAAATAAAGTTTACCCTGCAATGGTTCCTAATAGTTTATAAAGCACTCTCAGTATCTTTACATACTGCAGAAAGGGTAAAAGGTGTGACAACTATTGTTCTCCCCATTTTACAGATGAGTAAAATAAGACTCAGAAATACTGAACAGTAGGAGACCACACTACTAGCAAGTGGCATGACCCCTTTGAGAACTCAACCTCTGGTTCAGAGGTGCAAGTCCTCTTTATGCTCCAGAGCCTGACCTGTACCTGTAGGGTAGAAAGTGGGCAGCAGAGGAGAGAAGCACAAAGATGACTGCTCCATGAAATGCATTAGTTAGGACAATTCAATAAATAAGACATGCTCCCTCATGGATTGCAAAAGGCAGCAAACTTCTCAATGGAATGAGCTTCCAGGCTGCAGCTACTCCCATGGAGGATTTAAATCATAGATAAGACCATAAGGTGACAGCCAAGGTTGGCTGGCTCAATCTGTAGCCCTTGCTTTATGTTGCTAACTCACAAGGTAGGAGGTAGATTTATGCCCTGCTCAGTCCTGTAGGGAACATAATGACCAGTGCTCCAAACTTCCTGACAAATCTTCAGTTTATGTAGCTGAGATGGCATGTGAGAATCCTCTGACCAGGCAACCCTTGTGGCTTTAAAAAAACAGGCAGAGGGACCACTGGGTCTCTCAGGTTCCAAGAAAGATAGAAGAGCGTTGGTTTGGTGATGTGAGGTACCAACGCCCACTCCACATGTTGCTCTCACGCCAGGCTTATTTCTTCAAAACTGTTACCCACAAAAATCTGCCCTAAATTCCCTTTGGAGAAAAAAATGAGATATTTCCAATCTATTGTATAGTTCCCCCAGAGCCTTTTCCTTTTCCAGATGCCACTTTGAAATGCTCAGGCTGAAGTCCAGATACAAAGTGCAGCAGATTGCTTCATTTAGTTACTCTCAGCCTCATTATGGCTCACCTCTGGGTATGTAATCAGCCTTTTATTCACCTAACAGGATCATTCTCTAATAAGGTGCTCATTTAAAGACGTTTCCCCACAGGGTCTGTCTCTCAGGGAGCTCCTGGGAGTGCTGATAGGAAGAGTGTGCATGCTGAATAGTCACTGTTGCCAACTGGTTTCTTCGGCCATTTAGGTCTAGCAGCCCTTTAGAGAGACCGAAGGCTCTATAGGAGCATTAGATCTGCACAGCAGAGGCTGGCTGCTGGCAGTGCAGAAGAGGAAAAAGACAGAGGCACACTAGGACAAGACGGGCAGCTGGCAAATTATATCCAAGTGGGCTGCTGTCCACTGGGAGAAGAGTCCTGGTTTTCTAGGGTAATTCATCTTCCTGACACATCCTCTTCTCAGGAGTTAGTTTTCTCCAACATGCTTTCTGCTCCTGACAAACAGGACGGATCTGTCTTTACTCCTCCTTCCTTCTGACAAGCAGAAAGATTCACCCCTAGAGTTCCTCCAGCCTTGCCCTTCTCTCAAGACACTGCTATTTATCTGCCACCCAATGTATTGATAATTATCAGAGACTTCAGGGAGTAGGGTGATTAGATAAAAGCATCTGGCTAGAGTTGGATGCCACTTCATAGTGAAGTTTCCCAGAGCTGTGTGTCCTCCTCAACCCTACTTTAAATCAAACAAATCGGAAATGAATAAGTTAAGCATAAAAATAAAATGGATGTTCCAACCTGCAGAAGCATGATCAATTAAGTGTTAAATTCTACTCTAACTAAACTGATTGTAAGGCATAGAAATATTATGAACTGAGCTAAATGGAGATTAGAGAACATACTATTTTGGATGGCCTTTAATGAAAAGGAGAAATATTCTATATTTGAGATATTTATGCAAAATAACTATAATGTCAATCAATATAGGGAAAAATCACTATGATAGAAATTAGATTAACTTGGGTCCTAGTTCTGGATTGTCAAGCTGCTAAATACTTATACAACTTTAAATCTCTTCCTTAGCCTCTCTGGAGTTTAGTTTGGTAATCTATAAAAAAGGGGTTGTAATAGATAATCTTTTTGCTCCATTCCAGGTTAAACTCCATCTCAAATCTCATTTTGAAAGTGATGTACATAAAAGTGTGATATGCATGCCAACACTGCTCACTTCTGAAAAAATTAAAAGCTGACCTTTAGTGAGTGTGTAATCCAGAAAGAAATAGGATATATTTACTTTTCCAAATGTCTGTCTGATTTTTGATAGGAAGAGCTTTCGAAGTTTCCCAGCCTCCAGTTCCATACAAATTCAAAGCCTAAATGTAAATCTCTCTTTGGAGACTTCAGGCAGACACCAGGTGCAAATCAGTCAGCTATAGCTAATGTATTTTGCTAATGAGCCCAAGGCACAAATGTACCCTTTCTCTCTCTGTATATATGTGGAAAAAGGACTCAAGCCATGTTGGATGTCTCTTTAATTCTCTTTACATACCAATTGCCTCTTCTAAGACTTAGACACAATTCAATGTCCTCTGACATGCGGTGAGAAGCTATTTCTGGTGAAGTAGTTTGCATTAATTCTTTGTCTTAGTCAAGTATCTGATTGCCATTGGAACATCAAAGCTTCTGCTACTTCATAACATCTAAACCTAATGTACGTTTTTATATTTGACTGAGTTCCTCATAACGATTATTTCTATTTTTTTTTTTTAGATTTTGAACAACCAATTATTTAAACATTCCAAAAACATCTTTTGAGCGCCCATTCCTGTTCCTGCCTCCAACAATTCAAATATAGGACATTATATCACTGAGACTTGAACAACTGAGCCTCTAAAAGGATAAGCTACATGGTTAACACTTCGGGGAAGGCGTTAGCTATCTCTCAAGAACTAAGGTCTGGGAGATCACCAATATCAGTTCCATTAAGGAGGTCTTTACCTAACAGGCAAATTAATTTGAGAAATAGACTGTCAGGGCAGGCAAAGATATCTAAATGCATAGATCTTTTTGCAATATTCAGTTTCTTCTTCCTTTGATGTGACTATCCTATTTTCTTTGATCTGCTTAAATCATTATTGGAAAAAATGGCCTTCTATTGCTTTGAGGGAACATTTCATTGGCATCTACTTAACTGCCACATTTGAGGTCAGGGCTGGTCTTATTATTTGAGACATTAGGTAAAGAGACCTGAAGAGGAGAAATCAGAGTGGGTCTAAGAAGGGGCCCTCACAAAATAATATTGCCCTTAGTGATCTGATTAGGATATGAACAATTCCACCCATGGTAAGTCATTCCTTTGGGCTAAAATGAAACCCCTTGACAAATAATAAACACATCAGAGCTACCATATTTAACCCTTTGGTGACATTTTCTTAATAGACTCTTTACAGAGTTGGCTAAAACATTGAGCCATGGCTAAATGAGACTCAGCATATAGAACGTAGATAATGGGAAGAGTAACAAAGGTGTGTAAATGCCAAGATAAGGAGACATAAATCTACACAGGCAAGTGTTACCGTGAAGTTACTAGGACGGGAAAAGAAAACTTAATAAAAACAAGGATGCACTGAAGGTAATGCACACAATAGGGACCTTGAGCATCTGAATCACTTGTGTGTTTTCAGTGCCTAGAACTATGCCTAGGACATAGCAGGTGCTCAATGATAATTGTCACAGGAATGAATAAACTCACTTAAAATAGGTTTTTAAAATTTACTTTTGTGTTGTTTCATTTCAAAATGGATGTAAAGAGAGCATGAGAGCCAAAATATAGCTGAAACCTGCATTGGAAAATTAGAAATGAGCATTTGTCCACATCTGGTGATAAAGTCATTAACGGAGCTGAAACCAAAGCAGGTGACAATGCCTGTTCACCCTGAGGCTTTGTCAGTAATGTACCTCTTAGGTTGTTGGCAAGGGGCAGGAAAGTAGAAGGTGATACATGAATAGTATTATAAACACATGAGATGAAATGATTCTAGTGGTAACTGGATGAAATTAAGCAAGGAAACTTTAACTTGAAATAACCTCTGCTCTATTGGGACACACTGGGTTTGAAGGAACAGTCAGAAGAGAAACCATTCAGCTTTAAGAAACAACGGTGATATAGCACCTCTTGTATTTTCCTGGATAGAGCTGGAACCCATTCTACTACGTGAAGTATCTCAAGAATGGAAAAACAAGCACCACATGTACTCACCAGCAAATTGGTATTAACGGAGCAGCACCTAAGTGGACATACAGGAATAACATTTATTGGGTAACGGGCAGGTGGGAGAGGGGAGGAGGGGGTATATACAAACACAATGAGTGAGATGTGCAACGTTTGGAGGATGGTCACACTTGAGGCTCTGATTCGAGGGGGGAGGGGGCATGGGCAATATATATAACCTTAACACTGTACCCCTATAATACGCTAAAATTAAAAAAAGAAGAGAAACAACAGGGATTCACATTTAACACACTGAAAGTTAAGGCTAAAAGATAGTCCTGAAGGTAGGATGCCAAACAAGTCTATATTGTCCTCCATGCACTAAAAGTAATTTCTTGCCTACCAAAGATATGTCTGATGTTATGAGTTAAATAGTTTCCATTAATTAGATTTTATTTTTCATTTTTAAATTAGCAAGTTGATAAAAGGATAGACTTTAAAAAACCATTCTGCATGTGTGTGTGTGTGTGTGTGTGTGTGTGTGTGTGTGTGTGTGTAGCTTGGCTTTCTCTTTTTGCTTATCATTGACATTTGCTATGTTTTGATAAAGCTCTGTTTTCCCCCTCAGAGTTCAGCTTCCCTTCTACTCAGTCCTGTTGCTCAGCTATAGATAACTTGTGGAAGGCAGAATCAGAGCTCCTCAAAGATGTCCACATCCTATTCCCCAGAACTTGTGAATATGGTAGGCTACACAGCAAAAGAGAAAGAAGGCTCCAGAGAGAAATGAGGTTGCTCATCAGCTGACCTGAAGAAAGGGAGAAAAATTTAGACTATGTAATTGGACCCTAACTAATCACATGAGTCTTTAAAAAGGGACAAGCAGGCAGAAGAATGCTGGCTTTGAGGATGAAGGAAAGGAGCCATGGACCAAGAAGCCTCTAGAAGCTGGCAATGGCCATTAGTTTACAGCTGGAAACAAGCCCAGGATCTTGATCTTATAACCACAAGAAACTAAATTCTGCCAGCAACCCAAATGAGCAGAAACTGTTTGCCCCTAGAGCTTCCATAAAGGAAGCACTTTGCATTATAATGCAAAGTGTTGATACCTTGATTTTAGACTGGTGCAACCCATAATGGACTTCTCACCTGCAGAACTGTAAAATAATAGGTTTGTGTTATTTGAGGCCACAAAAGTTGTAGTGATTTCTTGCAGCAGCGATAGGAAAGCAAGATATAAGCTGACCATTTCCAGGGTAATTCCTGGGAACACTGACCCTTCAGGATATTGAGAAAGATGGAGTAGAAAGAGAAGCCTAGAATCAAACTATGTTAAATGCTCATGACGTTATCTGTGGCCAAGGAAGGAAGCTGTATGATTAGGGACAGGTGCTTGCTTTTTCAATGTAAAACAAGATACCTTGGATTTTGCTTATATCTTACTTCATGTATAAGAATTTTTTTCAAACCAGAATATGTCTAATTCATCTCAGTCCATTAAAGTGCCTTTCATAGTGAGCAGATAGAAATTGTCAGGAATACTGACATCTGGAACAGGCTACTGCCAAGAACTCTTTTTATGATTATTCCTTGTCAGTCTCCCTGGCTGTTGGATCCTGCCTCCTCCTCTGGCTTCCAAAACCTAGTTCTGTCCACTCCACCTCTGAGATGTCTGTGGAAGTCCCTCAGTAGCCAACTGAGCTCAGCAGCCTCCTTGACTCCTATATTAGTTTCCTAGGACAGCTCTAGCAAAGTACCAGAAATTGGGCAACTTGATTAATTTTACCACTATTTTGGAAGCTTGTGGTCTGAAAATCAAGGTATGTGTGTATATATCAATATATATATAGATATATATATTCATATATATGTATATATACATATATATGTATATATACATATATATTTATGTGTATATATATATTAGAAAAATAAAATAGATGTTAGCAGGGGCATAACTTTTTTTTTTTTTTTTTTTTTTTCTTTTTGAGGTTTGATACCACATGGATATAACTTTTGATAGTTGCTGGTAATTGTTGGTGTTTTTTAGCTTACTCCTGCATAAATTTAATCTCTGCCTTCATCGAGACAGGCCATCTTTCCTGTGTGTTCCTGTCTTCACATGATGTTCTCCTCTGTGTTTATGTCTGTCTCTGTGTCTCTTCCCCTTTTATTCTAAGGACATCAGTCATATTGGAATAAGAGCCCACCCTACTCCAAAGTGACCTCATCTTAACTAATTAAATCTTCAATGACACTATTCCAAATAAGGTCACATTTTGAGGTTTGGGGAAGGATATGACTTTCAGGACACTATTCTATGAAGTACAATTTGGAACTCAGAATAGGTCCTAGATTTTGGCATCTCCTTAAGCTCAGGTAGGTGATTCCCTCCACCCACCATCACTATGGCCAGTCAATGCTGCCCTCACTGTCAAGTAGTAAGAATATGTAGAATATCATATACAAGGAATTAAACCAGTAACTATATTCTTGTATTATAATTTATTAAAGTCATAAATGACTTTATATATCCCTAAGTCATTCACACTTATCTGTGCCTCCTATTGACAACTGTAATCCAATTCTCATTATCTCCATTTTGTAGTGAAATAGACTGAAACATATGAAAAGAAAAAAGAATTGTCCACATTTATACAGTTGGCTGAGAACCAAGCCAGGCTAAAGACTTCCAGACTTTTGGTCCTAACTTCTGGATCTTCTTTTTACAATCGTAATAGGAAAAATCACCCTTGTGTCTATAACTGTTTAAAGAAGACTGTTGCCAAGAGTTGAAAAGGTCATAGTGATGATCTATATCATCTCTTATCACTGCCATAGATCTATAGGTCCACTCTGAGCTGCTCTATTGATAATGATTCGTTTCTCCTTTTTTCCACCCAAGAATAAAATAAAATAGAAATTCAGAAATAACGTATGGTAACATCATTCCTCCTTCTCTGTCACACATAGAACACATTAAAGCACTTTGTTATTAAAACACAGGTGCTTAAAAAAATATACCAGTCATCTGAAAAGTTCAAAATTCTGTGTTTGCCACAGCTATGAGAGGCAATTCCCTTTGTGTGCTAAAATAGTGGCTTGATTTGTTATCGTTATGTATAATGCTGATAATCTGCAACTAGTTGGAGCAGAGTGCTTAACAGTGTCTAAACCATACATTTGATTCCAGAAAAGGGCAGGGAGCAAACTGTTCTTTATTTGTCCCCATGACCTCAATTATTGCTAGTGGGTCAGGGTCACCATTAGTCCACATTCAATTGGTAAATACCATTTTTTAAATAAGAAATGCGATTCAGAAACATGACATTCCCAGTAAAAGTATTTAATTGCTCATAGAAATAAATAACTGCATCCTTTTAGATTGTCAAAAGAATTTCTAAAAGGGAAGACAGTGGTAAATGTCTAAAAGGAAAGAGAAGAGTAAAGGAAAAGCATAAGAGAATCTTAAAACAACTTAGAAATGCCCAACAGGAACCTGTACTTCAACAATCTAACCTAGATCATTGAAACATTCACATGGAGGGGAAAAAATCCATAATATAGATTTAGCAGAGTAATGAACAACATCCCTAGCTCCAAGGTATGGTTCAGATAAACTCTTTGCATATTTGGTTTCTGCCTTTCCTTCTATTTAGGTAGAGATGCAAGTCTCTTGGCTCTAACTTTTTTTGAGGTTGCTAAAACTTCCTAATATTTTTCATTTTATTTCACTGGAATAATTGTGAAAGAAGAAGTCAGTATGGGTCAGTTTTCTAACTCAGATGAAACCAGGAAAATAGAAGTTAATGTGCTCTCAAAATTATATTACTAAGGCTTTGGTTATTCCATTGTTTTCAAATTATACAATTAAAAACTGTCAAGAGAATGAAAAGTGGGAGAAATATCTTTAAAAGATATAGCTAATAAAGGTTAATTATCCAAAATATATAAAGAACTCTTAAAATTCAACAATAAAGTGACCATAGTCAACAATAAGTTATGGTATACTTTAAAATAACTGAAAGAGTGGAACTGGAATGTTCCTAACACAAAGAAATGATAAATGCTTGGAGTGATGGATACCTCAATTTTCCTTATTTCATTAATAACATTATATGCCTGTATCAAAACATCATATGTACTCTATAAATACGTACAACTATTATGTACCCATAATATTTTTTAAAAAAATTAAAAAGAAAACAATTGATTAAAAATGGCCAAAGATCTGAACAAATGCCTTGCTAAAGAAGATATAGAGATGGGAAATAAGCATAAGGGATTCTCCATATAATTTGGCATTAGGGAAATACAAATTAAAACAGTAAGATACCACTATATACCTATTAGAATCGCCAAAATCCAGAACACTGACAATCCTAAATGTTGGTGAGGAGGTTGAGAAACAGGAACTCTCATCTATTTCTTGTGCGAATGCAAAATGGTGCAGCCAATTTGAAAGACAGTTTGGCAGTTTATTACAAACGTAGCATACAGTAAACTATACAATCCAGTAATTATGCTTCTTAGTATATAGTCAAAGGAATTGAAAACTTATATTCACACAAAAACCCATACACAGATATTTATAACATCTTTATTCATAATTGCCAAAACTTAGCAGCAACTGAGCTATCTTTTAGCAGGTGAGTAGATAAACTGTGGTATATCCACTCAATGAATTATTCTTCAGCACTAAAAAGACATGAGCTATCAAGCCATGAAAAGACATGGAGGAACCTTGAATGTGTATAACCAGATGAAAAGAGCCAATCTGAAAATGTTACATACTGTATGATTGCAAATATGAGATATTCAGAAAAAAGCAAAATTATGGATAAATAAAAAAATAATTGTTTGCCAGGGTTTGGGAGAAGGAGGGATGAACAGGCAGAACACAGAATTTTCAGGGCAATGAAACTATTCTGTAGGATACTATGATGGTGGATGCATGTCATTATACATTTGTTCAAACCCACAGAATGCACAATACAAAGAGTCCACTCTAATGTAAATTATGGACTTTGGGTCATAATGATGGATCGATATAAGTTCGTCAATTATAAGAAATACACCACCCTGATATGGAATGCTGCAAATAGGGGAAGCTATGCATGTGTGGGGCATGGGGCATGGGGCGTATGAGAACTCTATACTTTCTGCTCAATTTTACTGTGAACCTAAAACTATTCTACAAAATAAAGTCTATTCAAAAGTAAAAGCAAAAGAAAACATGAGGAGCAAAATATTATCTTTGCCAAGGAAGCCTCCCTTTTTAAAGTCTTCCAAGTGTTGAAGGATGATTTCTCTGATGCAAGCAGCATCCTTTAAACTGGAAAGCAGATCTCAATCTCAGTTTACAGGTGTGAAACTAAGAAATAAAGATAGCAAGTAGTTTTCCAATAAAAAATGAAAGGTGGAGATATTTTGGCTGGGAACTATAAACTACATTCTAGTGCAGACCCATTATATTAATTATAAACTAGCCTTCAGTCATATGACCATGTAAAATAACCCCTCACAAGTCATCTGATAAAGGCCATGGGAATTTGCATTGGTCTTCACACCAACACTTTCAAATGTAACACTCCGAAAGAGTGTTTATCCTGATTTTGCAGATTTTTCCCTGCTTTGATGAGAAAACAATTCTGCCTCTATACTATCATTAAACTAATTTGAATTGAAGTGGTCTGTAATTCACCATTATCATAGAACCACACCATTCAATGGCAAAACTGTATTGAGATGCCAAATATTATCATTTGATCATCAGATACAGAAATAGAAACGTGTCCATTAAAAGTTTCAATGTGGCCAAGCAAAGTGGCTCACACATGTAATCCTGGCACTCTAAGAGGCTGAGGTGGGAGAAGCACTTGAGTTTAGCAGTTCGAGACCAGCCTGCAAAAGAGCAAGACCTCACTTCTACTAAAAATAGAAAAATTAGCTTGGTGTTGTGGTACATGCCTGTAGTCCCAGCTATTCAGGAGGCTGAGAGAAGAGGATCACTTGAGCCCAGGAGTTTGAGGTTGCAGTGAGCTATGATGATACCACTGCACTCTAGCCTAGGTAATAGAGCGAGAGGCCTTGTCTCAAAAAAAAAAAAACACCAAAAAACTTGTGAATTTTTGCATATTCCCTTAGAAGACTCAAACCAGTAAGTAGCCTCCTTTTGTAGAGATTTTAAACTATAGAGCCTCTTAGTAACATAGTGTACTTTCAGGGAAAACCTATAAAGATAATAAATACAATTTGAAAAAATCTCCTTGTTTGATTTATTAACTATTTTCACAAATGTCATGCTAATGACAAGCAAAATTTTGCCTCCAGATTTTAGTAATAGTAATGATAATGTAAAAATATAATAGCATTTACTGAGTGCCCACAGTGTAAATCTAAGTGTTTTACTTATATTTAGGAACTTTTAAAAAAACAGACTTTATTTTTTTAGAGCAGTTTTGGTTTGCAGAAAGATTGAGCTTATGTTTTTTCACTTCCATCAGCACCACCCTAACACAAACAAAGCACGATAATATCTCATTGGAACAATTATGAGAGCCTCCTAACTGGATTCCCACTTCATTCTTGCTTTTCCATACATAAAATAATTCATCTCCTTCCTTAAAATTCTATAAATGCTCATCATCAGATGTATAATGAATTTCAACTCCTCCCCTTGGCTTATGTAATCAGACCCCTGCCTACCTGTCCAATTTTATTTTTCTCACTTTTCACATTGCTGATTAGATCCAGACTGTATGTACTTTTTTTTTTTTTAAGGCTTTTGCATTAACAATTTTTACTGACTTAGATGTGCTAGTATGGTCCTTGCAGAAACATCTTTTATCATTTGGGTCACAGGCTTTCTTCCTATTCACTCTCCCAATCACACTATTTTTCTTCATCCTTTTTTATCCCAGCTTCTATCAGAAATGACACTGCCTCCTTCTTTTTAACTCACTTATTGCCTCTTTCTCCCATTTGGCTAAGTGTGGTTGTCTTGTTCATCATTATATACTCCATGTGCAGAACACAATTTGGGAATAGTCATGTGCTCAGTAAAGGCTTACTAAGTGAAAAAATGGATGATTTTAATTCCTGCAACTATTTTCTGAAACAAATATTCTATTTTCTCCCAATTTATGGAGGAATAGTGAGGTTTTTTTTTAAAGACTATTAAAAGATATTAGTTATTAAAAGACTGCAGAACCAGGATTCAAACCCAGATCTGTCTGACTTCATAGTGGAGCTGCCCAGTAAGCTGACCAGGCAATCAAGAAAATCTGCTTATACATTTGAATGATTCAAATGCTTTTTTTGCAAATATAGAATATTTCCAACAACTGGTCGAAAGAAAATGTAAACATTCCATATAATTAGAAGTCAAAATTAGGGCAACTATAGGGTCAACATTTCAGTGGTTCAATGAAATCATCAAGTAAGTAGGTTTCTTTCAGAGTTTTACATACTGGCATGTGGGCTTTGTCCATATGTCTACATGTCAGATATGAATCCAACATTATCCACTGTGGACTAATCTATAGAAGAATGAAGAGGCAAAAGATTGTCTGTTTAGATTAGAATTTAGAGCTTATTGATGAAAATTCACTAATGCAACTAAACAGTACAATTAAATATTTCTCCTTTTTAACACATTTTACAAAGGGTTTAGAGCAATGGTTCTCAAGATTAGCTGCAAATTGGAATCACCTTGGGAGCTTTTAAATTTTGATAGATGGTCTATACCTCAGAGCAATTAAATCAGTGTTTCTGGGGGTGGAATCAGGGCATCTGATTCTTTTGTTTTGTTTCATTTTTAGCTCTGTAGATTAGTACATTTCACAATAAGATTGTGAACTACTAGAATGCCATTTATGTATGTTACTCAGCTCTGACATAAGTATTTCCATTTTTTGATTGCTCATTAATTTCTCTTCTCACTTGTATATTCCCATGTATTTCTTACTTTCTCTTCTATGATGTTGCTATAATAATTGTTATAGTTATAATACTACATATTTGAAGAAAGTAATGTTGATCGGTTCTCATACATTATCTTACAGCATCCTTAGAAAGATGAAGAAAGGCAGTATTTCAAAAATACAGAGCACTTTAAGTGATCTGTCTTGTATTAGCAAGATGAAGTTTCTGATGTACTTCTCAATGAAATAGCATAAAGATACAGTCAGTTCACTCTTTTTCAAGATGACCAAACAATGTGGAGAATTGTATTTTTCAAAGTCAGGTATAATATCTTCTACCCAACTTGCCCTTTTTTCAATGTGACCCTGACACTCTCCCATCAAGAAGTGGAGGCTAAGTCTCTCTCCCCTTGAATCTGGTTGGTCTGAGTGACTCGCTTGTAACCAACAAAATGTGGTGGAAGTATCGCCAGGTACTTCTGAGGCTAAGCCAGAGAAGACAATGCAGCATCCATCTGGTTCTGTTCTAGTGCTTCCTTTCGAGATACTTCCTCTCAGGACTTCTCTCTCAGAAGCCCAGCCACCAGGCATAAAATGCCTGACTCAACATGGAAAAGGCATGCAGACAGTCTCAGCTAAATTCAGCCTTCAAATATACCCATTCCAGACTTCAAATATAGATGCCTAAGTAAAGAAGCCTCCAGACGATTCCAAGACCCTGCTGTGCTCATCACTCCCAGCACTTATGTTCTTCCTGGTTAAGATTCCAGACATAACCAAAACAGAGAAAAACCACTCCCATTGTGCCTTATTCAGATTACTGACCCATAGAATCCTGACTTCGTAAAATGCTTATTACTCTTAAGACACTATATTCTGGGTGGTTTGTTACACAACAATAGATAACTAGAACAACTTCAGGACAGTCATGCCAAGAAAAGCACTGGAGAAAATACTTATCTTTTTATCTTTCATTCTTTTACTGTTTCTATTTTCCAACTTCACAAAATCTTTTTCTAACATTTACTTCTAAAACTTTTAGCAGTCTAATATATATATATGTGTGTATACATATATATTAGACTGCTAATCTATATTAGCAGATACATATATATGCATATATATATATATAAAACCCACTCTATTTTCCATCTCTATTGTTTCTAAGCATTGTTGAATTTATTTAATCATTTAACAAACATTATTTGAGGAAGGTGCTAATATTATAAAATATATGGCAAAGCCCTTTGCTCAAATAGTGCTGGAATGGACCATCAATATTGTGGAGATCCATATCTCTAGGAAAGATATCTATAGGAAAGCTTAATAACCCCAAAATGGAACATTCTTTTGATCAGAATCTTCTTAATACAGGATGTTACTTTATGCCAATTTTATTGAGTATCCAGTCTCAGGAAGAAATGAAAACACATCTATAGTTCAAAATAAATACTTCCCCTAACCTTACTGGAACTTGGGCTCAATATTTCCCCTAGAACTCTTTCTATCCTGTCCTCTTTCTCCTGAATTTGGAGAAAGTGCAGAAGAGGAATCAAAACATTAGTAAAAGATTGAATGTTAATAGAAAGTCAAAAAATGAGAAAACTTATAAAAAACAAATTAAGAAATTTTTGGCTGAAAATGTCACAAAGCTATCCACCTCTGATACAGGCACTTCCATCTTCCCACCAAAGTACCGACCAATATAAGCAAAAGCACAGTCACAGAATGCAAAGAAAACCAAGACTGGTATCCTACTGCCAGAACTGGGAGGAAATTACATTCATCTGGATATGGATCTGGATTAAGGAAAAAACCAAATAAGTTCTGACTTGCAGCATATTCCCTCGGATTCTGCTTTTTGAAACAAAGACCACTTTAGAATAGACAGAAAAGAAATTTGAGTGTCCTCCATGTTTGCCCTCTAACTCATAGACTGGGCTCTTTATCTTCCAAAAGTGGGACAGGCTTCTTTCCTGTGCCAGTGGAACACTTCCTGGGTGACCATAGAATTGTCCTCACTGCTACCTTCTCTCTACATGTACAACCATATAGCAATAATCAAGACACATCAGGGCAGTGAACTCACTACTTTCATAATCACAAAGGGTTTTGGGTTTGGTTTTTTTGTGTATATTTAACTAAGAGTCTCCTTGAAAAAATAGATATTATGACAGACCTCAATTTAGAATATGTGTGGTTATGACTCTACCAAGCTTAACAATAAACCTTTTTCATTTCAGCATGTTTTTAATGAGATTAATTTACTTGGAAGGGGATAAAAATGTCTTTATGATTGATCTCTTAGCACCAAACAGCAAAGATTTCCAAGAATGAAATGCTACATGGGCATGAGGGTACTTTACATTATGGCTTTGACAAGGGCCAGTCTATCCTCCTGGATGTAGTGCTGACACTCTGAAAGAATGAGCTGGGACAGGACTCATGATGCCTGTCAGAGAAGCTCCCAGCCTCTGTTACATGTGTTCTAAAATGTACTGCCTATCATTTTAAGAAGCTCCTTTTAAGAGCTTCTTTATAGTTTTAATTGATTTTTTGAAGCAATTTATAATATGCTGGATTAAGAATGCTACATAAAAAAAATTCACATTGTATTTTTACTATATTTTGACTCCATAAATTTATGTTTATTCCATGAGCATAACAAATTAAACTTATTCATAGAAAAGGAAAAACACCTTCAAAATGCACACAAAGAGAACTCCAGGATATGTTCATTTTATAATACAATTTCTTGAGATCTCATTAACAAGGCCCACCTACTGATTACGTGCATATAGGGTCACTAACACACCTGTCCATCTCTGGAGGCAAGTACCTCAACCACTTACTCAGCTATCCTCTTCTTAGGTATACTTGGATTTTTCTAAGGACAAGAGAAAAAAGGAGGTGGGAGGAAAACAAGGTGGACATGAGATAATGTTCTTGTAGTATCATTTTAGACACCAAAACTGAACTAACAAGACAACTTACCCAAACAACAAATTTGGAAACCAAATTACAAAAAGTGTAATCTAGCCCAATGCTCTCCAAGGTGTATTCTATAGAAAATGAGTCCCTAAAAAAGCATTCCAAGGTCAAATACATTTGGGGAATATTGCATACTATATGTTCTTCCTAGAGATTCACAATTTTAGTGAGGTTTTTTTAAGGTTCTGAGAAGGCCAGCAATGAAAAATCCTACTTAGCACTGTCTTATCCAGTGTTTCCAATACTCATTTGAGCACAAAATGATTTGTGTGTGTGTTTGTGTATTTGTTTTCTTTTGAGGAGGATGCAGGAAGAAAGGTTAATTACCTATTATATCTATATAGGGAGAAAGAATGGGTCTCATCTAAAACAACAGGTATAAAGTACAGCTATTAACAGGCCCAGCTTCCTGCAAAAGACTTCCTAGGAGCAGATGTGAACAGGGAAGAAGAGGCAGTGCTTAGATATTTTTAAGATCTTTCTCTCTCTGTTTTCATAACACCTTCATCCATCTTCCCTGTCCCTTTTCCCCCAGGCAAGTTAATGGATTAACCTAAGAACATAGAGTATCAGAGGCCAAAACTCTGCACCTGAGAATACATTGTAGCTTTATATGTACAGAGGAATAAATCATTTCACAGTCTTTCTCCAAAGAAGCCTAGAAAGAAAAATCACAGACAGGGGGATTTGTCCTTTAGACGGTTATTATGGTTATTACCCATAGCAGGTGGTGGAAATGCCAACAGTAAAAACTGCACATTGGCAACTAAAGCTGCAGCTCAAATACAATGATGCTCACAGGGGCTCTGTCTGTTTTCCTGGCTGCTGAGACAATATTAACATCCAAATAACATCCAAATAGTGGCAGACAAATTATTGTGCTTGCTCCCTTTGCCACAGATTCCTGAGCACACACAGGAACTTGCCCGTTACGCCAGGATTGGAGAAAGAAAAAATAGAACGAAGGAAAGAGGAAAATACCAGAAACAACAGCTACTGCACCAAAACAAAGCAAAAATGTATCTCTTGACAAATCCAGCCTCAAGTGTTTTAATTCCTTAATGCTCCCAGCAATACCAGGAAAATTACACTGTTAGTGCAACAACAGGGATGGGAGTAGCCTTAGCTGCAGAAATCTTTAAAAGCGGTTTATCTAGTTTGGGGTTATATTGACAGAGTTCACAGAAATTTTGTCTTCAGGATTTGAACTCCTTTGAAATGATGAAGGCAAGTGCTTTGAATTCATCTGGAGCAGCCATTGGAATTTAGCTATAAAGGAAAACTAACAATGAATGAAGACTAGAGGTGACATGGCATATTGGTTATGGTTAAGAGGACTGGGTTCAAATCTGAACTCAACCACAGAACACCTGTGCAACTTTGGACAATGTACTCAATCTTCAGGATCTCCTGTTTCCTCCCTGATAACATGGAATAATAACACTTCCCTAGGTTGGCAGATATAAATTCATAAGGTGGACAAAGCATTTAGTTCAATGCCTAGCACATAGTAGGAATATAATAAATGGTAAATACAATTATTATCATCATCATCATCTTAGAGTTGAAATGAGTTAGTAAGCCTGCTTTCTTATCTCTATGACTCAATGATCATCCTCCTCCTGATGAGCTTTCTCATCTAGAGAATGGAGATATGCCATTACTTGCCTCAAAAGGCCATTGGGAGGATTCATACATGCAATTCCCTCAAAAGAGTGTCTCACTTAGTAAGCACCATATATATACACCTCCTATCATTCATTACCATTATTATTAATTAATGACCAATGTAATTTGGTCCAATGTAACTTTAATAATTTGGATAATTTAGTAACTGCAATGATTATTTATTGATAGTCAAATTTTATTGGGCAATGGTATAACAAAAACATAGGCAGAAAAATGAATGCCTTTCATGCTGGCAGAGTGTCGTGTTTCTCCATGTGTGTTCTTCCAGACCACTTGTTAGAAGCATCTGGGATGTTTGTCAAAAATAAAGATTCTAAGAGCCCTACTAGAGACCTACAATGATAAGCACCCCAAATTTATATATCCAAAAAGGTCTTAAGTGGTTCTTCTAAACACTATGTTTGAGATTCCTTGATTCAGAGGCAAAATTAAATGTAAAGGGATGGGGAAATAGAAGAAAAGTCAGCCATCAGAAATATGTATATCTTGCTATCCATTTATAAGTTAAATACCTTAAAGGCATATATAGCTAATTCTTCCAGGAGATGGTATTTCTGGATTTATGTCATAGGACTGAATGATTTCTGACTTGATAAAGTTTGCACTTAGAGTGTAATTAAATAATTTCCATGCCATTATGTTCTATTAGGACTGGATTAATCCAAGCAATAAAAATATAATAATAATGGTGATGAATGATGGTGAATAAAGATGGATGATGATGATGCTAATTATGAGTTGCTTGATGTTTTACATCAAAATTATATAGTCCTATTTGGTACTAAACTGTGGTGACAAGAGTGACTAATTTTTTAAACAGCTATTCAGGAATAAGTCCATTTAAATTGTTCTACTTATGATGTTCTTTTGTATATCTCTACTTACCTTTTCTGGTATCTTTATGGTAATGCTCTTTAGCTCAAAAATTACAGCTTTAAGGTATATCTTTAAAAAACATCAATATTAATATTATTGGAAAGTAAAAACTGTCTGATAAATAGATTGAATAAAAACATCATAAAAGCAGAGCCACCATAAAATTAGGTTCCCAACTATAAGATATTCGATTTTCAAGTATAAAGGAGAGGCTAAGGAAAAGTTGCTATAATGAGAATTATCGATCCTAATTCCTTGTTACAGTATCCACCTGGCTATTACCACTTCCCCAAATCAACAACAGTCAAGCGTCAAGGAAGAAAAATTGTCCAACCTTTGAAGCATAAAAGGAATCATTGCTGACACAATCTACTATGCCTAAATATTTAGTAAACACAAAGGGAAATCTCAGTTGGTGATGCTGTTCAGAGAGAAGTATTTGATACCACCTGCCAAAGGATTGCCAGAAGGAAGCAGGCAACAAAATAAAATATGATGCTGCGTGTGTGTCTATACCAAGTCTCAGCTGTGTCACGCTTTGAGGGCTGTCCAAAAAGCAGGGCTTTCTAAGGAGACAGCTAGAAAAGAACCTGGATGCATGCCCTTCATTTCCTTCCCTGTGCATAAATAGCTCTACCTGTGCCAGGAGAAGAAAACAGGAGGGCAACATTCAGGGTGCTTTTTTCTTCAATATCGACCTAACAGCTGCTTGGTTTTCACTGACGACCACTGGAGGCAGCCGGCAAAAAATACACCTGCAAATCTGTAATTGATGATGACTTAAAATATGAAAATGAGCATATTCAGATGTTTGCTCTCACAAGGAAAGAATAAATGGCTAAATACTGAACAAGTCCATTCTCTTATGCCAAAATCATGTTCTGGTTTCTTTGGGCAATCAAATGTTTCCTTTTATCACCAACTTCTAGCTGGATGCCACCTGTATTGATAAAACTGGCATTTTTTGTGTTTACTTTTCTATGGAACGGTGGAATTTCTCATAAAATCCTTTACGTTCCTTGGCAACTGTTGCCATATGAAATGAAGTATTTGATGAGAGAGGGAAGTAGAGCTGGAAGGGGAGACAGACAGAGGTCAAGAAAGGAAACACCAAGCAAATTTGGAAAGAGTTAGTGGTGTCCTTATACCAGAGCAAGCAAAAGAAGTTTCACAATTATAAAAATAACTAAAATAACCATCTCTCCTTTTTAAGAAATATTAACACCTGAAGGGAGTTTCTTGTAGTAGGGATATTTTTTAAATTTTATGTCTATCTTTCTACTCATAAATGATTGTGGCAAGTGTTACCTCGTGATTAGGAGTAGGAGTGAGCATGAGCCACACACCGTGGCACGCCAAGGGGCTGGCACCAGCTCCCCAGAGCTGTTTGACTATGTATATCACTCCCCAACTCTGCCTTCCAAGATGCCATGGTGGTAAATCAAAATCAGCTTTGGTGGAAGTATATACACCACGAAAATTAGTAAATGCTACAGAAAGCCACATATTAAGTAAACATTTATCAGCACTCCACTGGCCACATAAATCCTCCTTTCTTTCTTTTTTTTTTTTTCTTGAGACAGAGTCTTGCTCCATCTCTCAGGCTAGAGTACAGTGGCATCATCCTCCTGCCTCAGCCTTATAAGTAGCTGGGACTAGAGGTGTGCACACCACCATGCCTAGCTAATTTTTCTATTTTCTTTTTTTTTTTTTTTTGTAGAGATGTGGCCTTGCCATTGGCCTCCAACTAATACTTACTGATGCATTGATACCCACAGGTTTTTAATAATTTTATTAAGATTGTCATAAAATGTAATGACATGAATCTTAGAGAGATGAAGTAAGGATAACCTTCATTAAAAAGCCAATTCCTACCAGTCACAAAGCTTTTAATACCACTGAATATTTCTGAATATATTAAAAAAATATATCATATTCCTAAGAAACATTCCAAACAGACTGACTTTGACTTTTAACAATCTTTTAAAAATAATATTGCTGATTTCATGTCTCAGTATATATTGTTTGAACCTTGCTTTCACAAATTCATGCAAACATAGATTCAATTGGCATAAGTCAGGCATTGGTAATAAAAGAGAAAGGCTACTTTTCTATACCTTTATCCACAAATTTTATTTTTTGAAAGATTTACTATGTACAGATTAATTTTTATAAGTATTCTCAGGGTACAAAAGATGCACAAAGAGTTGTTCTCAAAGGAGTCATCATCATTTCATCCATTTCATTATTTTATTCTTAAATTTCTACCTAATAGGCAAACTGGACTTTAATACTGCTCACTGATACAAACCAGTGACTGCGATATAAATTTTATCCAAATCCTAGGAGCTGAATTTGACTGAGTCTGAGCCATTGTCATAGAAAGAAATGCCCATAAAGAAAGAATAAACGTCTTATTATTTAGCCTGAAGAATAAAATTCTAGAGAGGAAAATTCTTGTGTAATACCTATTTCAAAAATATGAAGGATTATTACTTGAGAGATAGTTGCCATATGTTCTTCCTGTCCCCTGAGGATAAACAAAGGAAAGCCAGGAAAAAAAATACAGCTTAAATGAGAGCAATGGGGATTTGGGATAATGATTTAAAAAAGAACTCCTGGGTAACAAGTGCCATTGAGTATCAGAACAGGTTAGAAGGAGACAGTGTGAAATCTCTTTCTTCAGGAGTGTTAGCTGTGTGTACATTGTTTTCCAATTTGTTTCACCATCTGTTTTTCTATTTGTATTAATGAATAAAGAACGTGGAAAACCTAACTCATTCTATAGCAGAGATGTAACTGCAGGCAAACGTATGATCACCACAAAGACATTTACAATAGATCTCCTTATGTTCTTCCTCCCAAGTGATCCCCATTTTTCCCCCTCTTAATCTCAAGATGACCTGGCTGGTCTTACAATCCCAGATCTTCCATTGGTTCAGAGAGACTATTCCATACACTACCTTGGTTCTTTAGTCCTTCTAACTGCCCCTTCCCTTTTCAATGGTTCAGCACTTTTCCACCATACTCTCACCATGGACATGCCAAACGCCCTAAACACAGTTCTTTGCTGGAACAGATCACCCCTTTTTTATGGATTCAACCATCGTCTTTGGGTGGCTAACTCACAAACCCACAAGTTCAGCTTAGTACTCTCTGACTCTAGTTCAGGATCTCCTAATGATTAATGGGTGTTCTCTCGTTGCTATTTCATAGTCATCAAAACCTCAAAGCTATCACTTTAAAACTCGAAACTACCACTTTCATCTCCTTCTCTGGGCCTTTTAAATATTTGTCATTGATACTTTCATTCTCTTTATGTGTCAGTCTTCAAATGTATGCTTTGTTTTACCCTTCATTGGGTCTAAGCAACTCTCCCATCAGTGACCTCTCAATTCCTTTTGTATTATATTGCTCACATCTTTCCATCCCATAGTTACCATCAATGGTTCTCAAAGTACGTGCTGAATAAGAGCTCAAGTTTCCTACCTCAGCATTCAGGCCTTTTACAAGTTTCCCCCAAATTACTTCTCCACAGTTATCTGCCATGTGAAAAATTTCTGCTTGAGCCAAACTTATCCACTCTCATGCCTGGAATAGCACAACTTCCACCCCTTTGCTCATACTTGGCCCTAGCCATGGTCTGTCTTTGAATCTAAAACAAGGTTACCCAAAATCCAGCTCAAAGCCCACTTTCTTTTGACTTCTACAGTGAATAGTGGCTGTCACCCTCAACCACATTTCCATCTGTAACAGTCAATTTGCTGTCAATACATATTACCTTAAACTGTCACTTGCTTTTTTCTCATATAGCTTTTTTCAACTTTCAATTGATAGAAAAAAATTTGAAAGTGTGAACTCTTTATATCTTTACATGTTAGTGAATGTTAATTGATTTTTTTGTCATTGATAATATTGATTTCTCTCATCTCCTAAATCTACGTGGCTTATTTTTCTATGACATCAGCGTAATCACACACAAAACCCAACACATTTAATTTTGTTCTTCTCATAAGACTAGTAGCTTTTCTTCAATCATCACACTCTAGGGCCTAATTAATTTCTGATATAAAAATTTAAAGGAGCAAGAGAAAAAGAAAGATGGAAAGGAAAAAAGAAACAGAGAAGGAAGAGGAAGAAAAATGAAAATAAGAAGAGAAAGAATTCCCATGGTCTTACTTCCTCTAAGTTTGACAACTCAGAAATTACTTGTAATCCTTCTTGCAGTTCAATTGCCATTTTGGAGAAGCAGTTGAGAAGATTATAGCTCACATCAGTTATTCTCTGGAGACTATTCCTCAGATTCAACGTTTCTAAGCAAAACAGCTAACAACTTTACTTCTACAATGAAGCAAGTTCCTGCCCCATTCGATTGACCTGGTGGAATGGAATTACTGCCATTTAACTTCTAAGCATTATAATTAAATTTCCATGTGTTAATTCTAGGATTATTGCCTATTTTGCTACCTTAACTTTTTCTATCATTACATTTTTCTTCCTTTACCACCGAGTAAAGAACAATGCATATCATTCGGCTCTGGCACTGTTGTCTAATGAAACAAATTATATCATTCTCGCTAAACCCATCAAATCCAAATACTAAAAATGAATTTCTCCTAATGGCATAAACAAACTGGTTTTTAACACATGGAATATCATAACAGATTGTCCTTGGCTGTTCACTATACTGTATGTTCTGACACTTGTTGGTATATTTACAGTGTTTCTACTAAAAAAAGAACTGATGAAGGGAAAACAGCCAAGTTCAGAATGTTTTAAATCTACATTACATACTGTCAAAATAACTTTTAAATATATGCGAAACTGAATATTTGCAATTCAAAACAAGAGCACATAAGGGGGAAATAGAACATGTTTCCATTTCATATAAATCACATTAGAAAGAAGTTATTTGAATCATCCATATTTTACCAGACTCACAGAGAAATGTATGACAGAGTAGGAGTATCCTTCTCTCAGAAATTGCCCTTATAGTGAAAAATAATAATCTTTAGAAAAAAAGAGATAAAGACTATTAAAAGCTGAGCAAGAAATGGAATAAATCAGAGAATGATGACAGATGGCCTTCTGATTTTAGCATAATCATTATTTTTATATTCTAATAAGAACACTAGAATTAGATAACTAATACATTAATAAGCACCTACTATGTTAATGGCACTGTCTATGGTTTGTAGGAAATACAAAAAGCAGTACAGGATTCAGTGCTTCTGCTGAAGGAAAAAGTAATCTACTATGGGATATAAAAACAATACAAAAGAGAAATTAAGAGAAGAATAAAAGGCAGCATAGGATTAAATGCAAAGTTTTGGCATTAATTAGAAGGGTAATAACAGAAATTCAGGGAAGGGTAAAAGAGCTGTTTAATGGAATAGTCAATATATTAGATTTGTGAAGTAGTCAGAAAGAATTTGGGACAGGATAAAGGGCTTTTAGAAATTAATACAAGCATAACTTGTTTTATTGTGCTTTATATTGCTGCACTTTGCAGAGATTGTAATTTTTACAAATTGAAGGTTTGTGGTAACATTGCGTAGAGCAAGTTAATCCATGCCATTATTTTTAATAGCAGGTGCTCATTTCATGTCTCTGTGTTCTATATTTTGGTATTTTTCACAAAATTTCAAACATTATAATTATACTTGTTATGGTGATCTGTGATCAGTGATCTTTGATGTTACTATTGTAATTGTTATGGAGGGTCATGAACCATGCCCATATAAGACAGCAAACAACCCACAAATGTTGTGTTTGTTCTGAATGCTCCACCAATCAGCCTTTCACCTGTCTCTCTCCCTCTCCTAAGGCCTCCTTATTCCCTGGGACACAGACATATTGAAATTAGGCCAATCAATAACCCTGCAATGGCTTCTAAGTGTTCAACTGAAAGGAAGAGTTGCATATATCCCACTTGAAACAGAAAGCTAGAATGATTAAGCTTAGTGAGGAAGGCATGTTGAATGCTGAGATGGGTTGAAATCTAGGCCTCTTGAGCCAAACAGCCAAGTTGTGAATGCAAAGGAAAAGTTATGGAAGGAAATGAAACATGCTACCCCAGTGAACACAGGAATAATAAGAAAGTGAAACAGCTTTATTGCTGATATGGAGGAAGTTTTAGTGGTCTGGAGAGAAGACCAAACCAGCCCCAACATTCTCTTAAGGCACAGCCCTAACCCTCTTCAATTCTACAAAGGCGGAGAGACGTGAGGAATCTGAAGAAGAAAAGTTTGAAGCTAGCAGAGGTTGGCTTATGAGGCTTAAGGAAATAAACCATCTATATAAAAGTGCAAAGTGAAACAGCAAGTATGGAAGGAAAAACTACAGCAAGTTGTCCAGAGATCTAGCTAAGATCACGTATAAAGGTGGCTACGCCAAACAACAGATTTTTAATGTAGACCAAAAAGCCTTATATCAGAAGAAGATGTGATCTGGGACTTTCATAGCTAGAGAAGAGAAGTCAATGCCTAGCCCTAAAGTTTTGAAGGACAACCTAACTTGTTAGGGGTTAATATAGCTAATGACTTTAAGTTGAAGCCAATGCTCATTTACTATTCCTAAAATCCTAGGGCTCTTCAGAATTATGATAAATCTACTCTGCCTATGTTCTATAAATGGAACAACAAAGCCTGGATGACAGCATATCTGTTTATAACATGACTTACAGAATATGATATTTATTCATTCATTTATGAGAGAGAGTCTCACTCTAGCTCCCTGGGCTAGAGTGCCATGGCATCAGCCTGGCTCACAGCAACCTCAAACTTCTGGGCTCAAGTGATCCTACTGCCTCAGCCTCCCAAGTAGCTGGGACTACAGGTATTCCTTTCAAAATATCGCTGCTTACTGTAACGTACTTGGTCACCAAGAGCTCTGATAGAGAGGTACATGGAGATTAATATTGTTTTTACACCAGCTAAAACATCTATTCTGAAGCCCATGGATCAAGGAAAAATTTTGACTTTCAAGTCTTACTATTTAAGAAATACATTTCATAAGGCTATGGCAGCCACAGATAGTGATTCCTTTTATGAATCTAGACAATATAAATTGAAAACCTTCTGAAAAGTATTCAGCATTCTAGATGCCATTAAGAAGATTCATGGTCTACGGGAGGAGGGCAAAATGTCAACAGTAAAAGGAGTTTGGAAGAAGTGGATTCCAATCTTGAAGGATTCAAGACTTCAGTGGAGGAATTAACTGCAGATGTGGCAAACATAGCAAGAGAATTAGAAGTGGAGTCTGAAGATGTGACTGAATTGAGGCAATCTCATGATAAAACTCAAACAGATGAGGAGTTGTTTCTATAGATGAGCAGAGAAAGTGGTTTCTTGAGATGGAATCTACTCCTGGTGAAGATGCTATGAACATTGTTGAAATGACAGCGAAAGATT
The DNA here is from genome assembly GCF_040939455.1 of Microcebus murinus. NCBI lineage: Eukaryota > Metazoa > Chordata > Mammalia > Primates > Cheirogaleidae > Microcebus > Microcebus murinus. Next base: position 23,316,419 of record NC_134109.1, read on the forward strand.
TAGAATATTCCACAAACTTAGTTGATACAGCAGTGGCAGAGTTTGAGAGGACTGACTCTAGTTTTGAAAGAAGCAGATAAAATACTATCAAACAGCACTTCATGCTACAGAGAAATATTTTGTGGAAGACCTTTCCCAAGAAAGAATCAGTTGACATTGCAAACTTCATTGTTGGTTCAAGAAATTTCCACAGCAATTGGCCTAATTTCAATATGGTTGTGCCCAGGGAATAGGAAGGCCCAAAGAAAGGGAAAGAGACAGGCAAATGGCTGGTTGGTGAAGCAGTCAGAACAAACACAACATTTATTGATTAGGTCTGCCAACCTTCAGCAACCACCTCCCTGATCAGTCAGCAGCCATCAACATCACACTAAAGCAAGATCCTTCATCAGCAAAAAGATTATGACTCACTGAAAGCTCAGATGATCATTAGTATTTTTTAACACTAAAGTATTTTTTAATTAAGGTGTATATATATATATATATATTTTTTTTAGACACAATGGTATTGTATACTTAGTAGACTACTAAATCTAATATAGTATAAATGTCTTGCATTTTTATTGATACATCATAATTGTACCTATTAGGGGGGACATGTCATATTTTGACATATGTATACAATGTGTAATGATGAAATCAAGGTAACTGGGATGTCTATCACCTCAAATATTTACCTTTTCTTTGTGTTCACATTATAATTTTTCTCTTCCAGGTAAAACATAACTTTTACATGAACTGGGAAACCAAAAAAGTGTGTGTGATTTACTTTATTGCTGTATGTGCTTTATTTCAGTGGTCTGAAATCAAACCCACAGTATCTCTGAGGTATGCCCACACATCTTGATATAGTGATCAGAAAAAGAGAGAGGACATTTTAATGGCAATCTTCAAGAAAAAGCCATGGAGATGGGATTGATACATGGGAAGCATTGCAGAGTCAGCCTGAAAAGGTTGTGTGTGGTGCAGTAGAGAAACACCAGGGTTAATAAGTCACTTGAAGATAGAAACTTGAAAGACATCATCACTTTGTGGTTAAGGCCACCAACCTGAGTTGGATGCTTGCCTTGTGTCTGTGTAATCAGTGAGAAAAAGGGAATGAATAATCAGAATTCATTCCAATACCCTGTGAGGAAAAATAGAAATTACAGATATAACAAGAAAATAGAAAAAGAGAAGGAAAAACTCTGGAGAAACCATTCAAAAGTCTTATCAAGAATCAGGTTCAAATGACTAAACTGTTCAATTTACTAAGAATCTTGTTCTGTGTAAGCAACAGCTGAGAACTATCCCATCGTTATCTCTCCTAGCAAAATTAACTAATTCAAATAACCAGTTATATCATTAATGTGGTACAAGACTAACTTTGTCTCTTGCCCATTTTCTTATTTTCCAGGTGGTTACAGAAGGCCTATACAGTTGCTTTTGCTTAATTTGACCTGATCCACTGCCTAGAATGTTTCTTCTCTAGGATTTTAGACTGAGGACTCAGGGATGTCAATCTGTTTTTTACCTTAAATGGGTATGAGGCAAACCTATGAATGTTACCATATAGACATCTGGTCCAGAAACCAGTAAAACCTAATCTACAAGATTAGAATAACAGAGAAGAATATGCCCAAGCTAGCAGGCTGGACACAGAAATAGTGTAAGAGATGAATAGTAGCACTGACCTACCAGCTGAGCAAATCCTATATCACCTGAACCTCATCTGAACCCTTGAACCCACGAGTGGACCCAGCTAAGATTAGTAGAGTCATTCAGCCAATCTTAACCTGCAATAGCTAACCCTCAACCAACCCACAGCCCTGTAAGAAATAAATGTTTGTTGTCCTATGCTGCTGAGATATTGTGGTTGGTTGTTAGGCAACATCTTGTATAACTAGCTAGTTGAATTGAATTAATTAATAAGATTTCTGAACTATTAGAGTTTCATAATATACCTCTGTATTCTTATATTTCTTTTTTTTTTTTCATAAAACTATTCAAACAATCAAATGAGACCCACTAGGCAAACAAGACCCATCTCATATACTAAAACATGCTAAAAAGAAAAAGAAAAAAGACATAACTACTATATATTAAGGCCAACATTCTATTTGTTGGGAGTTTGGTATGGTTTGAATGTGTTCCCCAAAATTTATGTGTTGCAAACTTAATCACCAATGGAATGGTGTTGAGAGGTGGTATCTTTAAGAGGTGACTAGGTAATGAGAGCTCTGTCCTCCTGTATGAGTTAATGTCATTATCTCAGGAGTAGGTTGGCTATAAAAGCGAATGTGGCCCTCTTGCACACTCTCTCATTACATGATGCCTTTTGCCATGGGATGACAAAGCAGGAAGGTCCACAGCAGATGCCGTGCCACACTCTTGGACTTCACACCCTCCAGAACTGTAAGCCAGATAAATTTCTGTTCAATATGAATTACTCAGTCTGGGGTATTCTATTATAGCAGCACAAAACAGACAAAGACAGTGTTCCTATGCAAAACACAAACAGATATGATCCAGGCTATTAAGTCATTCACTTTGTTCATCCTGCCTAAATCTGTCAGCAGCTTCTTTAGAGAGTGAACAGTGATACTCCAAGGCAGTATTGTGTTCCTCTTTCAAAGTTTATGTTCTCTTCCAACCCATCTTAATTTTATTTCCCACTTTTTCAAGGTCATGCTGTCAATTAAGGATAACTAGTAAATGTACCTGCTAAAGGACCTTGTAGAAGGGTATGGATGGTTATGTCATACTGTATCATCCATTCTGCTTACATTCACTTCTGTTTTCATGGATCCTTTGGAGATGCAACATGTTAACCCAATGACATGAGTCTCTAAGAGCAGAGTTTCAGACCCTGTGATGGGTGGGGAAGTATTCTCCCTAATCTCCCCCATTATATAAGAGTATAGATTGAATTCTGTTGTGTCCAGAGACTTAAAGTTATCAGACAATGGAAAGGGAGATTTGCCAATTTTTCATAAAGAATGTTTGTTTTTGTTTCCCCCCAGACATTTGTAAAAAATGAAACTGGAGAAAGAGTAGAAAGCAAAATTATGCCCATTTGTGTGTTTGTGGGTTGGTGGGGAACAAAACTTTGGAAGACCCAAGACTCATCACTTTCTAGTGCTATTGCATAGATACCTCCTGGTTTCTCATTGAGCTAAGACCCAGGTCACTGTAGGAAGTAAAATGCAGGATGAGAACTTTTTCTTTCTGTTTTGTTTCTGCTTTTCCCAAAGGGCTCCTGACATGGAGAGATAGATGATGGCCAGTGGCAGGGATCAAGAAGCACACCCCTTGCTGCCTGGGCTCCAGGAGTCACATTTGTCATTCCCAGGGCTTTCCCCTCAGTGGAACTTCTTGTCATGGGGTCTGGCTTGAGTGCACGGAGGAGAGGGAGCCAGGGATATAGGGTGAGGCATCATTCTTCATCACTCAGGCAGCAATAGGAAAGATAGGAAGGGGAGGGAAAAGGAGCCATCCATGACTGAGTCTTGATTAATTGCCAGTCTTGACAGTGACAAGAAATGTGGAAAACAAAGCAGAAAGGTAAAAAAAAAAAAAAAAAAGTGATTTTAGAGCTTCTTCCTACACAGAAAATAACTACCTTAAATTAGAAAAATCAGTTAATCACATCAGATGTCTTATAGGCAGAATCTGAGAATTTGGAAACTATAAATAAACAAACAGAGCTCAAGACTTGTGTTTTCTGGAAGGCCCAGCACATCCAAGAGATCTGAAGGTATGAGAAGAATATCTCTGAAAGCCAAAGCCAGGTTTATGCACACACATTTCATTTGTATCTTGTGTGCCTTCTCTCAGTGCTGAAAAGCAATCATAACACAGAAAAACACTAAGAATTACAGGGTCTGTCTATTCCATCTCATGAACTAAGTTCTATAACCCCTGGTTTCTTTTCGGGGAGCCCTCTAAAGGATATCTTTGCCTTTACTTTCTCACACAGTATCAGCAAGCCTCCAAAGTACCCAGACAAAAATACCCTCCAGCTACCTTCTGGTGTGGTAGAAATTTCCAGAAGTAGAATTGCTCTTCGGGTCAGAGAATCCTGTTCCTGGGAAGTCTCAGTGAAACACCAAATATGTTCACTTGGAAGTTCCCCAAACAAATTGTGTCAGCTTCACAATTTAGCCCAAGGCTAGGCAGTTTCTAGTTCTTTTTGGGAACAGAGGGGTAGGGAAAAGATGGTTCTGGCACTTATGCATGTCAAAGTAGGTATATATATGCTATTAATTGAAATAATCTGAGCAATCACTGGAAACAGCACAGGGTGAGAGAAATTCTAGGAAAATGCAATATCAAGGTCTGAGTCAAATGAAAGTTTCTTGTTGTCTAAGGATCCTAGAAACTTCTCCTAAAATGTTTCGGTTTCTCCCACAGAAATGCTGTTGATATATCAATGTTCTCTGAAAATTGCACTAATCATATTAGACTATAAATTATATCATTGTACTTTAAAACTTGTAAATAGTTATTCCTGTTAATGCATTTATAAGTTTGTCTCATTTGGATTGAATTATTAATAACCATATTTGCATTCTAAAAATTGCAGTCCTAGAACAAATTGATAAATTAAAGAAATTCTATAGGGCAGTATTACTCAGAGGTAAACTGTCCCATACTTGGTAGGAATTCTAAGATACTCTCATCTAAGAAAAACAATTTAGAAAATTTTTTACTCATCTCACTTCTCAAATGTTTCTTCTCCATCCACCGTATTTTTCTTTTATTTTGCATACTAATCTCCTCAAGATGCTTCCATATAACTGTGATTGAACTGAGAGTTTAAACAAAATTTCCCCCTCCTCATTAGTTACATTGACCACTTGGAATCTCAATTTCATTTGAGAGGTGTCTTCCCAATGATGAAAAAATGTTCAGAGCTTATAATTAATAAACATTGCTAAAGGTTTGTGAAATTAAAATTGGACTGCAATATAAGCTTAAAATGCTTAGAACTATGATTTATTCAAATATTAATGCAATAGCAATATAATCTAAATCTAAATAAATTAGATCCCAAGACACTCTTGCTTGTTCACATTTCTCCCCTTCTTTCTTTCCACATCCCTTATTCTGTGACACTGCTAATACACTACTAAAGGTTGAAATAAATCTCTTTAACCAATCTCTTTCTTGTACAATTTAAAACCAAAGTCAGATCCAGAGGGTAGAATCCATCTCTCTCCTTCCTTTAGTGTTCTCTTTAATTTATGTTCCTTTAAACATCACTATTCTTATTTAGAGGCTACAGCATATTTATATTATCACTATTCTTCCCAGAAGTTCAACTCTTTTCAAGTATTTTTTATCTCTTCGAAACCCTTCTATGATAAAGCCAAGAAGTTTATAATTTTAGCTAATTCTATCCAAGAAATTGGACCCATAACTTTTTTTTACATATTTCTTTTCTGAGCGTGTCAGCCCATTTTTCCCAGTGACAAACTTTGCACATAGAAGGTCCTTAAGATTAACCACAAGATTCTTCAAGCTGGAAGGGACCCTAGGGATATCTACATGTGAACTTTTAGAACTATGGAGTTGAAGTGACCTTTTATCTTTCAGTATTCACTATAGTGGATTAGAGTTTGAATGGCATCTGTTTGGTAAATATTATATAATATTACATATGTGTACTAGAAAAGATACCCAAAACATCCCCAAATACTTTCTGCTGGGCCCCTTTTATCACATCAAATGTTCTATGTCAAACACCTCCTTCTTGGTTCGTTCTTGAGGCAATAATACTGAAGACAACTCTGTATTGAATGTTTACCCTATGTCAAGCACCAAACTAAGCACTTTAATCTTGACAACAATCTCTAATGTAGATACTGTTATTAGCCCTAATATTATCATATTTTACAGAATAAGAATCACAGATCCAGAAAGGCTTAGTAACCTGGACAAGTTGCACAGCAAGTGACAGTACCAAGATCCCGATCCAGTTCTGTTGATTCCAGCACCCCAATTTTACTCACTGTATCAACCAGGTAGAATGTAACCAGGATCTAGTGAGCACTGTCTTTTCTTCTGGAGTTCTCTTTTGGTTCTACAGCTGCCTGAGCGCCTCTATTTGAGATTTTCTTAGTAGTCAACTTTTCTGTCTGTTAAGTGGTAAAGGCATGTTTACCCACTGCCAGTGGCATATTAACATGTATGTTATAACATAGTGGAAAGTTCAAGAATATTAAATGTGAATAAAATTAGCACTCAAATCCACATTCTAATTACCTACTGTGTAGTTTTAGGCAAACTTGACTTCTTTGAGTCTCAGTAGGTTGTTCTAAGAGTGTGTCACTAGAAATTTTCAAAATCATATGTCAGATGCCTGGCAAATAGAAAACTGTCAATAAAGAATGTTTACTGTTATTGTTGCTGGAGGGAAAGTTCTTATATTTGCCCATCTATGCTATAATGCTGCAATATTTGAACATTTTCTATTTTCTCTCTGTCAGAAGACAAATCATGCCAAAACCCCAATGTAAGTGAGTACATGGTGATGCAGAAAATCAGAGCCTGGACAGCTCCCCGATCGTACTGGCTGATGATTCCTTTAAGACAGGGCAGGAGTGTGTAGGTCATGCTTGACCACTGCCCTCAAAAGGCTGCCTCCCTGCAGAATTGCCATTAGACCAACTGGTGTACAAATTGCCTTTACATGTCCTGAATTTCTGATCTGTCCCTGCTCTGGCTATTGGCTATGCCTTTGTATTTCAATTTGCTCTCCCTGGTTTCATAATTTGTTTGAGTTGGTATCTGGTTTATATTCTTACATGAGTTTCAGTTTCTGAAATACTGGTATGATCATTTCATCGCCTGTGTCTCGTGGTACAGTGGCATCCCTAGAATTCTAGTCCCCTTGACAGCCCTTCATTCAAAGACCACTATAGAATATTTCCTCCTGGGGAACTCTCTGTTGACCTCTGTTGGCTTCTAGTTGCTATTCCCAAGGCACAAAGTGACACTGACTCACCGGAGATGATAGGAACTCAGTGGGGCAGCCATGAGTGTAAGTTTGATTCATGCTGAAGCATTTGGCTGTCATGCTTTAGATTATGTGCAGTGTTCATCAGGGTGAACCCTGAGACCTTGAAGAAACCTGTGGCAGCATAGTTCCTTCGTAATGCCTATGTGTGCTCATTCTCAACAGCATTTTGGTGATTTAGTAGAAGGTAAAGATGAGAAGAAAGAGGTTTAGAATAAACCAGATGCAGTTTCCCCTTCCCCTTTCAAGAATCTCCATCATGAAATTCAGAATTCCAGGGGACCTCAAGAATCTATTGCTATTTCAGGGATTCTCTGAATTGGCAGCTGGAATGTCTATGACCTCTTTCTACCTTGGAATATTGAGAGAAACGAAACATTAATAGAGTTTGGACGTAATATCCTGAAATAAAAAAAAAATAGAATGTGGGTGTTCACCTTCAGTAGTATACTAGGGCAACTGAAGATAGCCAAATGCTAGCAATAACCCTAATGAATCCTGCTTTCCAGAAAACAGCAACCACTAAATGTCCATTAGAGAATGACCAGTGGCTAATTCTGAATTTTAAAAAGCTTAAAGTCTTTAACATAAGGAAGTAGTTTTATGAGTATTTATACATTAGACTTAAATTCATTTTCTCAAAAAGAATTATTGAATACTTATTATATGCAAAGAGCCTTGGGGAGAAAATGGATATAGATGGGGAAAAGAGAAAGAGAGGGAAGAAGAAATCTATTAGTTCAATGAGAAAGAGCTGATATTTTACTGACTGCCAAGAATAGAATGATGACAATAAATAAAATTTTCAATAAGGATTATGGGCCTTTTCAACCTAATCTGAAAATGTCTCCATGGCAAGAATTTCTCCCTTCCCTTTTGATGCAATATTTGACTCATAAAGGACTGCTGGCAGTAGCCATCACTGAAAATTATACAGAGATGTGAGCAAATGAGTAGATGAAACACTATTTCCCTTTAGAAGGTGGTTCAAGGAATGTCTAACATAGACCAACTCCAAAATGCAATATGCTTCCTAGTCAGAACCTATACCCGATTGTAATGTAAATTCCTAACCCTGCCATAAATATTGTCTTCAGGGAAATCTTCCTCTAGAAAGAGAAAAATCACAGTGTAATACATTTGGATAGATGCACAAACCTGTCTTCCCTCTGATGAATCAATAAATATGTTTTTATTGTTACTGTGAAATAGGTTATATATGTATATAGTTGTATGACTTTCTTAATGTATGAAATAATATGGGATTGCACTCAGCATGGATTGACTTATAGTTTTCACTATTCTGTGTCACTGCAGAAAATCACAGGCCTATATTGCATATATCTTGCTAAGAAGGGACTCAGGAAAATGTCTTTGCTGCAAAAGCAAAAGCCATGTTCATCTCTAGATGACCTGAACTTTGCTTTGGAAATTCTCCACTTTTCACGGTACTGGGACTGTTGCTTAGTTTCTTCCACCTTTATCTCTTCTTGTCCCTACACTTTGCATTGTCCTGCCCAACACAACCACAGGATCCCTAAACAGAGACCAAAGGAACAAGACCTAAACACTTACCAAAGCCATTTTGAACATAATGACTAACATAATGTGGTTATTCAAAAGCATGGTGGATTTAAGAGTGACTCCTGACCCCTGGGAAGTTTGAAGTTATTTGACTCAATTGCTTTGATGGCTTTGTTTAGGGGCTGAAACTGCCTTTTTCTGGAGATCCATTAACCACACTAGCATGGATGTCCTGGGAACAGGAAACCTTGCTATAAAGGCTACTCTTCATAAAGATACTAGAGACTTCCATGTATATTTTAAGGAAAAGAAGCATGTGTTTATAGCTGCAGGCCAAAACCCTAGCAGAAATACAAATGCTTCAAAAAGCACCATTCTCTTTGACATATCTCTAATTTAGAGATTTGGGGTTTCTGAAATAGAGGACTTGGAAATACTTCTCAGTGTTTGGCCTTGTGTTTGGAAACCAATTTTGCAATAAAGATTCATTATGAATTCATTACCAAAAGTACTAGATTTAATAAATTCATACTACTTTTTTCATTTTAAGCAATACCTCTTACTAGTGACTCAAAGCACATTACCAGTATTTTCTTTGCAATATGGAATGAAAGAAGAGAAACCTGTAAATTGTTTCTATGTAACAAGTTAAGAACTCTAGGTGACTTCTAATGGTAAAGACCTGTGCAAAGGCAAACAACACCTACCTAGAAATCTTCCTCTAGAAAGAGAAAAATCACAGTGTAATACATTTGGATAGATGCACAAACCTGTCTTCCCTCTGATGTATCAGTAAATATGTTTTTACCAAGACAACTGGCTGAATTAAAGAGTGAAGCTGTCATCCAAGTGCTCAACAAACATTTCCTGACTCTCTGCTTAATGCAAAGCATCATGTTAAGAGACATGGGGAGTGGTGCCTACGCAGGGCATGACCTATGTCTTCAAGCAGCAAACAGCTTAGTAATATCAGCTGAGATGATCTTCAGTCCCATCCAAGAAAAGTCCATTGTTGAAAAATCTCAGAAGAGTTGTGTTACAGTAATATATCACCTGTAAAAATCTAGTGTGATCCTGGAGAATAACATACGCTATTTTCCTACAAACCCTTTACAGTGATTAATCTCTGAAAATTATATTATCAGTTAGTAGGGTAAACCTTTATGGTGAGCATTGAATTATTCTGGGGGACAATATGACATTTACTCACAACCCAAAGGGGAAGGTCATGCAATCTATCCTAGCTCCAGATGCTTCTCCTATAAGATGGAGATAATAACATTTTCTACCTCATAGGTATATTGTGAGGATTAAATGAGACAATGAATTTGAATCATTTAGCTCAGTTCCTAGAAATAAATCTTATCTTTTTACAATGTACACTATCTGGGTGAGAGGCATACTTATAACACTGACTCAAACTGTACATAAGCAATTTATGTAACCAAAATGCTTGTATACCTATAATACTCCAAAATTAAAAAAAAAAAAATAACAATATAGCTTCCTGCTACCTAAGAAAAATGCTAAGTGGTTCTGGAAATTTACCAATCTGATATAAAGAGGTGCTCTAACTCTGCTTATGGTACACTGGCGTGGAATTTTTCAAAAAGAAATTATTTATATGTTTGAAAACTGCAAGCATCGCACTTTGGTACTCTGGCCAGCATTCTTAATTTTAGAATGGTTCTAGGTGAATGAAGCCTATGGCCTTAGTTAACTACCAAAGCAGAAAAAATGGTGAGAGGGAAACTCGATCGTAGAGAATCTGTCCAGATGTTTATTTCCCTTCATTTAGGTCCATATAACATATGGATCAAATGTTCAAAGCTATTAGGAGCAGAGAAAAATGCCAGAATCGATGCTGCAACACATTTTGTGCTTACCCTGAATTAATGCTTCTATATCAGTGTTGTTCCTGATTTAACTTCTTGTTAATAGCCTTAAACATTTGATCTATATCTTTTGCTGGCTCCAATACAGAAAAATCCACATCATGGATTCCCTATAGAGTCACAAGGAAAGGAATCTGCAATGTCAACAGGGATGCCTGGGAATTGTGGCAGGTTTGAGTGACCCTTCCAAATGTAACTACCATCAAAGTGAGAGCGTTCACTCCTCACCAATAAAGTGGAGGTTCTTTTTAAAGGATAGAGAAATTTTGGAGAGTGGATTTCTTTTTCTATTCTCTGTTCTTGGGACAATTTCAATATAACTACTGAAAGCATGAAAAAATCAACTTTGGGATCTTCAGAAATATGTCTTATCAAGACTGGCCATTGTTTTCCAAACCTGATTGATTGAAGATGTTAGTATATGATGCATAAAAAAGAAAGCTAGTCTGATAAAATAATATAGAGAAACATGGCATATTAGCCATGTTGGAAATGTACAATATATTTGTATATTAAAAGGTCTGAGAAGTTCTACAGTAAAGCAAAATTTTAAAATATGACCGTCGTCCTATATTTACTAAAATATATTTAAGTAAGAAACATTTTCTTTTCAGATAACACATTTAATATCCAGGTAGAATTGTTTACTGGCAATTCTACCTATTTCATGTTGAACTACAGAAATGGAATGGAATAAAATAGAATAGTTTCCATTCACTGAGTGCTTAATATATGCCAGCCAATTACTATTCTATTTTTCATATAATATCATATTTTATCTACTCAGAAACTCTATGAGATATGTACTATTATTATCCCCACTCTCAGAGGAACTAAGAGGTTAAATAACTTCTAAGGTCAGATAGTAAATGGTGGGACCAAGCTTCATTTAACTCAGGCAGTTGGCTCCAGGTCATCTTGAACCAGCATACATGTAGAAAACTTAGAGAAGTTCCAGAAATTATTTTATAAAGTCCACGGCTAGAAATAAAAAGAAATTTTTTTAATCTAGGAAATAGAATGCTAAAAAAAAGGAATACTATCTTTATATAAAAAATAGGATTCAAATTTAAAAAATTAAATTAGCCATAGGAAAAGTTCCCAAGAATAAAATTGCTAAAGGCATATGGAAAGTAGAAGTTATAAAATTGTTTTCTTGATGAATCTTCAAAAATTAGAATGTTTGTCAGTGTATATCTTTTAGAACAGTCTTTATTAAAAGCAATTGGATCAATAATTCCTAAAGTGTCCTGAATCTGCAAGCATCCAGGGTTTCCCATGAAGAAGTTGGTGACAAGATACCTCAGAGTGTGGACAGATTTTCCTTCATTATAAATGAGCCAGTGTGTAGAAAATTCCCTAGGTATTAATATTTCTACCTAAGAAATAAGCTTATTATAACCATGATGATGATGCTTAAATAATACAAATAATAATAAATTAATCACTCCTAAAATAATGCAACCCTTTATAAACAAGTTGACTGTGTTAACTGTATTTTTGTAAAATGCCCTGAGGTGAGAAGCCTGTTGACAAAATTACAGCACCACCAAATTGACATTAATACTATACAAATACCACAAGAATCTGAGAGCCTACGGAGCCAAGCCAAAGTATTTGTTCAGTATCCTTAACTATCCATTTCATCTTTTCATGTACAAATGATTAAAATAAGACCAGAGAAAAACTGGGGAGCAGTCTACATTAGGGATTGTCAATGAAGACTTACCTATGATAGGAACATAAAACATATCATAATATTATCATAGTATTAACATTGAAGTCCTAAGGATGACATTTTCCTTTGATAGTTCCCAGCACCCCTGGCTCTAGCCATTAGTGAGGCTTAGGTACTGTGTTATTTAGATCTTTTATTTCCCCAAGAGAAAACAAGTGAGCATGAAGGGCTAGCAGGATGGAATACTCCTTAAAATAAATCTTTCTGATGAGACTGGGATTTGTGACTATACTTGAAGAATACTTGTGTATCTAATAAAGACACTATTGGTATAGTACCAAATTATTTAAAGGTAGAGATGATACAGGTTTCCTAAATGCTACTGTCTGAGAAGGATAATGGACACCTAAAGCTATTATCCACAGTGGGCAAATGTTACCTTGGAATCTTTTTTCCTCCTATCTTTTTTTGTTTCACAGATAAGCATGAATCATCTTTTGCTATTTCCTTTCTCTCTTTTTTATTACAAAATTAAAAATTATTGGACAGTAGCCCGAAACACTGCAGATTTCACATCTTGTTTGGTCTAATTATATCACCCAGCCTGCCAAAATGGTTTCATCAATGAGCATGCATTGCAGGAGCTTTCCTAATCAATTATTTGATATTTAATTAAGGACCCTGCCCATATTTGAGGATCTGAAGCTTTAAACAGAGTGGGGCTTCTTTGTGGAGGGCTCATCACCTCCATTGCTTTGATGTTACTTTGAATTTATGAGAAATTCTCTCTAGTTTCCTAGCCTCAATTTTCTCCTTGCGTACTATAATCTCAGACCTGCTGCTGGTAATGGCTTCAAAACCATTTGAGGGTCCCAGCTCTATTCACAGACAGATGTCCCAGGCTAGACTATAGAAGTCTACCTTGTGGGTTTGAAACATTAAGCTAGCATTCTTTCATCTCTCATGGAGTTAAATGGAGACAGCCTGCCAGATAGCAAAAGAAATACAAGTTAATAAACAGGATGCCACTGCAGGTAGTGAGATGAGCTTTGGTAGTGAGAGACACAGCTATTACGTGAGCACAAAACAGAAAAGAAAATACAAGAATTGGGATTATAGACTAGAGTGGGTCTAACAGAACTTCACTGAAATTTTGAAAGTTTTACCTTTTGAATGTCAGGATTAGTAATTTAAATAAATAAGTATTGTTTAAGGAACATATAATCAAGATTTCCTTGTGCACATGTTTAATAAACATCTGTGGGATGTGAGGCATTTTACTCATTGCTATGATGTTTATGTAGAGTTTGGTCCTTCTTTTTAACCATTGTATATTTGAATGAAGATATATTGGAAAGTAAGTCCACACATGACATAAAGAGCCACTGAATGATGTGAGATTTGAGGCAAGGATGATATATAGGAAGACATGGTTGCATTGAACTTGCAAATTCTAGCACAAATCTTGCTATAACACATGAAAAACTAAAGTAGGTGGAATAGAGGTACTGCTTCAAGCATAATAATGCATTTTTGCTAATAATTTCAATCATTTAAACTCAAATGAATCAAGTATATGGATTTCAAAGTTTAATAAAATCCAAAAGGTTTAGAATTAAGGGAATAAAAGAGAAAAATAAGTCAAGAGAAAACCAGTAAATATTAATAATCATCGCTTGGAAATATATGCTTAACAAACCTGATGCACGACAGAATCCAAATGCAGACTTTGTATGGTATCTATTCTGATTACTTAGCAGTGTTTTCCTTTAATACATTCTCGATTTTTCTTTGTGTCATAAAGACTTATTGTAGTAAGTCTGTTTTTTTGAAGTCACTTCCCATCTTAATATTGATTTAATCAATGATATATCCAATGATGTATATATACTATATCCAATGATGAGTAAATTATTTGATAACACTAAAGAATTTTATAGTATATTTTAGAGAGTGTCTTATAGAATCTAGTATTTCTCTTCATCATAATTGAACTGAAATAATTTATTGATTGTCTAATGCATGTCACAAGCCTATTAGAATATAGGCCTAATGAAGGTCCAAGCTTTGTCTCAGCATTTAGCATATTGCCTTCATACATTGTAGGTACTCAGTAAGTATTAATAAGGAAATAAAAAATAAACAAACACTACATTGATCATTGTACCACTGTCATAATTATTGGGGGAACTATAAATAGGGATAATAGCAAAGGTTGAAAATGTCAATGAAAGAATATTTTCTTTTGTATTTTAACCCAACCAAATAAAATCTCTGATAATAATCTGCCTTCATAGAAGAGACCCATCTAATTTTTAAGTCATGTTCCTCCCTCTGAAAGCTGAACTTTGGAATAAATGATTAAGATGCTTTCCACATAAGATACTCTACCACTGTGTATATCTTTAGCAATATGAATGCACATTTTCTGAAGTTGCTTTATAAACAATAAGTTTTCATTTCATAGTAAGCTCTTTAAGGGAAGATCCTATTCTCTTGCTTAAATCTTACTTCCTGCCTGCCTGTCCTAAATATCTATTATTCCCTACACATGGTCTAGGGAAACAAAGCATTACGCTTATAGGGTTATACTGAGAAAGGAAAAGCATCTGATTCATTCAGAAAAATACTGAAAGAGAAAAAAAGAGGTAGGGGCATCTAGTTACAATCTTAAATTTTCTAAAAGGAACCGGGGAAATAAAATAAGAACAGCATCATTTGTAAAAGATATTAAATTAGGAAAAGAAAGTGCTAGATAAAGGTAAAAAAGAAATCTAGATTTGACTCAGTCTTCTACTGACATATTTAGAAGGTTTTGACCAAGTTCATACTTTTTTTTAATATAGTTTAAGTTGTTATACCTGTGAATTTTGTTACTAATTTACTCTTCTTCATTTTCATACATGGTTGCTTTGTTTTCTGTATAGTATTTCTGTCTTTTTTGGAATGTCTGCTGACTTGGAATTCCTTCATTCCTGACTATACTTCACAACATCTCCCTCTCATTGTTACACATAGCATATATATCTATATCTATCTATCTATCTATCTATCTATATATAGATATGCATATATGTGTAGCATATATGTACATATATATGACTACGGTATGTGGTTGTGTCACCACATGATGATTATTAAATCTAAGGAATACAAGAGGCACTAGCATAAAAATGTGACCATACATGGCTAAATATTTATTATTGATTTTTTCAATTATATAAAAGCTTCTACAGTGCCCTGTGATGCTAATTTTCAAGTACCTTATATGATATCTGCTGTGAGTTTTTAGGTATGAACTAAACTCAGCAATTAAATTCATTAAAGATTCTATTATGTAAAATACACCAAGCAGGGTAGGCAGTTAAGATGAGGGACTTGAAGAATTAGAAAATAGCAACTAATTGAGAATGCAAAAACATGAGAGCTAATTCAATTTTTATTCAGCAAAATATCACTTTTCATCTGTTTCTAGTCTTTATGAAACTACTGGAAAACACACTTTCAATAACCTTGATATTTACCTTTAAAAAAAAGCTCAAATATTTTCCATTTACACTTGTTTCTGTGTGGCCAGGAGGATAAATGGGGAGTGAGTCCATTTATTTCTTCCTAGAGACTATGATTTCAAATTTCAATTAAAATGAAATGAGCAACACGTTTATCACTATAAAGCAGGTTGTAGGTAGTAGCAATAGGCCTTCTTTCATTGCCATGGCAACTGGACTACATTGTCACGGCTACCTTGGCGCTACATGTAATTGTCAGTGTGTGAGCTAAACTGATAAAACACAATCAATACCCCATAAGCCACAAACTACATGTTGAGCCTGAAAGAAAACCTAGAGAAAGAGAGGTAATTTATTATTATTTTTATAATAGTGGTCTGGGGCAGACACAGGCTATTGTAGCAATCCATAAATTTCACTAGAAAGGAAAGAAAGCAAACCTGGATTGTACTACCTGGACTAAATACTTCACACAATTAGGGAAGAGGAGCCTCAAATGGCCAGGGGCAATGACTGAGCATGAACAGTATAGAATGCAATGGTCTTGTGGCTGGGTGCTTGAAAACACCTGAGCTCTCCACCTGCAGGGAATTACCCATGACGGAACTTGGAAGAAAGTCTCCTGGGCTGTGGAAGTCGAGGGAACAAAGTATATATGCATAATGTTTTCTGGGTATCCTTCACCACTGCCAAGCTGCCAGTTATTTGCAGCAACCAAATAAAACTGTCTCCGGTAGAGACCAATTTCAGTTGGGGTTACATGAGTAGCAAGCACAAAAAGAACCAGACCACCCACATTTTCCACCCAGTCCTGCCCTTTTTCCAAGACTTTCCAAATTCTAAACAAGTGGTTCTCAAACTTCAGCATGTATGAGACTCATCTGGGAGGGCTTGTTAAAACACAAATTGCTTGGTTCTCTCCCAGAGTTTCAGACTCAGTAGGTTTAAGGTGGGGCTCAGAAATTTGCTAATGCTGCTGGTCCGGAGACCACTTTAAGAACTCCTGCATGACATTAATCTCAGCAAATATTTCTTGCTTAAAAAAATGATAATAATCTCTCTCCAGGTAAACAAACAATATAGCACCATCTGTATGTTTTAGAGGAGAACAAGAAAAGAAAGTGAAATTGTTCCACTAACAAGAATATAGTTTGCCAACTTGGTTGAGTACCAGGAAAAGACTAGGGAGGATTTTGTTTGTTTTCTTGTTCTTTGTGTATGTCTTGTTTATGAGCCTGAGATCTAATAAGCATCTCTGACAATAAGAATGAACAGCATCAGACATGACAGGGAAAAACCCATTGAAATCAGAGAAATACAACTTTTAGGTACAAAGAGAAGCTAAGTGAGTACAATTGGCAGGTAAAAGAAGAAAATGAACCTCAGAGATAGGTTTCTTCACCTACTAACTCTCCTCATTGGCCCCATTTGGAAGCAGCTGCTAGGAGAAAGCCTTCTTTCTATTAGAAAGGAAAGAAGCCAGAAGATGGGTTTTGGAAGAGTCCTTCACTGAAGAAAATGCTGAGTGGTAGGAAATCACTGAAGCAGTTTGGGCTTGGAGAGAGATTAATGATTTGACAGGAAGCTGCTGACTCAATGACATTCACATCACAGACTAAAGTCATTTTATCTCTGTTTCCAGTGTTTGCTATGGTACTAAAGTCAAACCATGTCTGTTTTGGAGAGATACCAATAAAAGACATGGCCTTGAACATATGCACACCCATAAGAGATCATGCTGTGGTGTGTTTTCTTCTTATACCTTTAGCATATCTCCCAAAAACAAAACCTGACAGCAACTACTTAAATTAGGTTTCACCTATTGAGATGTACTCCCAATCTGAAACATGAAGAAAAACCATGGGTATTTTTCAAATAATAGCAATAAACTAGTGACAAATGCTACAACTCAGTCAAGAGGCTACACAACAATTTTATGAAAGTAAATGTTTTCCTTTTCCTTTAAAACACTGGCTGTCCCATGCTAACACAGAAAATGGACAGCAGTTAACAATGAGAGTGAATATAGAATTTCAACTTCCACAATAGTAGGCTAATAAAATGGTATTTGCAATTATCGTTCAATTAAAAAAGAGAAACTCACCAAGATGCTTAAGGTTTACAAAATGAGCCCAGCATTTAACAACAGATCATCATTACATGATTTTTTCTTTAGTCTTATCTAAATATTAGAGCAGTGTTCCTCAAAGACCACTAGTGTGGTCTCTGAGCCAGCAGTATTAGTGTCACCTGTGAACTCCTTAGAAATGCAATTGTCCTGCCCTACCCCAGAACTACTGCATTAGGAACCCTGAGGGTAGGGCTCCATGATTTGGGTTGGCTCCAGCCCACCAGGTGATTGATCCTGATGTACTAAAAGATGAGAACACTCTAACAGAATGTCTCTCTCTTTGTCCCTGTTCTCAATTACTGGCCTTGATGACAACAACCAAACAGCCATTTCTTTTGCAACACAGTTTCTGGAAATGATGAACTACACTTCAAACTAATTAATGATAAAAAAAATAAAATAAACATCTCAGAGTGTCATCCTTTATTTTATCTTTTATTATGCTCTTCTATATTCATACTCAATTCAATTTTGATATGCTTTAAAAATCAAGAATAGTATTGACTTAAAAAACATTTTCCACAAACTTGAAAGCAAGTAGCTAACTATACCATTATTCTCGCATTTTTGTTGTTAAAATCTAGCAATTTCAGATCCAAGTGTCTCTTTCCAGAAATTCACCCACTCCTCAAAATGCTATAAGATCATTTTTCAATTGCAAATGTATCAGAGGAAAAGTCACCTGTGAGAGTTTCTTTTCCCCAGTGAGACAATTTTCCCATAGATTAGGTTTAAATAATCCCTCAGAAACCCTTGATTGCAGCATTGGGTACTCAGGCTGTTTCAGAAGACATTTTTTTCCACACTCATTAAAATTAATTTGTGCATTTTATGACACAAAAACTTATCAAAGCATCTTAGCTGTGAAACTAACTAACTAAATAAATATCCCCAGCATTCCCCACATTTAAAGAGATTATTTATTTTCTCTGAGGGCTGATAAAAGTTCTGATGGCACATTTTCTAATTTTAAAAGCATTTTCATTTCACACTTCTGAAAAACTTGAAGTCAGGAGTGAGCGGGTGGGTCTGTTTGAAGTGTGATTCACACTTTATGCTCTCTTCCCCCAACAGCTCATGCATATTTATAATGCCAACCAGACTGCAGGTTTTAAACATGCCAAAGAAAGAGACTATTTTAGAGGATAATAAATAAGTGTGCTGTAGTTATGTAGCACCTTCTCTCCAAAATATCCACCCTGTTTACAAATGTTAACTAATAATTTCCAAAGATAAAATTATATATATGTCATATATATATATATATATATATATGTATATGTCATCATCACCTTCATCTATCCTATATAATTCTTAATAAAAATATTTTCCTCTGGAGTTATTTATATACTGACTTTCCTTTTTTCAGGTCTATAATATTCCCTATTTCACTTAATGACTTGTTTATTCATCAGCCAATCCATCCATTAATCTATCAATTTATCCATTCAACAATGATTTATCAGCCAACAAACACTATTATAGGGACCATGCAATAAAGCCAATGATAGACCTAAAGGGTACAAAGAGAGAACTCCATCTTTCTCATGGGTGGAGAGTCAGATAAGCAAATGAATATCAATATAAAAAGTCCTGCAATTGATAATACATGGAATAATGAAGAAGTGAATATGTACCTTTTATAGTAAATTGAAAGATATTATGAGGGCAGTGATATTTTAATTTAACAGGATGGAGTTTACTTTTTTAATGGGAGAGAACAAGTAATTAAAGAGAAAGAAGTAGCATAAGCACAATCTCACAGGACGAATACATTGTATTCCGGAAACAGAAAACCCAGCATGGCTGGAGTACAAGTTGCATATGGCAAAATGGTAGGACTCAAAATTGAAGTAACAAATGAGAGACAGATTGGACAGAACTTGGTACATCACACAGAAGAGCTGGAATTTTAGCCTGGGGGCTAAATTTGCTCAGAGCTCACTTACTCAATTACATGGGCTAGGGGTTTCTTGTCAAAAAACCAGAAAGTATGTACCTCACTAAAAGACATTCCAATGCAATTATTTAAAACAGCATGCAGGCTCAACAAAACACACTTTCAGGTTCAGATTCAGCGCCTCTTTCTGATTGTGAGAGCTAACTGGAAATCATGTGAAAAATTAGTCAGGTCATAGTATCAGACTTGCATTAACTTGATGGAAAATAGATTCTAGTGGACTGAGGCAGAAGGAAAAAACAAAAAACAAAACAAAAAAAAACAACAAACCACTACCTGTTAAGAACTGCTCTTCACAGTCCAGTTCCTGTTAACATGGTTGGTTTCATTCATTCATTCATTCAATTGATATTATTGAGTATTCAAAATGTGCAAAGCCCTAAGCCAAACTCAGAACCAGATAATGTAATTGCTGTGATGGAAAGTCCACAGAGATGCTTTCTGTTTGGGTTTTTTTGTTTCATCTTTGTCCTCCTTTAGTCGAAAAACTTCTTAAAGAAAGCAACGCTTTTCTTAAGTGCAATCATATGCTCGCCTCCAGCGCTACTACAGTGTCATGCATGCTCCGAGTGTGCCGCAATGTGTGCTGATGACATTCGGTTTCACGACTACAACATTGTTTTGTAACTTAGCCAGAAAACAGAGAAGTGCTGTGATTTAAACAATGTGCGATCCCACTTCCTTACTGCCAGCAACACAGCCCAGAAGCCAAAGCTCTGGGCTTGGGAATCAGATGGCTAAGAAAATTCTGGGACTCAATTATAAGCCGTGAAGCATCTTTCCCACTTTAAAGTAGCCTAAACTTTTTTCAAATGTACATTTATGGTACCAGTGTGATACAATATTTACCAGTTGCTTAAAAAATAAGATATTCTATTTACTGATCATAAACTAAAACTCTATAAAGTTTACTATTCATGTTTAAATGGAACAAAATAAAGAATATACAATGGATCTTTATAAATTCTCCTCTGAAGACGGTTGGTGGTAACCTAAATATTCTAACATCTAATCAGGAACAACTCCAAGAAAATCCTCAGTCTTCTGTTCTTTATTGTACACTGACCTTGTTGTATCCAGTTCATGTTGTATCCAGTTCTCTTCCTTACTTCAGCTTTAAAAAAAAAAAAAACTTGAATTCTAAGTTATTTTACTTATGCACACAACCTAAAACTTGATTTCTTTTGCTTTCTCCATTTCACATTCCCCCATCGTTTCCCTTTCTCTCTCCAACCCTTAGCAACTCAGATTAATAAACTGCATCATTCTTATCTTTCTCCTTTATTATCTTGTTTCCTCACTTAACAGTACATTGTGGGACTTTTTCTAAGTCACCTGGCTTACATCAAGATAGATCAAGTCCATTCTTCCAAATGACTGCATAATAGTCCCTGATAGGGATTTGCTATAATTTGTTTAACAGTTGCATTTCCATATTTATGAACATTTAAAACTATTCTTTTTTAAAAAAACACTATAAAACATGATGCAGTAAAATCCTTAGGCATATATATTTAATAGTTTGATATTGATATTTTTATTTCTATGAGATAGATTCTGATAATTAGTTTTCCTGAATCAAAGGATATATATATTTTTAAATTTCAATAGAAATTGTCATTCAGAAGTTTATCTTTTTAAAAAACAAACTGTAACAATTAAATTTTTTTTTTGCATCTCAAACAGCAGGACTTAGCACACTTTTAAATTTGTTCCAGTCAGATGAATATAAAATATCTCATTGTTACTTAAATGTGCAATTGTCTGACCACTACAGAAGTTGAACATCTTTTCATAGATTTAAGGGTAACCTGAGTTTTTAAATTATTATTGTTTTGCAACATTACATGAGTACAAATGTTTTGGTTACATGGATTGCTTTTGTACTGCTTGAGACAAAGTTATAAGTGTGCCCATCACCTAGTGTACATTGTACCTCTTAGATATGATTTCACTCATCCCCTCCCCCCTGCATAATTTCTATTGAGTTTTGTTTCCACCAGTGCATGTGAGTGCTGTTACATTAGTTCCAATTTAATAGCAAGTACATATGGTGTTTCCCATTCTTGTGAGACTTCATAGGAGAATGATCTCCACTTCCATTCAGATTGTAACAAAAGGAATTAATTCATTTTTTATGGTTCAGCAGTACTCCATGGTATACATATACCACATTTTATTAATCAACTCATGAACTGAATGGCCATTGGGTTGATTCCACATTTTTGCAATTGTGAATTGTGCTGCAATAAACATTCTAGTGCAAGTGATTTTTTGTTTTGTTTTGTTTTGTTTTGTTTTGTTTTTGATAAAATGACTATTTTCTGTTGGAGAAATAGCCAGTAGTGGGATTGCTGGGTCAAATGGTAGGTCGACTTTCAGTTTTTTGAGGAATCTCCATACTATTTTCCACAGAGGTTGTACTAGCTTGCAGTCCCACCAACAGTGTATAAGTATTATTTTCTCTCTGCATCCATCCCAGCATCTATTGTTTGGGGACTTTTTGATAAAATCCAATCTCATTGGGGTTAGGATATCTCAGTATGGTTTTGATTTGCACTTCCCTGATGATTAGTGACTTTGAGCATGTTTCCATATGTTTATTGACCATAAGTCTATCTTCTTTGAAAAGCTTCTGTTCATGCCTTTTGCCTTCTTTTTAATGGGGTTATTTTTTTCTTGCTAATTTTCTTCAGTTCTTTGCCCATTCTGGTCATTAGCCCCTTATCAGCTGTATAGCATATGAATATTTTCTCCCACTCTGTAGGTTGTTTATTCGTTCTGTTGATTGTTTTCCTTGGCTGTGCAGAAACTTTTTGATTTAATCAAGTCCTATTTATTTATTTTTGTTGTGATGATAGCCCTTGGGGTTTTCTTCATAAATTCTTTGGCTAGGCTGATGTCTAGAAGAGTTTGTCTAACATTTTCTTCTAGAATTCTTATGGTTTCATGTCTTAGTTTAAGTATGTTATCCATCTTAAATTAATTTTAGTGAGCGATGAGAGATATGAATCCTGTTTCAGTCTTTTCCATGTGGCCATACAATTTTACCAGCACCATTAATTGAATAGGGATTCTTTTCCCCAGTGTATATTGTTGTCTGCTTTGTCAAAGATCAGATGGCAATATGTGGATGGTCTTATATCTGGAGTTTTCTGTTCTGTTACATTGGTCTATGTCACTAATTTTTATTTTTTTAGCAGTACCATGCTATTTTGATCACTATAGCCTTGTTTGATTATTATAGCCTTGAAGTCTGATGGAGATTGCAATGAATCTATAAATCACTTTGGGTAGTATGGACATTTTAACATGTTGATTCTGCCAATCTATGAGCATGACATGTTTTTTCCAGTTCTTTACATCATCTGCAAGTGTTCATTCATATTTATCACTCATTTTTCTATTGGATTGTTTTCTTTAGTTATCAGTTTACAAAAAAAATCTATAAATAGTGTAGATATTAACTTTATCTTCATTTGTGTAGCAGGCCTTGCAAGCCACCTATCCAGAATTAATATTTCCCTTCTTCCCATAGTAAACGAACTCTAATGTTAAAGTGACAAAAGCAATTACAAAACAAATCACATTGACCAGTCTCCCATAGTACTGGGGCATACACAGTTATAGCTAAAGGTATATAAGTCTTAGGGAGAGATTTCTGGGTCTCTTCTTTTAAAAGGTGTAAACTTAGCCAGGGTATACTTTTTTGGTTTCACCTTCCTATTTTGTTTTCCCTGCCTACAACTTGAATCTAATACTAAAGGTGAAGAAACCTTTTAGTGAACAGGAAGTAACAAATGTGAGGATGGAAGCCCATAGTCAGGACAGCTAAGTGGAGAGACAGAATGATCCCGGCTTGTGGGATCATTACAGGGCTGCTTACGAGCTCTGGATTGCTTACCTTCTTGTTACATGACAAAAATTAAAATACCTAATGTGTTCAAGGCACATTTATTTGGGTTTTTGGTTATAACCACTTGCAATCCTCATGGATACATTTCATTAAAACATTTTCCGAATATATGATTTATATATTGAATTTAGTAATGGTATCTTTCACTATACATTTTCTTAAAAAATATTTATATGGTGACTCTTTTTCTTTTTATATTATAGCATCTGGAACTGTGGTTTTAGTTAGAACTGTTGCAACCAACCACTAGGTTATATGTTTAGCCCAAATTTTCTCCCAATATCTTTTATTTTTGTTTTTACCTTGAAGTCTTTAATTCATTTGGACTTTATTTTTGTTTATTAATGGAGATAGGAACCCAACATTAATTTCTTCCATATGGATGGCCAGTTGTGCCTCTGCCATTTATCAAAAAGTGCTTTCCCACTGGATTTAAATGGAACTCTAGAACAAATAGACATAAATGGACATTTATAGAACATTCTCCAACTACTGAATATAAATTCTTCTTACCAGGGCATGGGACATTCTCTAAGACTGATCATATCTTAGGCCATAAAGCATGTCTCAGTAAATTAAAAAAAGAAAAAACATACTATATATCTTTTTGGACTACAGTATATTAAAACTAGAAATCAATTCCAAGAGAACCACTCAAATCTAAACAAAGTCATGGAAATTAAACAACCTGCTGCTGAACCCATCCTTAGGTCAATGATGAAATTAAGATGGAAATCAAGATATTTCTCAAACAGAATGACAAAGGGGACACAAGCTATCAAAATCTATGGGATACAGTGAAAACAGTTTTAAGGGAAAAGTTCACAGCTTTAAATGCTCACATCAAAAAAATAGAAAGATCACAAATCAACAACTTAATATCAGATCTCAAAGAACTAGAAAAGGAAGGTTAAATCAAATCCAGAGCCAGCAGAAGAAAAGAAATAGCAAAGCTCAGAACAGAACTAAAAGAAATGGAAACAAACAAAAAACCCAGAACTTTTTGTTTCATTGAAAAGAAAAACAAAATCAATAGCCACTAGCCAGATTAACCAGAAATGGAAGAGAAAGGACTCATATTAACTCAATCAGAAATGAAAAAGGAGACATTACAACTGACACCACAGAAATACAGAAAGCCATCTGTGAATTACTATGAAAACCTCTATATTCACAAACTAGAAAAAGTAGAGGAAATAGATAAATTCCTGGAGTCACAAAACCTCCCAAGACTCAGTCTGGAAGAAACAGAAATCCTGAACAGACAATAACTAGAAGCAAGATTGAAACAGTTATAAAAAATCTTCCAACCCCCCCCAAAAAAGCCCCAGACCAGATGGATTCACAGCTGAATTCTACAGGATCTACAAAGAAGAACTGGGACCTATCCTACATAAAGTATTCCATAACTCATTCTATGAAGCCAGTATCACCTTGATACCAAAGCCAGGAAAGGAAAAAACAAAAAAAGAAAACTGATGACTAATATCCAGTATGAATATGGATGCAAAAATCCTCAACAAAATTTTAGCAAATCGAATTCTAGAGCATATCAAAAAGATAATTTATCTTGATCAAGTAGGTTTCATCCCAGGGATTCAAGCATGGTTTAACATATGCAAATCAATAAACATGTTTCACTACAGAAACAGAGGCAAAAACAAAGACAATATGATCATCTCAACAGATGCAGAAAAAACACTCAATAAAATCCAGCACACTTTCAAGATAAAAACCTTGAACAAACTAGGCATACAAGAAATATAACTTAAAATAATAAAATCCATATATGACAAACCCATAGCCAACATCATACTGAATGAGAATAAGTTGAAAGCATTCCCCCTAAGAACTAGAACAAGACAAGGGTGCCCACTTTCACCACTTGTATTCAACACAGTACTGGAAGTTCTAGCCATGGTAAGAAGGCATGAGAAAGAAATAAATGCAAATTGGGAAAGAGGTCAAACTAACCCTGTTCACTAATTATATGATCTTGTATCTAGAAAACCCTAAGGATTCTACCAGAAGACTCCTAGAATTGATAAGTACATTCAGCAAAGTCTCAGGTTACAAAATCAATGTATACAAATCAGTAGTATTCCTATACACCAATAACAGTCAAGCTGAGAGTCAAATCAAGGACTCAATATCATTTACAACAGCTACAAAAAAAATAAATACCTAGGAATATACTTAACTAAGGACACGAAACAATAAAACATTGATGGAATAAATCATAGATGACACAAACAAATGGAAAACCATTCCTTGCTCATGGATTGGTAGGATCAACATTGTTAAAATGTCCATACTACCCAAAATGATTTGCAGATTCAATGCATTCCCCATCAAAATACCAATATCATATTTCACAGATCTAGAAAAAAATAATCCTAAACTCCATTTCAAACCAAAAAAGGGCCTGAATACCCAAATCAATCTTAAGCAAAAAGAACAAATCTGGAGGCATCACATTCCCTGACTTCAAATTCTACTACAAGGCTATAGTAACCAAAACAGCATATTATTGGCACAAAAATAGATACAGAGACCAATGGAACAGAACCAAAATAAAACCATATATCTATGACCAACTGATCTTTGACAAAGCAGCCGATAGTATACACTGGGGAAAGGAAGTGCTATTCAATAAAGGGTACTGGGAAAGTTGGATTGCCATATTCAGAAGAATGAAACAGAACCCCCAACTCTTACCATATACAAAAATTAATTCAAAATGGATAAAAGACTTAAATGTAAGACATGAAACTATAAAAATTCTAGAACAAATACAGAAAAAATTCTTCTAGACATTGGCCTAGGCAAGGAATTTATGACTAATTTTGCGTAGGCAAATATAGCAACAACAAAAATAAATTTATGCGACTTAAATAAATTACAAAGCCTCTGAACAGCAAAAGAAATAACCAACAGAGGAAATAGACAACATACAGATTGGAAAAAGATATTCACAAACTATATATCATATAAATGGCTAAAATCCAGAATCTACAAAGAAATCAAACAAATCAACAAGAAAATAACAATCTAATTAAAAAAAACATGACCAGAAGCTTTTCAAAAGAATATAGAGAAATGAAATACAAACCTATGAAAAAATGCTTGACATCACTAATCAGCAGGGAAATGCAAATTAAACCCACAATGAGATGCCATGTTACCCCTGTCAGAATGGCCATTAATAAAAAGCAAAAAAACAATAGATGATGCCATGAACTCAGAGAGAAAGTAACCCTTATATACTATAGGTGGGACGGCAACAGTGCAACCTCTATGGGAAACAGCAGGGAGATTCCTCAAAGAAATAAATGTAGACTTACCATTTGATCCAGCAATCCCACTATTGGATATCGACCCAAAGGAAAGAAGTCATTTTATCAAAAAGATACCTGCACTTGAATGATTATCGCAGCACAATTCACAATTGCAAAAATGTTGAATCAACCTAAGTGCCCACTAATTCATGAGTGGATAAAGAAAATGTGATACATACATACACACACACACACACACACACACACACACACACACACACTACTAAGCCATAAAAAGGAACAAAATAATGTCTTTTGCAGCAACTTAGACAGAACTAGAAACAATTATCCTAAGCAAAGTATCTTTCCAGGAATGGAAAAATAAATATCACATGTTCTCACTAATAAGTGGGAGCTAAACAATGGACACACATGGGTACCAAGAGATATAAAGGTCATAGGAAATCAAGAAGGGGGGGAGTAGAAAGGAGGGCAGGGCAAAAACTTACCTATTGGGTACAATGAACACTATTCAGGTGACTGGCACACTAAGAGCTCTGACTTAGCATTATAAAAGTTATCCATATAGCAAAAACATTTGTATTCCCTTAATATTTTGAAATAAAGAAAAATAAGAAATTGTCATTTGGAAGTTTTCCCCCATATTTCAAAGGACAGTGTCCTTACCCATAGTTTTGAAATATTAATAGTGGCTGAGGATTGGTTATAGAATTGATTGTTGCCCGTAGATAGACAGTACCTTTCAGTAATTTTGGTTTTGGTAAGCTCAAGGAAATGGAATCAAACTCCAATCAGAAGTAGGGAAGAAATTAGGATGATTTCTGGGAACTCATTTCAACTACTTTATATAGGTACTGCTATAATACCTCCCCATAACTTAGCCTTAAAATACAAATTCCCCTTATTCCAAAATAAAGAGAGATAATTTGGGGTACATTTCTCTCAAGGAAGACAGAAGAAGAGCAAATGCACTTTCCTTCCTTCCCTCTACCCTTTCTTTCTTCATTGGAGAGCCAAATAAAGAGCTTGTATAAAGATTTAATTAAGTTCAGAATTAAAACATGGATCCTTCTTCTGTGCCTGGGGGAAGTCAGTGCAAGTAGTTTTGAAATGTAATTTCAAGGGCAGACTGAAACCTTGTAGAGTGGGTTTTTCCTATTAATTGGGCCCTAAGTGAGGAGCCTATGTGTTTAAAGGGCTCCTCAAAATGTTATTTGCATTCTTCACCTCTTCAGAAACATACTTTAAAGCAGAAATAATCCTCTCCTTGAAAAAGCAGTATTTTGAGATGTGACAGTCCTTGATTTATGACAGGACCAGTGAACTGATCCAGGAAGCCACTGATTAGTATCCTAAACCCATGAGGTTGGGTCAGTCTAGGCACCCAGAAACTATAATTTTTTCCTGAAATTGTGATTACTTTGAATTCCTGTAGGGATTGTTTCACAATGAATACAGGTTATTTTAGCATATTTGGTATGACTGAAATAACTAGATTCTGAAAATGCACAAGCAAATGTGCAGAGACAGGAGAAATGTAGAATAAGAAAAGTCAGGGCAATACTGAAGCCCACCCTGACAAAAAAATTCAGGTAGTACGTTCCCCTGTGCCTACACTGTTCAGAGAGGGAGAATCATTTCTCCATCCAACTTCATCCCTTTAAAGCTCCACTCAAATTCCAACATCTCCATGAATATATAGCTATCCCATTTTCCACATATCTCTTTCTTTTCTATATAATTGTAGCACTTGTTTGACATAAATATTCAGGCATTCATGTCTATTTTACTTGGAGTTCTAAAATTACAAGGAACCTAAAACACCAACTCCAAGTTAAGGTTCCAGGTAAAATGTTCCCATATCACATACAAAAAGAAATTTGCTTTTTAGAGATGTTTAATAAGGTGTCTAAGTCACACGGACAACTTTTTGCTGGGTGTTTCTTCTCCCCAGATATATTGAAGACTCCTAGAATGCAGAATAAATGTTTTACCCATTCTTGGGGTTCCTGTATGTCCTTACCCAATAACTTTCTGATCATAGATGTTCAATAGATATGTGTTGATTGAAGGATTAAGACTGCAATGAACATAAATTTAACTCAATGTGACCAAAAATATCTATTCAAATATGTAATATTAAAAGTACTAAGTGAGGAAAACTATTGTTTTAACAGAGCTTGAAATCTTGAAAAAGAGATAATACATGCCAGCTTATGCCTACCCCAGCTAAAGTTACTGATGCCTTACACAAATTTAGGATTAATCTCTGCTGGGTTGTTAAGCCAAATGTAACCAAAGAATGATGTATCATTAAAATCTCAATCTCACCTGTGGATGGACCTAGAATTACTATATTTTTGGAATCATTTGATATGTGCTAGGCAAATTCCCCCTGGTGTCTCTTCCCCACCTCTGCTTCCTCATCTGGACCTTAGGATTCCTTGTAGGCCTGGAGCCTTTCATGGACACAGAACCCATAACTGTTAGGTGAAGCCCTGAAAAATTATTTTCAGCCTCTACCAGTTTGAGGTATGTTTGATAACGACAGGAACACATTCAGTGGATTATGAACATACATGGTAAAATTTACAGAACAAAATCCCAGGACTTGAGAGTAGATCTAGAGGCTGTAATTATTAGAAGGAGCAGGCCCAGACCCAGGTGAGATGGGAGTGATAATAGGTAAGCACAATCAACATAGACAAGTCATGGGCTGGTATCTCCATCTCTTTTCTCTGGGAAAGGTGAGTCCCCCTGAAGGCAAAGAAGGACAGATGTGTGGCTGGACTATACGGGAAGTTAAGACATAGGCAGTAGCTGTTACATCTGCAGATGATGCTGGCTGAAGTATGTAGGAGCAACAGGGGCTTTCTGGCTGCTCCAGAGAACTGGTACTAAGAGGTGAGGTAAGTTACACCTTAGGTCAAGAAAATCCTATGAGAAAAGAACCAGTAGTTAGGAAGACTGAATGGTAGGAGGCATAAAGTTAAAAAAAAAAAAAAAAAGTATAGCAGGTTAAAGGATAATCTATTAATATTATTTGACATTGAGAAGAACAAAAAAAAAAATAGATTTAAAAAACCTTGTGGTTGGCCAGGCACGGTGGCTCAAGCCTGTAATCCTAGCACTCTGGGAGGCCGAGGCGGATGGACTGCTCGAGGTCAGGAGTTCGAAACCAGCCTGAGCAAGAGCAAGACCCCGTCTCTACTATAAATAGAAAGAAATTAATTGGCCAACTAATATATATATATATATATAAAATTAGCCTGGCATGGTGGTGCATGCCTGTAGTCCCAGCTACTCGGGAGGCTGAGGCAGAAGGATTGCTTGAGCCCAGGAGTTTGAGGTTGCTGTGAGCTAGGCTGATGCCATGGCACTCACTCTAGCCTGGGCAACAAGCGAGACTCTGTCTCAAAAAAAAAAAAAAAACAAACAAACAACAAAAAAAACCTTGTGGTAGGAATAACAACCAAAAAAAAGGAATCAAGATAGCAGAAGAGGCAAAGGAATGTTTTGATCAGAAGCACTTACCAAGGACTTGCCTTTATAAGTATTAGATCTCTGAATAGTGCCCTAAGGTGGTCTGGTCATCTATCATCCACTGTTAAATTAGATTAAATTGAAGAGATTCCTCAAGGTGAATAGGAATCTTAGAGAGTTAGGTAGAGAAGGAACAGAGAGAAAGAGTCAAAGGGGAGCCCTGCAGGAAATCACACTTGTTATCTCCTCCTTACCCCAATCTCAATAACTGACAATCAGAAAAGAAAAGATCCATATCATATAAGTGGGTCAGTGGTCACTTGTTCCAGTGACAGGTTTATTGGTTTTATTTCGGTGATGGTTCAATAAGCAGGATATGGTAGGAAGTTCCATGTAAATAAATAAACAAAATTCCTTCAAAACATATGTGATCATCATCACTATAGCATTCACATATTTTGAAAAGAGCACAAAACTAGGCTATTTATATACATAGGAGGGGTTAATTTTTGAATCATGTTATAAAGTATAGCAGTCTAGTGCTGAAACAGTAATTTCATCCTCAAACTGCTAGGCATCTTGCAGCATTCGTCAGGATATAGTAGTGAGAATACCACTAACAACAATGAAGTGTTATCATTCCATACTCCTAAATTGAGGGGGAGGATTGAAAGAATTTTTTTGAGCACCTACTGTATGCCAGGCACTTTACATAAATAACATTATGTAATCTTGTCAAACTGAATGTCAAGATTAGTATACTCATTTTACATGTGATTAGATGGAATCTCAGATGATGTAGTATCTTGCTCAAACTTCTGCATTTTACCCAGTAACAGAGGCAAGAATAAAAAATAAGCATACCTGGATTCAAATATTGCTTTTTTTAAAAAAAATAATCTATTCCACACGCCCTTCCTAAGAAAAGTTATAGTGTGTAATGCCAATCTTATTAATCCTATGGTCTCAGCACTAAATATATAAGAGAATCTTCTTAATATTTGGGCTAATACCAATTTCCATTCCTCTGGACAGAAAAAACAAACAAACAAAAAGTTCATAAGAATAGAAAAAAACCCCAAAATTCAACTAAATAAAACAAAAAGTGAGAATTTTCAACACATACAAGATGGGATTCTATTTTAATTTCTTAGTTATATTCAAAATTATCAAGGTCATTATTTCTGATAAATTTCCACTTTTTATAGATGAACCTAAGTGTGACTCACAGTAGCGTCTTTGGGAAATTTGCCCATTTTAATCAATTCAGCCATAAGAGTGAAAAGGAAAGAGGAAATGATCAAGATGGATGTGTCGGTGATTAAATTAGGTTTGACCCTCAAACTGAGAATGAGCCAGCTTGATGAAAGACCATTTGTACTACTTCTTAACTGCTAAAGAATTTTAGGCAACCCCACCCCTTACATGGCAGAATATTTCAGTCCAATCCAGTACCAGTAACACATATCTTGAATTCTTTCCAGATGCACATTATTTAGGTGTAACTATTTTAAAATGATATTTAACCAAAAAATCTAAGAAGGAAGTAACCCAATACAGAAACTAAAGGAAGCTGCAGAAGGAACCGTAGAAAGGGCATGCAATTTTAACACTGCAGCAAATAGAACATTCTCTTCCTGATCCCCAGTTGCATTGCAATGGTCATTTTGTAAATCATTTTTAATTGTCTTATTAAGCAGCTTAGAGTGCAGTAATCAAAGCATGTGGCGTTGTGAGACCTGGCATAGCCATCAGACATGGATCAGCAGTCAGGATAATAGAAGATGCAGAATTATATAACCAGTTATGGTCAGCAGGGAAGGTGGTTTGCAGAGAAAGTGGTACATGGTTGGTTCTGAAGAGATGCTGATCTCAGACAATATGAAATGTGACATTACGGTTCCAGGGAATGAAGACTCCTCCCCATACATGCACACACATCAGTCATGTGCAGTCTAATGACTGCATTGGGAAAAGCCAACTGTCAAGAGCAGTCATCTCTTTTCAAGGAGAAATTTCTCACGCAGTGTTCTGAATCATGACATAAAGGCTATTAGCACAACAGGGCCCAAAGGTTGGATGTGTATGTGTGTGTGTAAATTCCCCTTAATTGGATCATGAAGTTAGATGATGGCTTTGATGAGAACATGTTAAAATGTAGGAGAGGAATCTTTTCTTTTAGACAAAATGCAACTGTAATTCCATGAAGACAATTTTCCGAAGTGAATGCACTATGTCACAACTCTGTGACTCACAGTTATGACACCTCTAGACCCCAAATAAATCAAAGACCCTTCTCATTCCTCTATTGACTTAATTGTCTTACACTGCCCTAAAGCATCCTAGGGAAAAGCAGCCAATTTCTGAATTAATGATTATGCCACTTCAGACAGTAGCAAGAACCAACAGTCTGCAGTCATCATAAGAGAGGCTGGGAAAACACAAGCAGCCTCCCTAACTGAGGGAGCCAATGAAATATGTTATTTTCATAGACCATCTCTTACTAGGAAATAACCATTTTCAGTTCAACCACCAAGAGTTTGGCCCAAAATGAGGAATGGTCAAAAAAAGAATTCATATGATTAATGGAAATGTATCCGGGAACACGTTAAGAAATTTTGATACAATATTAATGGGGAAATATGTGTCATCTCCAGGATTTATAGTTCTCAAATTATTTGCTGGAATATAAATAACACATAGTTTTCCACTTTTTCCTCTTGATTTTCTAGTCATAGGCAAAAATATTTTAAGTCTATTTTTATATGCATCTGGCCTTGCCCAGAAAAAGAAACCACAAAATTTCTATAAGGACACTGTTGGTCAAATGTTGTGACAGTCTTAGAAAACTCATAATTACTATGTATTTTTCTGAACAATGACCCATTAATTTCTCTTAGTGATAGATTTTGAAATGAGCTTAATCAGTGATATGGTATAAGTGATCTCATTTAGGGGACACAGGCATGAAGAAAGGGAAAAGTATGAAAAGAATTTTCCATATTTCCATAAAGAGTAGCCTCTTTTCCCTAAATATTCCTCTCTAGGGTGAATCATGAGTGTACCATTTCAGAAATATTTTGGTAAAATATCTCAGAAGTTTCTCCATGGAAATTATGATGATTTGGTCAGTGGCCAGAGTATATAACTTTCCCCAAAGAGATTAAATTAAATAAAGTAAAAAGATGATTTAGCCAAAGACATAAATGAGACTGATTAAATATTTACCTTTAGAATGAAAATGAAGGAAATAAAGAAAGATATGTGTAAGCATAAATGTCACTAAGTTTTATGGTTAGGATTTACCCATATTTTGCTTGACAGTTCAAGATGACACTAGTTTGTTGGCTATAGGATACAGCATCCCTGACCTTGGTTTTGCTTTATCAGAGGTGTATATCTATGCTAAAGAGTCCAAAGATATGTACCTAGAGCAGACATATAAATTACAGTTGGGAGAAGTATCCTAAGAAGAAGAAGTGATGAGTGACAGGTATAAAGAGTGATATAAGGCACTATTCAGAAAACTCATTCATAAGTTTACTAACAAGAAGATCAGAGGAAAATGGTAAGGCAAAAGCTAGACAGGTCAGAGTAAGGTGTTCAGGACAAGACTGAGGACAACGTGTAGGTTTAAGAAGAATATTTCATGAAGTCTTGCCTAAATGAGTCCAGAATGGATTAACAGTTTAAAAGAATCACACAGGGACCATAGAAGGAAGACAATATTATTATTGTCGTTGGTATTATTATTATAAAAAATATTTTTAGGCAAAAGTTAGTCTTATAAAGGGTATGAAAAGGGCATGATTTTATCCTCATTGCACCATTTCATGCAGTTCATTAAATGAAAGAAATTGATTCAGTAGGGCTAATTTTATAATTAAAAAGCTTATCATGGTTTTCTGTAATGAGTTAAGTAAGCAGACAGTAATTCAGTTACAATATTTACAAAGCTTATACCAGGGGACGTTTGTTTACTAAATTAAATAATATGGGGGGAGTGAGGAAGAGATAATTTAAAATGAGGGTGAACAGAGTGTACCAAGGACAAGAAGGAATTCACACTTGGCAGGTCATCACTTCCCTGCATTTTTTATGCTGCTACCAGGACAGGAATTTAGTTATTTGTATCTCCCTTGGGAGAGAAGACACTGTGGCCAGTGACTTCATTAGACTGTGGTTCCATTAAGAATTCTAATTCATATCTCCTGAGAGAGAAGGCAAATTATCTATTTGAGACTAAAAGCCACCACATTTTCCTTTTTCACAGAAGGAATTCTTTCCTTACAATTCCAAAGAGTTTCCTAGACAAGCAATATTCACCTATTCTTTTTTTTAACCAAACATCAAATCAGAAGTTATATAGTCACCTATTCTTGAAGAGGATCACAGTTCCTGTTTCATAGAGCAGAGAACCAATGAGACAGGAGTGAGGTTAAATAGTTAAAAGCTTACCCTACTCTGTGGAGGTCCACTATAATTGCTCAAATGGGCTCTGGGAATCCTGATAAATTTACTTTTGCAAAAGATGTCAAAGTAACTCTAAGGTCCACCAATGATCAGGACTTCTGTTTGAAATGTTCTCTCAAAAGTGAAACCCATACAGCCCATATCATTAAATTACTAAATGTAAATGCTAACTCAGGGTCAATTCACAGAGATAAAAAGAAAGAAAAATACAAACAGAGATGCAGAGAAAGGAAGAGAAGAAAATAGAAAACATGAGAAGGAGAGAAAATGGGAGAGATGGAGGAGGGGAGGGATGGAGGAGGGTAGGGATGGAGGAAGGAAGGGATAAAAGGAGAAGAGGAAAGAGGAAAAAGAGAAAAGAGGCAAAGAGAGATGAGGAGAGGCAGCATGGATAGAAGAGGAGAGGGAAGGGGAGGAGAGGAGCCACAGCCTCAGTACCACAGCACGTAGCTTTACCATCAAATTTTGTAATTCAAGTAATGATCAGGCCCAACTTTACTTGACTTAAAAATGGGCACACTCATTGCCTCAGTTATTGTAGCTATAGTGAGAAGGACTATCCATGCGCCCTCTGAAATTTAGTGCCTTGAGATAAACCCCAGGGCTCTGATTTTATAGCTGAGTCTGCAACTTAGATGTCCTGGGACTTTGAACATCTGGGCTTATACCACTTGTTTTTACTTTACCACTTGTTTCTCCTCTCATTTTGCTAAGCTCCATGGGATCTCATTATCCCAGTGCCTTTATTACTAAAGTCAGTACAGGTCCCAGTCACTTTCCTTGGCACCAAATGTCTACCCTCATTAAACCTTAAGAGATTCAGGACCACGGACAGCTCCAAGCCTCCCAAAGCAAAAATCTACATACTATATAGAGGCTTGGTTCTGCTATTTCAATAACACATGGAGTGCATCGTACAACAAAGCAAATATTTGTCTTTGTTCAACTGAGAGATTTTCATCAGTAAATAAATTGTATGACCCACATCCTGGGAACTTAAAAGATATTTCAGAACACATACTGTATGTGCTTTTACCATACATCCAGCCACATCTGCCCTTTCTTTCAATCTTTCTAAGTACAACTTTGTTAAAAATCAATTCAAATAATCACTGTGTATCAAAGACAGACCCTATCAGGATATTTCTGCCCAGTGATCTACGTTGGAAAATGCTGATTGAACCAATCAGATGTCAAATATCTCTTACCTTCAGAATAATGTCAATAGACCCAAATTCTCTGAAGTTCTAGAATCCAGAAGTTTCTAGAGTTTGAGATTAAGACGTATATGTAAATTTTCCCAATATCAACTTCCCAAATATTTTTGAATATCTACTACATTAGATGTCACAGCTGAATAGGAATATGCCTCCAAGGAAAGCAGTTTTGAGAAATGCTATACTTAGCTTTCTTTGATCCCGCATCTCCAAAGCAAATTATGATGTTATTAAAAGAGGAAAGTTAATCTCTAGATATAGAAATCCAAGTCTATTACATGAAAAGGAGGAATAAGGATCTTACATTGAGTAAGCACTCTAAGTTGTAGGGCTTAAAATTGAATGCTAAGATAGTCCCCTTAGCAATATACATAAGTGCTGACCCCTGGCATTATTATCTATAGGTTTCCTTCCTATAGATCCACTGCAATATGTTAATGAGCACATCAGCTATTTCCATAAACAGGTTAGACAGATAATATTAAAAAAAAAATGGTTAATCAACTCTAGTTAGAGAGTGGTCACGACCTTTTTCAAGAAGCTCTTCCACACCATTGTCTACTTTCTTTCTTTTGCTGCACCAGCCTACCACCATGTGCCATCTGTCAGCTTCTGCCTACAACACATGAAGCCTCTTAAGTATCTGAGTATCATTTTAGATCCTATTTTTTCAGGTTAAAAGCAGTAAATTGCAGATGGCAAGGTTTTTTTTCCTTAAGATTACTGAGAGCTGGGGTAATTTTGTCGTGAGTCACATTAAAAAAGGAACAAGTGATGTTATACAGCACCTACTCAACATGAACATGTGCAAAGAACAGCTATCTACCCAGCCATCCATTCAACAAAGGAGGGAAGGAGTTTGCTTTGCTTTATGGTGACAGAGTTTTGAAGAGAATGTGTGTAGTTAAATGTGCTCTGTAAGCACAATCACACAATGTGTGAGGACGCTTGTGAATAAAGCATTAAAACTGACAGGGTACCTACAATGTACTAAAGTACAATAGGTGCTACAGAGAATGGATTAATTTTTAAAGTGGGGGGGCATAATCCAAGTCAGAGAAAGGGATAGATAAAAACATGATGTGCAATGCGAATTTGACTCACAGACTAACCTAAGATTAAGAATTTGTATAATGAGTTTTTATTTTTCTTGTTATATATTCATTTCAAAGTTCTGGCCTTAAAAAGCCTAGCTTCATCCTAACTGTTGAAATATCTTCCACTCTTTAAAATGAGGCCGTTTTGTAAGCATCTTCTACGGAGCAGTAGTGTAATAATTTAAGGCTAAGGAGGAAAAGCTTGTGATGATATCAGAGCCCAGAAAAGGGAAGAGGTTGCTGCAACTTCTTTTAACCAGCTGTCAGAATTTCCTTTAAGCAATTTCATTCCAATGAGTATTAGCATGATCTGAAGAGATCTCAGTAGATAATACTTGTAGTTCCTTGAGGCATTATATCCTATAATCCGTATCTTTTAAAGGGATTTTATTTTGAAATCCCTAGTAGATGACATTTCAACATTTCTGCAGCCTTGAACTCTCCAAACCACTTATAATTACCCATGGGTGATTCCTCACTAGAGTAAAGCTATATCCTCAATTTCCATTTTAAGTTTTAAAACACAGTGTAGGACATATTTGTGGATGAATATATTAATATATAACTATTTAATCATGCTA
The DNA here is from genome assembly GCF_040939455.1 of Microcebus murinus. Taxonomy (NCBI): domain Eukaryota; kingdom Metazoa; phylum Chordata; class Mammalia; order Primates; family Cheirogaleidae; genus Microcebus; species Microcebus murinus. The sequence continues at coordinate 23,354,182 of NC_134109.1, forward strand.
CTGTCCTAAAAGATGGGCATTGTTAAAGGATAAATCCATTTACCAAGTGATAGTATTAAAGGAGGGTGCCTATGCAGTAGGTAGATGAAATAAGTAAATTTTAAAAAATACTGACATCAAATCTTCCAAAGAATATTTCTTTGAGTTCCAATAGTGAAAAGCTAAATCAGCCTAATTCATCATAAGAGTAGGTATCTGTGAGGGTCTCAAAATGATTTACACCCTAAATTTATATGCATTAAACAGCTAATTAATATCACTATTAGACATCCAAGAGTCATACATTAAAGCTAATATAACAAGTTATCAATAAGTTATAACTTATATGCTTTAGAAAGGTGTGAGGTACCTTATCAGAGACTTTTCTGCATAATCTGAGCTGAACATTGGTTTTGATTTTAGGAAGGTAGAAAGAAATACTTCCAAGAGAGGTTGTATATAAGGAGAAGTCTCTGGGCGTAAAGGAGGGAATAAGTCAACCTGCATTTGAGTTAGGATGGAGCAAGGAGCTGAAAATAAGAGGACACAGTGGAAACAGAAATAAAAATTATCATCTACTTAATGTAAACAAAATCACAAATTTACAAATGAGAACTTGCTTCTAAGAGTGGATCTTTACACAGTCGCAACCTACTTTTCATACCAGCCTTAGCCTAGGAGCATTTTAGAAAAAATAATATGCAAATAGAAATTTTCAAGTGACAACAGATGGAAAACTGACACTTACTAGCTTCCATCACAAATACCTTTCCCTTATAAAATCTTTCTCAAGCCTAAAATATTTCTCAAGTCTTTTGTTATAAGTCCTCGTTTGTATTTTCACTTCCTTATTTTCTCTCATCCTTCCCAACAAAGTGCCCAGAGTTCTAACTGGTAAGAATCTGAAATGATGTGATCAATGTGAATTTTGAGGCACTTAAAATGGCAGCACCTAGCTTCAGGGGCTCCAAAGGCTTTCAAGACTGCTTTCCTCAAGTAGTGGTAGGGCACCTATTACAACCTAGAATGGGGAATCTCTGAGTGTGATATATTTTGGCTCCTGTCATGACAGGGCATGCCAAGATGAGTATTTGCTGTTTTTGTACAAACACAAAAATGTGGCACAAAACCAGCTTATGTTGGTAAAACAAACAAACAAACAAAAAAACACAATAAGACAGGGATTCTGGAAATCTCATACTAGCCACAAAACAGTCCTACTGTTGTCCATTTATTTTCTGGTTGCCATAATGACCCCAGGGGCTGGTGAGGCTCCCACTCACTTCTGTAGTCACTATTCTTGATTAGCAGCTTCAGAAAACATCCTTCTTTAAGAAGACGAACTGATAGAGATTTTGACTCAGCACTGAAATCAAAGTGAAAACATTTACCTATATATGCTGATATGCAATCATTTTTCTATCTCACTGCTATACTGTGAATACTAAGAGAGGATTTATTAAGACCTAAAGGGTTCTAAGCATGTCCTCTCTCTGACCAGAAAAAGAACCTTTACTAAAGAACAAAGCAACCATACCACTACCACCACCAGCAACCATAGCAGATACCAGTTAAGAATAAAATAAGCAGAAAAGTGCCCCAAGTTTAGGTAATGCCTATCTGTGGTTAACCAAGAGCAATTTATCAAAGTCTGGAAATATCTTTTATTGTTGCAACCTGGGGGGTGCTATGGCATCTAATGGGTAGAGTCCAGGGATGCTGCTATACATTCTATCATGCACAGAACAGCTACTCACAATGAGGAAATAATCTGGCCCTCAGTGTGTACAGTGCTAATGTTGAGAAACCCTGCCATAAAGGAAGTAGAAATGAGAATGTGATAATGACACAAAGGCATAGACTAAAATACTAGTGGGAGTCATTGCTGCCAATTCCAAACAAAGTCGTCTTTATTTGGGTTCTGTAGACTTCTGAAATCGTTCACCTTTTTTAACTTCATCTTCACAGCCTTGTTAATAAAATAGGATTATATCAAGGAATCTAAGTAAAGCAATGCACCAATACACTAGGAGGAAGCAATATTGAACATTCATTTTAAAAAACCAGAATGGTCACGAAAAAGTTTTTTTATTGTTGTTGTTTATTTAACCTTGCTTCATGAACATAAATCCAAATTGCAAAATTTGATCTTGCAATGGTACAGGAATTTCAGAATATCAATCTTAATTTCAGTGAGGTAGGCCATTAACATATATTCCAAAAAAATAATGAAATATAGCCTTTAAAAGTTAAGATTGAAGACTCCACAATCAGATTGCCTGACATACTAGCTGTGTGATCATAACAAACTAATAAATTCCTGTAAGCCTTATTTTCCACATCTGTAAAATGGTTACTTTAATAACATCTACTTTATAGAGCTATTGTGAGGGTTGAATTAGAACATGCATGTAAAGCACTTCTACTGGCATCTGAATAAGTAATCATTCAGTTTCTTGTGGTGGTGGCTGTGTTATCATCTATATTGAAAACTTTGGTTTAAAGAAATAAAGTCCCTTCATGAGGAAGTGAGGCAGGGAAGAGACTTTTGTTTTTATAAAACTTAAAAGATATAACTTCCCATACATTTATGGAAAGAATCTATGTACAATGATAAAATCTTCAGAATCTATCAAAATAAATGAATATCCCATGTTTGTGACTATTATGTTTGATACATTAAATAATTTGAAGTTGTAATGAAACAATACTAAATCATACCAAATCACACATATGCAAAATTATTAACTTTTAAGTTCTATTTTGAATCTTATTTCCTCAGAGAAGAAGAAATTGGTACTTACAGATCTTTAAAAGCCTTATAAAACCTGTCAGCCTCCTTTAATTTAATTAATGAATATTTTTTAGTAAGGACAGGCTAAGCCTTGCCTTTTGTCAGACTACAATACATAGCTGAAATATAACCACATAGTTTGTTCTTACTGTTTCTATTTTTTACCATTATCTTTTATTTATGAAAAGTGATCCTGACTTTCCATTTACTTTAGTTATATTTTGCTTTTAAAATATATGTATTTCTTTTAAATAGGATAAATTAAAGACTACTACTAAATACTAGCTCAGGTGACAAGATGAAAGAAATGGTGAAGGAGGTATTCAAATGTCACAGGGATAGAAAATACTGCACAATCCTTTGCCATGGCTTATCTTTGAGTGAGTATTCAAATCATGTCAGTGCCATGGGTCCTTACATCATCTATATCTTGTCTATCGTTTTGCTTAATATTTTGTGAACAAATGCAGGTATGATTCATTGTATTCAAAAGCTGAATGGATTTTAAGGTTTGAAATTTTCTTGTGATTGGTCTTTTCATTCTAAACCACAAAGTCTTAGACATCTATTTTCCAGTTTTAGGAGGGTGTTCCACCACAGAAGCAGCAAAGGTTAAGAGTGAAGAAGAGATGCTCCATGTGATGCCAATTTCCTGTCATGAGGAGGAAAAATTCCAGAAGTTGCAATGAATAGGAGGCCACAACCTCTTGAATGAAAGGTAACTCATAGGGTGGCTTCTCCATCTTTATGTGCTCACAATAGACCACAGGGGAATATAGAGTGAAACGTGTTCAGAAATGTAAGATTTTACAAGTTTTATGCCAGTCAACTGATCAAAGGATAAAGATTCAGCCTAACAAGATGAAAGTGAACAAGTTTTATTTTGTGTATTAAAAGTTTAATCTGATCACATTTCATTACCATCAAAACCATAGTCATAAGACTATTAATTAGTTTAATAATAATATAGTCTATGTTGTGGTTTGTAATCTTCACAGACTTTTTTGCCTGAATTACCTGTTTGGATCATCATAAGGTCTCATGATGTGGTCAAAGGAGGTATGATGGCAATTTTCCAGATGAGAAAACTGCAGTCTAGAGAGGTTAAATGAGGCCCAGAAAGGCCAAGCCACATATCAAAATATCTACAGCAGCTTGGCAGGTATATAAATGTGTGAATAAACTTGCCATAATAAAACAGGGAATGATAGGGCCTGAGGCAAAACTTGAGAAAATATAACTCACCAGAAAACATTACAAGTCCAAAGGTTTTACAAAATGTGTTGCCAAATAGTACACCTTTGTGGGGAAGATTTCACTCTTGGGAAACCAATTCACTCTTTCTGGCAGTCAGTGGAGTTGGAGCTAGTCTCCTGAGTTCGTCAATTCGATTGGATTCCTTGAATACTTATTGAACCTTTCTCTGTTCCATAATCTCTGACCTCTACATGTTTTAAATCTAATTGGGTATTGACAACAAGGCTATCAGGTGTGGTCATGCAGGTTGTATCTTGAACACCTCTGGGGAGCTAGTCACATGTCAAAGGGAATTGAACTGGGCAGTGCACAACTGCACAATGGCCTCCAACCACTTTGGGTTATATTTCTGGTATGGAAGAAAATATAGAATAATAAAGTGATGTAAGAGGCATAGGAAAGTACTAAGTGCTAGAGGAGTCAAAGGGGAAGACTTTACAGGTTACTGGTGAGTTTCATGCTCTTGGCACAATGGCTGAACCTGCGGCTCTTTTCAGAAAGCCCCAGACAACCCAAGCAGTGTCATTGGGACTTTATTGGTGAAACTGCTACTCCTTCCAAATCTGGGTCTTTTGGCCTCACAGTCATTTTGATCTTTCACCTTCCTCTCTTTTAGGCTTCTACCAGATTTGGGCATTTTTAAATACAGGAACTAAAAGATATATTGGGAAGAATGGATTAGGGGAAGACAAAGCTCTGATAAATTACGAATGAGTAGTTCCTTCTGATATGTTTAAGTAGAACACATCAAGAAGAGGTCTACCTAGGGAAACTGTTCAAGATCTTTGATTGTATGTTCTTCTGAGAAACACTCACAGCCCAGAAGTCAGTGATGAGCAGCCCTGGATTTAGAGTTTTCTCAAGATAACATTTTAGTAAAGTGATTAGGGTAGTTCAGTTGAATGTTCCCAGGACAAGGAACTCACTGCCTATTTGAATTCCTAATTAGAGCTGGACATTGGTTCATCTGCCCTCTTTGATCTCAGCTTTTTGAACAATGGACCTGCCTTCCAGGACAGCACCAACTCGAAGGTTCATGTGGATTATGGAACAACTGAAGGCATCAATTCATGAAGGCAGGAACTCCCTGCCTGGGAAGCAGGTGGGCTTTGGGGCACCGAGTGGCAGTTCTGCTTTGAATCAGAGATGCTTCCTGCCACACTTGTTATGGTTTCCACAACTGGAGCTTCACCTCTGTCTTGGGGCTTACTCTCCCCTCCTCAAGAATGTTCCTTGCAGGGAATTGTGAAGTGGTAGGGCAGGAACTTAAGCAAGTACAAAATAGGAGCCTGTGAATTAATTCTTAAAAGGTTTGAGATTTTACAAATCCTAATCTGAAGATTTACCTTACCCATGAAAGGCAAAATGGTATCACCTATAGAGTGATATAGGTTTAATAGCCTGGCACCTTCTACTGGGAATAAATGAAATTCTGACATCAATTAATCAGGCCTGAGTTCACTTCTACCTTATAAAATATATTAATAAATCCATATCTTCTTGTTAATTTATATCAACACAAAATTCTTTCAGAGCCTTGTCATATTTTTAAACCAAAGCACTTTCAAAAGGATGTTCTCTTTTCATGGAGAAAGGAAGACCCTTAATACTAGTTCCACTTAATTTCATACATGCATGAAATATCACTTGTCACCTGTATTGCTGTACTTGAATTTGGACTTCTATTGATTTATTGGCTCACATAATAGTTTGCATGCAGCTTCTGTCTTCATTTAAGTGATCGGTGGGTTACAAATTATTGTGATTTTGGAGTAAAGTTTTAAAGTGTATAACTGATTTACTTTGCCTTATTGGAGTTTATGCTGCTTGTATTTAATGAGGCTGTAATTTCTTTTTAATTTTTTTTTTTTGCTCTAATTGGGTTAATGGTATCTGCAGAGAAGCAGCAGCTCCTATTTTTAGCACATGTGGTGTATCTCCTGCTGGAAGGACTGCATCTCCTCTGTAGCCAGGTCAGATGGCAACCCCACATGGAAGGTGGAGAATTAAACTAAAACTGGAAGTGCGAAGTGGTGGCTTTGGTTAGAATGCAAGGAGCTCTTGCCCTTATCTCTGCATAGCACTCTGTTTGGGAACACGTACAGGAATTAGTTGGTGGTGTTAGTCACATCTTCTCTCACCCTGTTTCTGCCAAGTTTCTCTACCTGCACACCCTCACACACGCACGACACACTTTGCTCCTACTGACGGAGGTGGTGGGGAAGAGAGGTGGGGGTGGAGGTGGAGACAGCTATTGGCAAGCACCAGAGTGAGAAATCACACAATTTTCAGTATCTATTCCATTTCACAAATTGTATACAGCATTGTTTAATATAGGAACTGATATCCCCTACCTGGCAATAGGGCCCCGTAAGAAAAATTTTGATTTCATTCAGAAGTTTCCACATATACAGCAGAACCTACAATTTGTTTTGTAGGTAGTGCATAGTCATTCTCCACCATATGCAAGGGCAAGATTTAGAATGGGACATGTTAGACCTGCTTTCCTGTGTTCTATTTGAGAACTCTTTTGCAGATAAATAAATGTGGAAAAAGTGATGTATCATTTTAGGGTGCTTGATTTTCTCTGGAAGATAGATACAAGAAACAAAAAGCACCTATGCCCCAATCTATTCTTGTCACCAAAGCGAATCAGGGTCCTAAGAAAGCAGTGTTCTCTCAGATCTACCTTTTCTTTTCTTTCTATTAGTCATTTCATTAAGACTAAAAAAAAAAAATAATAATAATCCTTCCCCCCCTCCATTCCCATCCAGAATGCTGACACTAGGCCGGGCACGGTGGCTCACACCCAGAAGTACTCTGGAAGGCTGAGGCAGGAGGATTACTTGAGCTCAGGAGTTTGAGATCAGCCTGAGCAAGAGCGAGACCCTGTCTCTACTATAAATAGAAATAAATTAGCCAAACAATTAAAAATAGAAAAAATTAGCGAGGCACGGTGGTGCATGCCTGTAGTTGCAGCTACCCAGGAGGCTGAGGCAGGAGGATCGCTTGAGCCCAGGAGTTTGAGGTTGCTGTGAGCTAGGCTGATGCCATGGCACTCTAGCTCAGGCAACAGAGTGAGACTTTGTCTCAAAAACAAAACAAAACAACAACATCAACAAACAAACAGAATGCTGACACCAGCAAATAGCTATGGAATAGGGACACCATATCAAAGGTGGGTACACATTAGATGTCAACACAAGGATCTGAGCCTTGGGACATTGGAAGTACTCTGACATCTCTGAGTCCCAGCTTTCCCCGTTGTAAGTTTCCTACCAGTTTTTGTGTCACTGATATACCAAGGTTTTTACAAGAGTCACATGAAGTGATATTTACAGAAACACTTGTAAAATTACAGTGCATTATCATAAAATATACATGCGAAGTTTTCACCCTTTACTGCAGCACAGGGCAGGGGGAGTACTGGGCAGAATGTAGGGGGCTGAGAAAAGGATTTTAGGATTCTCATTATTTACTTTTAAGGTAGTAACTTCTGCATTTCACAATTGGGTATGCTGGATTTTAGAGGCAGAAATAAATAAACTAATTATGGCTTTAGACCAAAGAAAATAAGAAAGGATCTGCAAAGAGAACAAATCTTTAAAGGGAGGATTTATGGAGAAAAGAAAGGGAGCAGAATGCTAATATATTAGTGAGGCAATCTAGGGATTCTATGTAGGCAGGGTCAGAGAATATATGTAGAGCTGGTGTCTGGCTGATTGTAAGAAAACTTGTTTTAATCTAAACTTAGAGAAAGACCTATGGCCTAGGCAGGCCCTAATTTTCCCAGGATCCAAGAGAGGTGAGAGAATTATTTCTATTTCTAATTCTCAGGTTGGGTGTGCCCAACAAAGAAAGGCAGTGAAGACAAGTCAAGTTCCTAAGAGGTCAGCAGAAAGGGGCATGACAGAGAAGAGGCTGTGTACTGCTTTGAGCAAGACAGCCTGAACTTAACAATGTGGCCTAAGAGGCCAGTGAGGGCCTAAAGTGCTAGAAAAGCAAACACACCCCTATCCCCCAGTCTGAGATAATCTTGGAGTACAAACAGCATTCTGGCTCTGTAGCCGATTCATCAGCAAGCTGAGTTCTTTCCTATCTCAGAGCCTTTGCTATAGCAGTCTCCTCATCTAGGAACACCCCTCCCTAGATCTGTGGATGGCTCTTCCTCCCAATCATTCTCTGTTTAACTGTCATCCGGCAGAGCAGGCTTCCATGAACCATCTGAGTTTTCAGTATCCCCTCCTCCTACCTTGTCAGTCTTTAACAATTTTATATCATTTTATTCT